>NC_142063.1:23468059-23777791 GCF_059756535.1 Pantherophis guttatus | reverse complement strand
TATGGTTTAAAATAAAGCTAAGAAGTATGTTACACTAACTATATGCAATATAAAAATACCTGCACTATGTTTACTATCTGAAAAGAAGTGTTTTTCCTTCTGTTAATGTAAGTTTTCCTCCCATTTGGTACAGTGTCCCCTGGAGCTTTAAGACAAGAGAGAACTACACCTATACTGCAGAGAGATAAAAGAGAAAGGCTGAAGGCACAGGGAGTGTGCATTGGGGGTAGGGACAATTGGCAAGTGACCCCCCCCACACACACACACACACTGCAGCAGGACCTAAAAGCTAGAAGGCAGAGAAAAATATAGGTAGGCCTCAACTTACGACCACAATTGAGCCCAGAATTTAAGTTAAGTGAGAAATCTGTTAAGTGAGTTTTAGCCCCATTTTATGACTTTTCTTTCCACATTTGTTAACTAAATCACTGTAGCTGTTAAATAAGTAACACCATTGTTAAGTGAATCTGGCTTTCCCCATTGACTTTGCTTGTCAGATGGTTGCAAAAGGGGATCACATGACCCTGGAACACTGCCCACCATCGTAAATGTGAGTCAGTTGTCAAGCATCTGAATGTAAACCATGTGACCATGAGGATGCTGCAATGGTCGTAAGTGTGAAAAATGGTCCCAAGTCACTTTTTTCCAGTGCCATTATAACTTTGAACAGTCACTAAATGAACTGTTGTAAGTCGAGGACTACCTGTATAGGGTCAACTGTAAACAACTTAAAGACCATTAAGCTGGGTTAACATTAATAGGATTCTCAGTCTCCAAAGGAGAAGGCTACAGAAAGAGCTGTGTATAAGTAGTCCTTGACTTACAACCAGTCACTTAGCTCTTTGCAGCGTCCTACGGTCATGTGACCATGATTTACATTTTTTTGCCAGAAAATGGCATTTATTTCCGGTTTCCCGTGGAAAGTCACACCATCACAAAGAGTGGGTTTGCTTAACAATTGCAGTGTTTGCTTAATAACCACCACCAAAAGAGATTGTGAAATTTGGTTGGTCACATGATGAGCCACTTTACAACATCACAATTTGCAACCGTAATGGCCAGACTCGTCTGTTGAGGATTATGACTGTAAATTGAGGACTACCTGTAACTATTTTATTGTTAAGAAAGATAAGCAAGGTATGAACACAATGACAAAGGACATTTGTAACCTTGCTAAGTGCTCTACACCAGGGGTGGGCAAATATGGCCCCTTTATGACCTGTGGACTTCAACTCCCAGAATTCCTGAGCCAGCTTGGCTATCTCAGGAATTCTGGGAATTGAAGTCCACAGGTTGTAAAAGGGCCACATTTGCCCACCCCTGCTCTACACAATATCTTCATCAGTTATAAATACTATTAAATGTCCATAGATAGTCTATGGAGATTCTCAGTCATGGTTATCCAGGTCATGATTATCCCAAAGGTGCTTTTTTTCCAAGAGCCAACTTTATGGTTTTTTTCTTTGAAGACATTTCACTTCTCATCCAAGAAGCTTCTTCAGCTCTGACTGGATGGTGGAGAAGGATTTATACTCCTTGCAGACAGCTGGTCATTTACATTCTTTTAGCATTGTTTTGAAGACAGCAAAGTCCACATTTTGGACAGAGAAGACCGCTGGTTTGAAAGAGGGGCCAAAGAGGCCACCTATGTCAAAATTGAACAGCCCTCTCTCAACAGAGGGGGAGGGATACGACATCATCTATCTCCAGTCTACAACACAGTCCTTTCAACAGTTCCAAGAAGGCTCCACACCCATTTGCACCACTCAGGTGACCTTGACGATACAGATAAACCTCCAGGTGGCCTTAACAGCTCTTTAAAAGGATGCAAATGACCAGCTGTCTGCAAGGAGTATAAATCCTTCCATTCCCCACCATCCAGTCAGAGCTGAAGAAGCTTCTTGGATGAAAAGCTAAACGTCTTCAAAGAAAAACCAGGAAGTCCAGTTGCCTCTTGAAAAAGCACCTTTGGGATATCGATAGGCAGATATTTTTCTATATTACGCTTAATATACTAGGAGAGTATTGTCTGTGTAATAAACTTACCTCTTGTAAATACAATAGGAGAAATATTCAGGCTACACTTCATACCATATTTTAAGTACAACGTTGCCAGAAGGTAGAAGAAACTGAAATATTTGATTAAAAGGTGGGGAGTGAAGTCAGCTTTATTTAGTTTGATTTAGAAGTTATGTTGAAAGAACTTCAGTGTTTTTCTTAGAAATTATTTTTACTGGCGTACTTGTAAATATTTTAAGACACAATAGCTCAACAGGGTCCACTTGTCTTACATTATTTAGATTTATGAAGGAGAGGTAGGATAGAATGAAGGCAGGGGGAACTCTTAGCGTACTAATTTTAGCATGTCTGAAAAGCCGTGTACATAAATATATATCTAGGCAGAATTTCGTTTTACTGTTAAATATGTTCAAGTATTGAAACACAGCAAAAAAGTGAAAGAATGAATAATTAATTAGGCTCTCCTATTCTGGCCTTTAATATTTTGTGTGTGTTTGTATCTAAGATGTAGTTGGGGAGTTGCTTCTATTTTTATTTGGTTTACTTATTTAGAAAATCTGCATGGCCTTCCAACTCACAGCAACCTTGGGCAGCTTAATTTCTATCACAGGCTAAAAGTTTATGCACAAAATAAATGTACCTCTTCTAGTTCTTGTGAACAGGGATTTATCTGCAACATTCCCATCCATAATCCTGGAAAAAAGGAGCTATTCCAGAATGTTCTGGGATGCAGCAATGCCAGGCAGTGTTTTGGAAGAGGGGGAATGTGATTTAGGTCCTTCAGATATAAAATATTCGTATGACTGTAAGGAATGTTCACAACTAAAGAATAAAAATAGTCAGCCAGATGTTCAGACTGGATTTGGCATTTTTATCCACGTATTGTATTCTTCCCAAGGACCTGGGATAGGCAGATGTGGATGACCCAAAGGCAGAACGGGACATAACGAACTCACTGTGGCCACCTCACCACAACCAACTTGCTATAGGACAACTCGCCATGGCCAACTCATTGTGGGACAACTCGCCGGACAATTTATCAATTCAATTTAATTATTTAAAATAAATAAACAATTATTTAAATGTTTGACATTCAGATTTCATTTTGTCCCTCTTTTTGCATCCTTTCTTCAATTATTCTATTCCACCATTTCTTTGATATCAGTGTAACTCTTGTCCTGCAGTGAGTTGTCCTGCAGCAAGTTGGCTGTGGTGAATTGGCTATGGCAAGTTGACCATGATCAGTTGGCCTTGGTGAGTTGGCTGCAGCGAATTGTCATAGACCCCCTAAAGGTGCTTTTTCAAAAGGCAACTGGACTTCCTTTCTTTGTTTTTCCTTGAAGTTGTTTCGCTTCTCACCCAAGAAGTAAATTGGAGCTGAAGGAACTGAAGAAGCATCTTAGATGAGAAATGAAATGTCTTCAAGAAAAAACGAAGAAAATCCCATTTCCTTTTGAAGAAGCATCTTTATGACAACCTTGACCTGGATGACTGAGAATCTTCATAGACAAGTAGATGTGGATATCTGATGGTTGTTTTTTTTGTTTGTTTGTTTTTTAATTTGATTTATATGCCGCCCTTCTCCGGAGACTCAGGGTGGCTTACAATGCGTTAAGCAGTAGCCTTCATACTTTTGTATATTTATACAAAGTCAGCTTATTGCCCCCACAAACTGGGTCCTCAATTTACCCACCTTAGAAAGGATGGAAGGCTGAGTCAACCTTGAGCCTGGGGAGAATTGAACTCGCAGTAATTGCAGGCAGCTGGATGTTAAATGCTGCCTTAGGAGGCATTAGCCTCCTACGCCACTCAGGTTTTAGAGGTATCGTAGCAGAATGTAAGCTATTCCCAGTAAAGCTCCCTTTTGCAATTGATTGATGGCGAGTCTGTCAACGCCAATGGTGTTCAAGTGGTGTTCCAGTTGTTTTGGGATTTCTATTATTCTGCAGAAGCCAAGACTTGATAAATGATTCATTTCAATTTATTTGAGGAGCTTTATTCAATTCATCCCAGTGACATAAAAATTAATAAGCAACACAGGGCATCTTTAATAAGCGTATTTTAGGGCCAGATGACATTCATAGAGAGAAGAGTTATATCAGAGATCATTTCAGGATAGTTGTCACCTGGTGTGTCCATAAAACTCTGGCATACCTCATTTGCAGTTCTCAGCAACCAACACATCCGAAATTACTTTTGTTTGCAGATGAGAAGTGTCCAGCTTTATCAGATGGGATGCTTGCATCAGATGAACAGATGTCTCTGTCAAGCTCATAAGTAGAACATGAGATTGAGAATTTACACCCATTTTTTCCCTCACCATCTAGTCCTCAATATTTTATTCATACTAGGATGTTCAACTTGGTGCTCTTTAGTTATTTAGAATTTCAGTTCCCAAATATTCCAGTTAGTGCGATTTGCAGCTGAGAACTGTGAGAGGATTAAACATAGCATCTCTGGAACACGTAAGCATGGTTGAGCTTTGGATCCTCTACGTGTTCCTAATACACTTGCCAACAGACCCAATGGTGATGAATACTGGACAAATTCAGTGCAGGTTCCATGGCCCTCCTTCAGCAGCAGGTTCCATGGCCCTCCTTCCCATAAAGAGTCACAAAATGATATATGTTGGGGAAAACCAAGAGAAAATCTTTCTCTTGCACAATACTTCAGCTCTGCCATCCAGAAAACCTGCTGAGTTACAAATGAAGAACTGACATTCCTCTTTATCCCATGAATAATTAACTTGTAGAAATCACTACTATTAAAGTAGTGTTTTCAAAGAGATGTGGAATATAGAAGAGACACTATACTAGTCAGGATACCCAAGACGAGACCAGATAAAAACAGAAAATGTTCTCGAGTTATTTTGACAAAATGATAGCCAAACTTTCAATATGAGTTGGAGGGGAGAAAAAGAATTAAATTATAAAGCTCTGGAAGATATGGGAAGAAAAAAAATGGAAAGATGAGGAAAGTCACAAATATCCTGAGCGAGGAAGAACATTCAAATCCAAAGAGGAAAGAGTACCGTTTCCCCCAAAATAAGACGTCCCCTGATAATAAGCCCAATCAGGCTTTTGAGTGCATGGCAATAAGGCCAAGCGCTTATTTCAGGGTTCAAAAAAATGTAAGACAGGGTCTTATTTTCGGAGAAACACGGTAACAAAATCACAGGTATCCCAAGATCATTCACAGATAGTCCTCAATTTACAACCACTAATTTAGCAACTGTTCAAAGTTACAATGGCATTGCAAAAAAATGACCTATGACACTCCTCGCACTTATGACTGTGACAGCATTCTCATGGTCCTATGATCAAAATTTGGGTGTTTGGCAACCAGCACGTATTTGCAACATCCTGGTGTCATGTGATCACTTTCCCAGACAGCTTCTGACAAGCAAACATAATAGGGGAAGATGGATTCGCTTAATGACCATGTGATTCACTTAACAACTGCTGCAATTTGATTAACAACTGGGGCAAAAAAAAAAGTTCATGAAATCAGCTATGACACTCTGGAAATTCTGGTTCCAAATGTGGGGGTAAGTGAAGCATATCCTGCTTAATACAGGATATGCTAAAGCACTTCAGATAGATGGTTATTCAGGGATCTCAAGTGAAGAGAAACATGCCACTTCATGAGGTAAGCTATTTAATTGTTACCATTAGGAAATTCCTCTTCATATTTGACTTAAATCTACTTCCCAGTTGTTTCAATCCACAGGTTCTGGTCCAGAGTAATGGAGAACAAATTCACTTTCTCCTATCTGTAGGAGAATATATCTGTAAATATATACAACTTATATATTTACCATTTTCTTTGCTACCTCCTCTTGTGGCTCAAGGCTGATATATTCTCTTCTTCAGGATAAGCATAACTAATTCTTTTTTAGTTGCTCCTCTTAGGACTTGGCTTCCAGTTCCTCACACCATCTTAGCAGCCTTCTTCTGAATTTTTTCCGATTTGTTAATGTCTTTTTTGTTAGAGTTTGCAGCAACCTAACCAGCACACAAATAAATAATTCAGCAGGATTCATTTATATAAGAAACTTCATAATATACAATACCATACAGCAGAAGGCAGAACCAGAACTCAGAATCCAGAAGCACAGAATCAATAATCACAGAAACTATATAATACAGAGGCACTCATCTATATACAGATCAGTGAACCTAAGCCACACCCAGGCTCCGAGCCATCTGGGTCACCAAACAGTCCCCATTGGCTGACCTGTTAACATGTCTATCCCAATTTATGAACTCTCACACACTGATATTTTTCAAACTATAACACCCTGAGATGAAAATGTTTAAAGATAAATCAGCTAAATGTTGGAAATGTCATCAGCTACCAGGATCTTATTATCATATGTAGTGGACATGTCCAGAAGCAAAAAGTTATTGGAATAAAATTAAAACATGGTTGGAAGAGATGATATAGTTACGTATTGAATTTAAGCCAGAGCTGTTCCTATTGGATATTCTTCCAGAAAAGTCTAGTAAGGAAAATACTTATTTGATTATACATGTAATAACAGCTACAAGAATTGTTTATGCTCAAAATTGGAAAGCAGAGAAAATACCTTTGGAAGATGAGGTGATAAAAAAAAATTATGGACTGTGCAGAAATGAATAGATTGACTTTAAGGATTAAAGATAGGGAAGAGATAGAGTATTATAGAATATGGAACTGTTTCTATTATTGGTTGGAAAAGAGATATAAAAGATAAAAGCTTTATGATTATATTTAAAAACTTGATAGGCAGAATTTTGTTTTAGTAAGGAGATATTTAAATGGTTTGTATAAAGATCAAGATAGAAGAAAGTTCCTTTTTTGGAAGAAGAAAAACGACCGAAGATAACACCGAGATGTCACAGGGAGGGGGTGACAGATGTACTAAATGTTTGTTTGCTTTTATAAAAAATAATAAAGTTACAAAAAAAAAACATCCTGAGATAGACATAGCACCCTAACGGAGGCCTTTAAAAAATCAGAATGGAGAGGACAATTACCACTCCCTGTGATCTAATTCGGTGCCCCTGTTAATACATTTGAAAATAGCATTTGCCTTTTAGCAACTGCATTACACTGTTAGGTTCATATTCAAAACAAAAACCTACAAATCTGTAAAGAAGGTATCTGAAATGCAGGGAGGTGGACACAACACAGGAATGGTGATATATTACCCTGCCCTACATTTAGAAGCTCCAAGGCTGAGATATTTCAAGCATCATCTCACGCAGATCTCTTGAGAGCAGTGGGGTTTGAGGAAATGCTGTTTATTTGAGCCTGCTGTTCTAGGTGAAGATTCTGACTCAGTGTCGAAGTACATCACAAACATTAGCCATAATAAGACTAATTTAATTTTGCCTTAATATAGTGCATGAATGAAGTCGTTAAATTTGTAAACTATGGTTTATTCATTTGTGTGATACAACACATTGTGTTAATCGGGCCATATATATTGTTAAGCCATATTTAGTTTCAATAGAAGAGAATATATGTACATCAGGGTTGAATTGTGGGGCCCTTGGTTTTCTGAGCTTGGTTGTTTCTTGCAGACATTTCATTACCCAGCTAGATAATACCATCAGTTCTACAAGGGGATGGGATTTGCTCTCTGTTTATCTGAAAGTAGCTTGCCCTGTCATTTTTGGCTGGAGTTATATTTTCTTCTTAGTAGTTCCTTGGGGATAATGTTTACTGTTTGATTGTTGATGTGGTATTAATCCTGATGTTTATTTCTGCTTATTTGGGTATTGATTAGTTGACCTATTAGGGCATAGCAGCCTTATTCAAATCTAGTCACTGTGATTTGTAAATGTGGTTTATGGTTTTGTATAAACACAACCAACTTGGGTATAGACAACACAGCACAATTACATAAACCATGGTTTTATGGAAAACACATACTGAACGTAAAAGGTATACAAGGCACTTTCATTTGTTTGAAAAGCTTTTCCATGTTGGCATCCCCAGATGTACTATACTAGGAATACAGAGCCCCAAAATCTAAGCTAACATGTCCCAAATTTATCTGGCACCAGGCCAGGGAACATTGCATTCATGATATTAAAGGAAGGAACTAGAGCAGAAGAATGAAGCTGTCCCTATACATTATCTTACATCTCCGCTTTCTTCTCCCTATTAATTTATCATGCTAACCACAACAGTTTGGTCCAAAGGTGCTTTTTCAGGAGGCAACTGGGCATTCTTGTTTTTGTCTTTTAAAGATGTTTCGCTTCTCATCCAAGAAGCTTCTTCAGCTCTGACAGGATAGTGGGATATCCTGTCAGAGCTAAAGAAGCTTCTTGGATGAGAAGTGAAATGTCTTTACGACTGCATCACTTAGCAACGATATCCTAGTCCCAATTGCCATCATAACCCGAGGACTATCTCTAGGCAAAGAGCGTAGCCCTGCTTGGTCTGCATTACCTTCAGGGATTGGAGGTGATAACATCTCAGCTGAACATATTCAATTACATTTTTAAAAATTATGATTTGATTCACTTTAATTAATTTCAGAACTCTGAAGACTATCTCTATTTATGCTTTTCAGAAAAGGCAGATCAAGCATTTTGCCACAAATTCCAGAATAGTCTTCTGGTAATTATCCCTTTTTTTTTTTTAATTCAACTAGGCAGAAACAAAGACAATGGAAAGACCTGGTCTTGGACCACAAAACCCTTCAGGCTGGTTTTCAAAGGCCCCTTTCATGGAAATTAATTACTGTACTTCAAGGAGACTGGATAGCTGCCCTCCCTCATCCAGACTCACTGTATTATATGAAGGAGACAAATCAGACTCTGCCTAGAGCTACAAACCAAACTGCCTTCAGGGGTTCCAGCAACCCTTTTCTCTCTGCAGCAACAACCTTTATGGGTCTCTTGATTCCAATGTTCTTATCTCAGCATTCTGTGTCTGAACCTTTTAGATAAGAGAGAGACACTTATAGTATTGGCACAGCAAAGTCAACCCCCCCCACCCCACCCCATTTGAACTGCTCTATAAAAAATTGATTAGGGATGAAGTTGATTGCAAAGACCTGCTATAAAACAACTCTGAGCCTAGATCCTCTGGCATAAAACAGTATTTGGTGAAAAAAAAGTATATATATTTTTTTCCTTCTAGGGCAGTGATGGCTAACCTTTTTGCCATCGCGTGCCAGGAGAGGGGGGGCGGGGGAGGGTCATGCGCGCACGTGCCCACGAGCATGTGCACGCAACCCCACCCACCCCCGCTCCTGGCACATGATGGCCTGGTAAGCCCGTTTTTCTTTCTTACCTGGTCCAGATCCTCTCTATGCATCTGGGAAGGGTGAAAACAGCCTTTCCCATTCCCTTGGAGGCCCTACGGAGGCTGAAAGGGTCCATTTCCCAACTCTTGGTGGTATAGGAAGTGACATTTTTTGCTGTCCCCAGCCTCCAGAACCTCTCTAGGAGTCTCTAGGAGCCTCTCTAGGATTCTCTGGAGGCTGGGGACAGGAAAAAATGTCACTTCCTGTCCCACCAGGAGTTGGGAAATGGGCCCTTTCAGCCTCCGTAGGGCCTCCAAAGGAATGGAAAAGGCTGTTTTCCCCCTTCCCAGATGCATAGAGAGGATCTGGAGCCAGGTAAGAAAGAAAAACGGGCCTTCCCCACCCCACCCCACCCCAGGCCCTCCAGAGGCAGGAAACAGCCTGTTTCCCTACTTCTGGTGGGCCCAGAAGGCCCGAAAATCAGCTGGCCGGTGCGCGCATGCGCCCCAGAGCTGAGCTGGCCTGCCCACTAATATGGCTCCGCATGCCACTTGTGCCATAGGTTCGCCATCACGGTTCTAGGGCAATATAGGACAGAGGAGATTGTGAAAAGACTTATTCAATTTTGCAAATGTAACGATTTGCTAAAGTATGTCTAGGAGGGAATATTATCCTTCCATCCTGAGAAGCCAAAAGCCAACTCTGAGGGCCAATCTTTTGCAGCACTGCATAGAACTCAAAATTCTTAACCCTCATAAACTGTGGGATTTTCTCAATCTAGCTGTCAGTGGGCAGTAAGGGAATATACAGTAATAGCTTTTGGGAATCTGACTCAGAACACTCAAGGCGTCCTCCCCTCCCTCTCACCCATTCCTCCTATCTCCCATTTCTGAAAGAGGCAGAATGTTTTCAGCTATAGGATGGTTAATGGAATGAACTTATTGTCTACTTAGGGTAAGGGATAGGAACCTGTCCCACCCCCGATATTGCTTAACTGTGATTCCCAGCATCCTTCACTGTTAGCATGGCACTGCTGGAGGTTATTGATATATTGAATTTGCATCTGGTCTCTTATTTAAGAGCTCAGGATGACTTAAATGAAAGAGACAACCCTCCTGCTGCTATATCTATAAGCAACCATTTAAAGCAGATTGAATTGAAAGATGATGCCTGTCCCCATACGTGAGCTCCGCTGTGGACACTTGATCATGGAGCATTTTGGTCCATGTCAAGCACTTTAAACATTACACTCCAACATCTGGGTCTCAGTAGCATCTGGAGGATCACTGTCATGCCCCCATCGGACCCTGAATCTGTGGAGGAGGATGAGCCAGAGCTGGGGCCAATGGAGATTGAGGGGGCGGCTTCATTGGCTTCAGAAGAACACAGAGAGAAGCAGGACAAGGAAGCCCCAGGCCCTTCAGGCTTGGGACGGCTTGCTAGCAGGGAGGAATGAAGAGAGTGGAGATAAGGAGCGCCGGAGCTCAGGTGATGAGCAAGGACCACCTCCTCCTGATCCCAGAGCAAGAAGAGGAGAGAGGAGACAGGAACAGTGCAGCCGATCTGACAACTTGGCCTTATTCCTTTGTTTTAGTGGACTCATTACATTGTTTCTTTGCCTCGCTGGACTTCTTGTTTTGAAGCCATTGTGTTAACAGCATTTTGCTGGACTACTTGCAGTCAGAGGCTGCTGTGTGAGAGAGAGAGAGCACTTTGCTCCGGGACTTGCCATAAACGTGGGAGTGTTTGGGGGAAAGTTGGAGCAATAAAGGGGAGTTTGTACTATCAGCTGGCCGTGTTGCCTCCGTGACTTGGTCATCACAATCATGTGATTCCTGGAAAGCTTAAAACAGAGACTGAATCATGCCATAAAGCAAGTCTGCAGTCACTTTGGGGGAGAGCTTCTAAGATCGCCTCCTCCTATCCAGAGAGAGAAGCTTCAACCAGTATACTGGCATTACTCCAGATCTTCATCTTCAGTCACATGCATCTCAGATAGTACAACCAGACAGCTGCTCCCACTATTCTGTGAATTGCATATGCAAAAGTACTGTAACAATATCAAAAGTACTGTGACATGTATCTGACCTAGATACATTCAAAAAAATGAGGTCAGAGATACCATTATGCTATGTTGCTCAGGTATCTTCATTTCTGAACTTTCAGGGTTCAGAAACCCTAAGCAGTTTCAACACACTATGTGTTGGTGTTCTTTAGTACTGATGGTGCTTGTAGAAATTACAGCCAATCTAAGCTGTGTCTATATTCCCCAAGGTTGGTCAACAGGAATACAACTCAGAACGATGCACTTCTCTCTTCTGGCTCATTTTCTTGAACAGATGGTTTAGCAGTGTGTTGGTGGGTGGCTCAATTTCTGTATTTACCTAGGCAACTTACACAATTTTAATTTTAGCCTAGGGCTAAAAGTAGGCATTAAGTAGATGGCCCACAACATATGCTACCATACCTTATGCATCATCCCGTAAGTCTGGCAGCTGCCCACTATACTATTTGTTTACACCATTGTCCTATCATGATCTGATTTTCATCAAAAGCTTCACTCAGGCAATGGAAAGCCTTGTTGAAAGCCACTTAGAGTGAGTCAGAAACCCTAATTGCCAGCAGAAGCTTCAGAGGCCCATGATGAACAACTTGCAATACTACATCACAACAGATGTTTCTGATCACGAGTGAGCTAAAGTGGGAACCACAAGCATGGAGCAAGCTGGGGAAATGTGAAATGTGAGGATCTGCCTGATGTGCCAGTCTTATTCTAAATCTATTTTTTTTTTCTTAAATATGCACCAAATAGAATTTGCACCAAATTTTTCGGAGTATAAGATGCACTCCCCCTCCCCCAAAAAAGAGGGTGGAAATGTTGGTGCATCTTATACACCGAATTTATACAGCCATTTTTGGCCTCCCAAAGCCCTGCCCCACGTGTCACATTTTTGCAAAAAAATGGACCTGTTTTTCACAAAAACAGGATGTGCAGAGGCTTTGGGAGGCCTGCAGAGTGCTGGGAAAGGCAAAAACGCCCCCGTTTTTGCAAAAATATGGACCCATTTTTCACAAAAAAAGGATGCGTAGAGGTTTTAGAAGGCCTGCAGAGTGCTCCTGGGGGCTGGGGAAGGCAAAAATGGGGTGCACAAAGGTTTTGGGAGGCCTGCAGAATGCTCCTGGGGGCTGGGGAGGGCAAAAGCAGAGTGCCTAGAGATTTTGGGAGGGCTGCAGTGCTCCTGGGGGCTGGGGAGGGCAAAACCGGAGGATGTAAAGGCTTTGGGAGGCCTGCAGAGTGCTCCTGGGGGCTGGGGAGGGCAAAAACGCAGTTTTTGCAAAAACTGGACCATTTTTGGCCTCCCAAACCCCCAACGCATCGCATTTTTGCCCTCCCCGGCCCACAGGAGCACTCTGCAGGCCTCCCAAAGAGGGAGGCCTGCAGAGTGCTCCTGTGAGCCGGGGAGGGCAAAACCTTTTTTTTCTTGCTTACCTCTTCAAAATCATGGTTCATCTTATACACCAGTGCATCTTATTGTCCAAAAAATATGGTAGTTACAAAAGGCCATAGATATCCTTTCTCACCTATCCCATTTTTCTTAAACGTAACCAATAGGAAACTCTTAATGGGCATACTTGCAACAAAGCAACAACTCCTCCATAGACACAAAAGACACCCAGCCAGAAAGAAGTTATTGGTTCAAGTTATTGAGAAGTGGCCAATTTTCTCTAAGAACTCAAGGCTTTCTTTTAAGCAGATATAGCTACTGTATATGTGGATACTGGTTCCAGTTATAAAATCTGACATAATCCCAATGAATTTATAGGCACCAATTTGCCTGTGAAAAAGTATTCTGGTGTCCACCAATGCCTCTGGTTCATTTATTTCATTTTGATTACCTTTTATTTAATAAAAAATGAAAAATGATTTCCAGTTGCTTTTGCTCTTCAGATACACTCTGACTAAATAAACAAGCAAACAAAGAAACAAGCTTAGCTGTAGTAAAATGAACTATAACAGGTATCAGAGCATATAAACATGCATAATAATGCATATTCTGGATGACTGTTCCATGCAAATGCAACCATTGATTCTAGAAATTCTCATTCATAGAAGTAAATGGACAACCCAACTTCATGTTGCTTTGTTTGAGGAAGTGAAAGGAAGATGACAGAACTGTTGGCAATAGCCTTTTTTCATAGCAAAAAAGAGTACAGCAACAAAATTAGTAGTTGTAGTGCTTGAAAGAAACACACGGGATCCCAGACCACGTTTCTACTTATTATTCATATTTATATGGCCATCCATCTCATAGGGGGTGACTCTGGACAACATACAACTATCTGATAAAACAATAAATACAGAATAGTCATAACTCAAAACCATTATAAATTATTAAGAAACACTGCAAATGATAAAAGCAGAACTAAACAAGATAAGGAAAGTAAACAATTAACTCTGTGAGGGGATTAAATTTATTAACTGATGGTCAAAGCAGAGATTTGAATAGGTGAAAAAAAACAGGTCAACGCCAGCAAATTTGATCACTATTCATTTTTATAGGGATTACCTAATCATGCTGTCGCGATAATTTCTCTTACCCCTCCCCAATCCCAAGGTAAACTAGCTATATTTTCACTCAGCTCTTGTATTAATCCAAAAAGCTAAATCACCATCACTTTCCCAAAAACTATCTTTCAATTTTATCAGACCTTAATTGAGGTGTCCTGCAGTCAGGGGCCTTTAAGAATAGCAGAAAGAACTGGAAAATCTTGATTCTTGGCTGGGGATATTTCTCAAGAGGGAAATACGTCAGCCAGGCTCTCTCCTATAATGGTGCTGTCCAAGGTGCTAACATGATTTGCAATTTTCATCTTGAATTCCACTTTGTAATACAGGCCATCCAGTGAGTGTCCATGCCAGCCTTACGCAACCAGATGCCCAACCAGATGCCCTACTCATATTTGGACCCAGGGGGTTTCTACATATCCACAAATTGTAATTTCGAGTAATCAGGCACTTCCTTTAGTATGTTACTATAGATTTCCAGCAATAATATAATACATAAGTATTGGTTATTCATAATTTCCTTTAGCAGGATTCAGGAGACAGTCCAGCTACCAATTATGTTGTTGTGTTAAACCATGTTGTGTTAAACCATGGAGACATCTATGGCAGCTGGATTTGGGAATATGCAAGAATATTGGAACACTGAATGCTTCTTTGTACAGATCTGATGTGGGAGCAGACAACTGAACTACAGTTAGTTCTACATTAGCAAAAACCCTCTTCAGCAAGTATTCAGACTTATGATGGTGTTGAACAAGTCATGCTTATGACTGGTACTCAACTTCTGGCGATCCCAGAACTCCCATAGTCACTTTATTGAAATCTGGGCACTTTGTAGCCAGCACACATTGAAGACATTTTCAGTGTTTTACAGTCATGTGATTGTCATTGGCAACTGTCCCTATTGGCTTTGCACATGCAAAGCCACGGGGGAAGCCAGCAGGGAAGGTTGCAAGTTGCTCAGGTAAATCCTCTCCCGGTCCATTCAAGTCACACCTTGCAGGCCAACTGCACACCCTTCATACACTTCCCACCACCTGGCAACAGTCACTTACCTGCCAGCCAGCCTGCTTGCAAACTGCCTGGGCTTGCAACTTCCTGCCAGCTTCTCTATAGACTTTGATTGATGGAAACCAGTGTGAAGTTGCAAGGAGATTCTTGTTTAATGACCTATGATCCTTGCTTAACAACAGTAATGGAGACTGAAGGGATTGTTATCACTAAGCAATGAGGTCATGTGACATTACACTTTACAATCCCATCACTCAGAGATGGAAATTACAGTCCCAATTTCCGTCATAACTCAAGGATTATCTATATAATGTTTAAATTATCTGCTTAAAAACATAGTATATGCAAGTTCCAGGATATGCAATGGTTCCTCTTTATGTATGTTCTAAAATGTATTTTAAAAAAATTAAATGTATTTGGCGTAAGGACATCAAAAACTTATAAGAGATTTGAATATTTTCATAAAAAATTATAATCTTTATTCAGACCTTTATAAATTTCTATTGTGGAATAACAAATACTATTTAAGTACCTATTATAGAAAGCTGTATTTATCTTCAGAAAAAGAAAGGAATGAAGAAGGGATTGATTGGTTCAATCTGACTTTTTAGCATCATCCTCATGGTTCAGAAATTAATAAAGGAACTCCTTTGTCCAAATTATAGATGCTTTAAAAATGCCAAGGCAAAGGCTCAAATCCCTGGTTGAAAAAAATAATTCTATTGTCACAGAACTAGAGTTGAGACACATATAACCACAATCCTCTCACTTTATAGCACATCTTCTAAGCTTATGTTCTCTCGCTTTATCTTCTCCAGATAACTGCAGAGTGCCCCCATCTATAATATACTCAGCAAAGATCTGTTAGCTTCTCATATGCATGATCTAATTAGCTCAAAAATACACCTAAATAGTCTTTCTTACAGGTAAAGGCCACAGACTTCACACAACTCACAATTCTTCCCTAAGCTAAGCAACTTAATAGCAATAGGTTGCTATTAACAATTTCAAGTTATCTGCCAATCCACCTGGCTAATTTGTACTTGTTTGTTTAGCAAAGGAGGCAGTGACTATTATTCTCGCACAAATAACAACAAAGGTGTTGCTGACAAACTGGAAGAACATTTTGACCAGAAGAGTCATAGGATTATTTGTGTGCTTCATTAGAATTAGTACCTGTAACTATGCCAGTAGGTAAGAGAGCCAGAAGCTTCAACTGTCTTAGTTTAAACTGCATTCAAGTTTCATTTTTTATTTTAATGATGTAGAAGGGACCTCAAAAGAAAACAAGTGTGCAACACCACCCGTATTTGCATGTGATCTCTCATGCATGGAATTTGTCATGTGCATGTAATCACCTACAGAGATTCTGGGAACCTACAGTATTTTGCAGGCTACATTCATATGCAGCGAAAGACATACAGGCTTCCAACTTTCTCTGGAGAAAACAATCCCAAATTGGACAGCTACACAGTAGGGAAGCAGGGAAATGCATAATTACTAGAAAAATGGGCTTTTTCCAGTGGTGGAAATTGCTAAAGAAAGCAAGCAAGCTTCCAATTATTTTGTCATAGTTGGAAGTTTTGAAATGTTGGAGATAGGGATGTGAGATACTTGAAGCAAAGCCTTCTGAGATGAGTTGACAGAATCACATCTTAACATAGTCTTAACTAAACACAATTGAACTCAAGTCTCTCATTTCACAAATCTGTGAGTATCCACTAGTAGGCTTGTCTTTCAAGCCAACTTCTCCATCATTGCACAAGTACCTTATCCCTTCTCTGGAACTCAACTACTGGTATGAAATTGCTTATGTCATTAGAGTCCTGTCTTTTGGAGTGGTGCAGTGACCTAGAGGTAGAGTTCTCGCCTCACGATCAGGAGGCTATGAGTTTGATCCTAGGTAGAGGCAGATATTTCTCTCTCTGGACACAATGAGAATATATATGCTAAACAAACTCATTGCTGAAAGGAAGAGAATCCCGCCAGTAAACACTCTGCTAGCTCCATTCAGTTGCCCAGATTCCACCCTGCAAGGGATTATGAGGTTGTTAAAAGATGATGATGGTGATTAGAGTCCTGTCTTTTGACAGCCAGCTTGGTCCAGTGGTTAAGGCATCAGGATTGAAACCAGGGGACTGTGAGTTCTAGTCCTGGCTTAGACCCGAGAACCAGCTGGGTGATTTGGGTCAGTAACTCTCTCTCAGTCCTTGATGTCAGGCTTAGGTGACAAACCAGTTGTTAATTCCTATTGCAACCAATGGATCAACATTTAGTTGATACGAAAAAGGACATTCTGCATTTGCAGGAAAAATGCTAGGAAGAAAAAAAAGTTAAGAGTCCTGCCTTTTGAATTAACAAATAGGCTCTTCTTTGGGCTTACTTGAAGACTCAAAAGCAGATTCTTACACTTCAAAAGTACCAAAGAAATTCATACTTTAAAGGCTCATTACTCCAAAACAATGCCTAGGAACAATAGCTTTTTCTGTAAAAAGATGTTTCAATCAGCATGCATTCAACTTTTCTGTGCTCAAAAAATATTTGTCAACTTCTACTTAAATAAGCAAAATGTTGCCCGTGTATGACAGTCTCTCTTTTACGTATATACTGCAGGTGTTTTGATATGAAACTATGATGATTCTTGAATTAAGGATCAGATACACCATTAGACTTCCTCACCATCATCTCTCTTTAATTGACAATGAGTGTTATCTGTTTAAGTGGTCCAAGTTTTCCCCTCCCTGCAAGTAGCCATTGAAGCATTCCTGTCCAATAAATAGAAAACAATGCTCTGGGAACTAATAGTCATAAACAGAACAAAAAACATTTTACTAAAATTATTTCATTCCAAAAAATTATGTTGCTATCCATCTCATCTTAGAAATTTTATGTGCCTTACAGAAAATTGAAACCAGAAAAAAAACACATACTCTGGGTACAATTCAACCAGATTGAACACAGAACATAGAGCCCAGAATAATAGAGTTGGAAGGGACCTTGGAGGTCTTCTAGACAACTCTCTGCTCGAGCAGGAGAGAAAAATAGTTGTCCAGTCTCTTTTTGAAAGTCTCTAATGATAGAGTATCCACAATTTCTGAAGGTAAGGTGTTCTACTTGTTGATTGTTCTCACCATTAGGAAATTTCTCGTTAGTTCTAGGCTGCTTCTCTCCTTGGTTAGTTTTCATCCATTGTTTCTTGTCTTGCCTTCTGGTGCTTTGGAAAATAGGTTGACTTCCTTTTCTTTGTGGCAAACCCTCAAATACTAGAACATGGCTACCCCCTAGTCCTTCTTTTCATTAGACTGGATATACCCAATTCCTGCAGTTGTTCTTTGTAGGTTTTAGCCTCCAGCCCCCTAATCCAAAAATTGGAATCTTTGCCGGGGAAACAACTGAAGCTTTACACATGATGTGATTTGTCCTCTGCAATGCAAAGCCATTTATTTATATTGATTGACTGACTGACTGACTGACTGACTGACTGACTGACTGACTGACTGATTTAACCAATTTATAGAGCTGTCCATCTTGTAACTATGGGCAAGTAAAAACACATTAAAACAGTTTTTTTAAAAAAAAAATTAGGTGCCTGCACCATAACTCATCATTCTTGATGACTTTGAGAGTCATTTATGCATAACTGTTCTTTGGGATCTACCTGGTGGCTATCCTCAGGTCAGCCCTCACAAGAGGATGGACAACTATGCTCCAGGGAGGCTTTAATTTATTCAATGCCTCTTAAGTGGGGTTCTATGTTACTGCCTTTCAATGACATTTCCCCATTCCCCAATATTAGCAGCCAGGTCCCCTCACCTTCCAAGCAGGGGTGGGCTGCTGGGGGCTCGCAGTGGTTCAGAAGAACCTCTAGCTAAGGTTCTGTGCAGTTCAGAGAACCCACAAATCCCACTCCTGGCTGGCCCTGCCCACCCCACCCCTCCCAGGAATCCCCATGTGGCCCATTTTGGATGCAGGTAAGTGCAGGGCACACACAGAGGCTCAGGGAGGGTGAAAAAGGGCCTACCGGAAGCTTGGGAACGAGCCCATTTCCAGCCTCCAGAAGGCCTCCGGAGCCTGGGGAGGGCAAAAAAAGTCCGCCCCCCCCCACCGTGGTGCAGGGGGCCGACTAGGTAACGCCCACCATGGCCACACCCACCCAGCAACCGGGCACAGAACCCCGTGATAAAATTTTTGAAGCTCACCCCTGCTTCCAAGCAACCAAATTCAGCAGAACCACATCTCTCTCCTCCTTTCTATCACCTCCTGTCCTCCTTCCACCCTGCAAGCCTGAAGCTCCTCTTGCATTTGTTTTGTTGAGACTCCCCTTCTTAATCTTCTTCATCCCTATGCAGCTTGGCCCCCAACATTCCACTGAAAGACATGTCTTAGCCCAACAAATTTGCACAGCACTTACTTAGGATAATGATGCAATCTGCCTGCCACTTAGTTACTAGGAAAAGAGATGATGCCTTGAGACTACTGATATTCAGCCCTGCCCAAGAAGAGGCAGGCTTCATTGGAATTCTAAGAAAATGCATCACCTCTCTTAGTTATTCGCAAACAAAGAGGCATTCTATGAAATTAACTCAGTGCTGCTTTCCTTATCTCACCAAATAAGTGTTAACCAATCATTCCAAAGCAACTATCTGTCCCAGAATGCTCAAGGGAAGTCATCATTACAATTAATTTCATGCTACAGTCTCAGCAGGCATTGGCATTTTAGACATACTATCTTGCAGCAATCTGATTTTTATCCAAAGACAATACTTTTTAATGGAGCTGAACATCTGTCGGTGCCAAACTTTTCCAAAATAACATTCAGGCTGAGGATGGAAGACAAAGAAAGCAACTAGAAGACTGTGGAATTTTCCAGGTTCTCTTCTGAAATTCCAGGAAAGATTATCCAGCCAATTTCTCCCCTGATGTAAAAGTTCTTTTTTAATTCAAAGTCAATTTAAATGCAAAGTGACTGAGACAGCTCTTTCAGTATCTATCCAGTATTTTACTATTTGCTGAGAAACACTGGCTCTGCATTCAATCCTCTACCAGAGGGGTCTCCAGCCTTGGCAACTTTAAGACTTGTTGACTTCAACTCTTCAGCTTTGCTGGCTGAAGAACTCTGAGAGTTGAAGCCCATAAGTCTTAAAGTTGCCAAGGTTGGAGACCCTTGCTCTACCAGGCCAATCTTGGGATTGACTGTAAATCTCTGGTTGAATTACCTAGCAAAATTTTGGGACTTTCTCATTTACACTCTATTCCTGTTTTGTTTTGTTTTTTTAATTTGATTTATATGCCGTCCTTCTCCGGAGACTCAGGGCGGCTTACAATGTGCTAAGCAATAGCCTTCATCCTTTTGTATATTTATACAAAGTCAGCTTAATGCCCCCACAACTGGGTCCTCAATTTACCTACCTTAGAAAGGATGGAAGGCTGAGTCAACCTTGAGCCTGGCGAGATTCGAACATGCAGTAATTGCAGGCAGCTGGTCTTAATAACAGAGTGCTTTAGACCACTGTACTACCAAGACTCTTTTCATAACATCTTGCTTTCTCATCTCGTTTTCATAACATCTTGCTACACAAAAAGAAAGTAAAACATTACCCAAAGTAATGTATTTATAGTTTCATCTTAATTTTTCTTCCCTTCCACTTCACACCATCTCTGCCTTTTTCCAAAATGTAGCAGTAATTTTAAAAACACTGAGGGATGTTCTGCAGACCCATATGCAGTTTTTTTTAATGTAACACAATAGTATAATATTTAAAATCCCAGTCTTAAAATATATACAGCTTTTCTAAATTAAGAAACATATATAGGGTTCCTTGAATTCTGAAAACAGTGAGAAAAAAGAACCAGGCACACACTGATACACAAAACAGTATAGGAAATTCTAGAGCAATAACTAAAAAAAGTATACAAGTGTTCTTGGAAGAAATGTCCATCTGGGTTCAGTTCCAAGTGGGGAAAAGGACACTGGATTCATGGAAGTTGCTTGGAAAGAAGGTTTACTGATGAACAGGATCACATGGCTTGAGTTCCTGAACAGAGAAAAGGGCAGAGATGCTGAGAGTGCCTTGGTTTTATGCCCACTGTTGGACTTTGAATTTGGGCTTGTATTCTGATTGGTTGCCAGACTCCCATGGGGCCATGCAGAGGCAACTCTGTAGGCTGTCCTGAGTTCCAAGCTTGGTTGAGCCTTGCTGGATAATGCAATCTTCCCAGGTGCCATGTGGTGAGTTCTGTAGCTAGATGGGTAGAGGCAGGGGTGAAATCTACTTACCTTCCCAACTGGTTTGGAAGTGCACGCACCACGTGTCACGTACGCGCTTGGATCCTCTGCGCATGCGCACAGGATAAAAAACAGGTTATTTCTTGGTTAAAACCAGGAAGTAACGATGACTGGGCGGGTGGGCGGAGCCTCGTCCTCCAACCCACCAACCACCATCGCTACCTGTTCGGCTACCATTTCAGCCCTGGGTAGAGGGCTAATCCTACCTTTGTTGGATCTTGGGTGAGGGCATTTGCCTATGAATAGACCTAACTATCTCTTTATCTCTTAAGTGTGGCCATCTGCTGTGGACTATTGAGGATGGTGGGGGCTATTAAGAGTGAATCTGTTTCCTGCCTAAAAACATGTTTCTCCATTTCTCATCCAGGGAAATATAATATTCTGCCTTTTTAATATTTCTTAGAATATTTCATTTTCCTAGGAGAGGGTGGATGCTAACTTCCTACAGTGTAAAGCGCTTTTATGCATGTTCACAATTTGACTTTTCAGGGGAAGAAAACAGAAGGGTACAAATAAATAATAACAAACTATTACCAGTATCTCTAATATCTGTCAGCAAAGCACTAAAAATCATCTACATTCAACATTTGAGGTTCCTTCTCTGGGCTTTCTGACTAAATAATTTGTTCCTACTGACCAAAAATTAGTCAAAAAATGATTTTAAAAAAATCATAACTCAGTTTCTCATAAAACCACCTTAACAAAAATGTGTTTAAATATGTGAAATGCTGCATGTGGAACCACCCACAATGTAGAGCTACAGCTACAATGATTCCACTTTCTTTCCTGAATTGACAACACGTCCAATGATCAGAAACCATGGCCAAATCTAAGACTTTGCAATGAGTATTTAACAAGATCTCAGTAGGAGCTATTTGGACTGATGTATCTGAAAGGAGATCCTTCAGAGGTGCTGAGCCATGTTAAAAAGTGCTTTACTTTAGCAATCTCTCCTCTGTTTGGCTCC
Source organism: Pantherophis guttatus (assembly GCF_059756535.1). NCBI lineage: Eukaryota > Metazoa > Chordata > Lepidosauria > Squamata > Colubridae > Pantherophis > Pantherophis guttatus. The sequence goes on along the minus strand of NC_142063.1, from coordinate 23,755,698 downwards.
CAGCAATTTATCTTAGCTGGCAACAGTCAAACATATGAAGTTACAGTGAAGGAGACTCAGAACAGAGAGATCAGTTTTCAAGGTTGGTGGAAGAGTAACCTTTAAAAAGGAAAAAACAATTTAAACAGGCTGAGAAGAATAAAAACAAAGAAGGGAAAGCAAGACAGACAATGGCTTACAAGATTTTTCTCAACTGATTTAACAACAGTGGCCAGAGGAATATGTATTTTCGTCTGGGTAATGTTATTTCATTACCCAGAAGATGTGTTTCCATTTCCCACTCATGTGGTATCTGTTTGTGTTTGTATATATGTACTGGTAAGCACAGAGCAAACTAAGCAGGCAGGCAGGCAGGCAGGCAGGCAAGAAGGAAGGAAGGAAGGAAGGGAGCGAGGGAGCGAGCCTGACAAAAAGCTGCTCATCTCTCTCCTAGAGCTGAAGACATGTATTTTATTTATTTTATTTCTTTATTTTATTCATGAATAAATGAATAAATCTAGACTGGATCCTACATTAGGCACTATAGGCAAAAACCTAGTTCCGAAAAGAAGGCACTAATGGAAGGAAAAATGGAAGCAAAGACAGTAAGAGGCAACCAGCAGTAAGGGAGAATGGATTCAGTTGCAGTGGCAATGGGCACACTGGGGAACACCTGAAATTAGGGACAGATTGTCATGGAGAAAATCTGTCTACATGTTTGCTAAGAATGGACAGCGACTATAATCAAAGACCCAGAGAGCTTTTCTCAACTGGCTGTGACTCACTTCCTCATCAAGTTTAGTTTAGTTTATTTGATTTGTATACCAAGACAGCCAGAAGTGAACAGCATGTTAAGATGATATCAGATTTCAGTGCCATCACTCATCTTGGACTTTCAGCAAAGGAATGTGGGTACTTAAGGAGTGTGTATGTGTGTGTGTAACAAAACATGAAGTATTCCATAACTCAAGCATGTTCACTTTATCATCCATGTTGCCTAAATCATTGTAGCCCATTGCAATCTCTTTCTACAATCCCAGAAAGAGAGATGTGTATTAAAGACTCTAGAAAGACTACGGAGAAGAGCAACAAAGATGATTTAGGAGGCTGGAGGCTAAAATTTATGAAGAACGTCAGCAGGAATTGGGTTTGTTTAGTGTAGTGAAAAGAAGGACTAGGGATGACATGATAGCAGTATTCCAATATTTGAGGGACAGCCACAAAGAAGAAGGGGATCAACCTATTTTCCAAAGCACCAGAAGGCAAGACAAGAAGCAATGGATGGGAACTAATCAAAGAGAGAAGCATCCTAGAACTAAGGAGAAATTTCCTAAAGGTGAGAACAATTAACCAATGGAGCAGCTTGCCTTCAGCAGTTTTGGGTGCTCCATCACTGGAAGCTTTTAAGAAGAGACTGGACAGCTATTTGTCTAGTGGTAGTGGATCTCCTGCTAGAGCAGGGATTTTGACTAGAACACTTCCGAAGTCCCTTCCAACTCTAATGATGTTCTATGTTCTAAATGTGATCCCAGATACTAATGCTTTGCAACAGGATAGCTTCCTATTTAAGGTATATGTTATTAAAAGAATACTTCCAAAAATGAAATCTAGTAGGCACAAAAAGAGATGTTTAGAGCCCATTGGCTTCCATGGAATACCCTATTTCCTACTCTGCTCTCAATTTTCGGGGCAATGTGAAACACAGGCTATAATATGTCTTTTTTTCCCTAAGACTCTTAATGTGAGTATCAAAACTTACAGAAACCACCACCACAGCCCTCTGCTCTTGAGTTATATGACTTGGCCACACATGACATTAGATAGCCTGTATCATCCACTTAAGAACCAAAATCATGGATGACAGAACCGCTTGAAAAAAAATTACCTGAATCAATAAATTATGCCTTCAAATATGACATGCTTCCAATTTAGTTTAACACTTCTCCATAATCTCAACTGCAAGAAATGTAAAACACGGGGAATGAGAATCCAATTAATCTATTTCAAGTTATTAAAGGCCTTGTGAAGCATGCAAGCTGGCCCTTCAGTTTTAAAAAACCAGGCTGATATTTCAAGCTAAATTAAGTACAATTTTATACCACTGTACTCCTTTGTGGCATCTATCAGAATCTTATGTCTCCTGGCTAGGTCTGCACTTAAGACTCTCTCCTATTACTAATAACTGACTGAGCAAGATCTAGCATTGATAACAGATTAATCATCCAGCCCCAGAAAGAAGCTTCACATTAGCTATAATGTCTAGCAGGCTGAAACTGCAAATCTAACAACTGCTGATTATAACTGATTATGAAAATGCAATTTTAAAAAAGCCCCCGCCTAGGAATCTACAATTATTTATTAACTAAAATATTTGCAAATGCAAGTACAGGTAGTCCTCGGCTTACAACCATACACTTAATGACCATCTGAAGTTACAAGGGCACTGAAAAAGTGACTTATGACCATTTTTCACACTTACAATCAATGCAGCATCCCCATGGTCACCTGATCAAAATTTGGACACTTGCAACTGGCATGTATTCATGACAGTTGCAATGTCTCAGGGGTCATGTGATCACCTTTTGCGACTTTCTGACAAGCAAAATCAATACGAAAGCTGGATTCAATTAACAGCAGTGTAAATAACTTAACAACTGAACTGCCGTGAATCAGTTAACAATTTTGGCAAGAAAGGATGTAAAATGGGCAAAACGTCACTGAACAACTGTCTTGCATAGCATAGCAATGGAAATTTTGAGCTCAGTGTGGTCATAAATTGAGGTCTACCCGTAACGCATATTTAGTGTCAGCAGGCAATGCAGATGGATGGATGGATGGATGGATGGATGGATGGATTCACAGAGTTAGAGTGGATAATGTAAAGTGTGTTTCAAATTCAGCTTGACTTCTAATAACTTCATGGACAAGTCTATGCTAATTTCATGTCAACACTATGGAAAAGTTTGACTGCCCCCCCCCCCCAAGTTTTTTCAAATTCCCAATGTAATATATTATACTGTATCAAACTGATAAGATGGCTCAATAAATTATATGTCTAGATTTAATACTATATTAAAGGACTGATCTAGTTCTATGTTAATATTTTGTAGATACCATATATTTTTAGTTTATACAAATGTCACTCATTTATTTACTATTCTGTACATTTATTCATTTTTTCTTATTTTATTAGTACTCTTATATTGTATTCTTGTTGTATTTCATCACATCCTTTAGTTATTATACTTACCAATAAAAGATAAGATTTCACAAATGGTTTGCCATAGCCTGCTTCCTAGGGATGACTGGCCCAAGGTCTCCCAGTTTCTAGCCTGGTGCCTTAGCCACCACACCAAACCTGTCTGTTTAGCTCTATTTTATTTACTCCCCAGGCTCTATTTTATTTGTTTTTCATGAAATTAAAAGGCAAATGCTTGAGCAAGGCAAACAATGGAGGTGAACACACAGTGAAGTACAAATAGAAAGTGCATGTGTTCATTCTCAACTGCTGTTAATCTCAGATTTCTGAAGTTCTGCTAGGCTTCATTTCCTGATCAAGGCTCTTATATCCTGACCAAAAAGGCTCCGAATATGGAATTGACTATCCTTCTCTTGGCAATTCTTCAGCTGTCAGTTACTAAAAAGTACTGAAGGTCATGCCAGATGCAAATATTCTGTTTGGCCAAGTCTATATGCACTTCTGGATTCTGCCTTCGTCAAAGTCAATTCCAATTTGATTAACTGTTGAAAGAACAAGGCAGTACGAAATAGGGAGTGTGGAGGACTGTAGGGTTTTTTTTTAATAAAAAGACAGGCAGAGCAAATCTTCTGATAGCTTAGGTATGTCCAAATTGGCTATTAGATAAATGCCATGAGTAAACAGTTTTCTGTATCTTTTTGTTGCCATCTACCAATCTTCTGGATTTTTTTACAGCCCATATGAGATGGCCTTAGGATAGCCAAAAAAAAACAAACAAACAAAAATTAAATGGCTCAACTCCTTTGACTCTGTTCTGATGCTCAAAACAATCTCAGACAGAATGATTCTTTGTCTCCATCTCATTGCAGAAAATATAGCACAGATGTCTGTGCCTGAACTATTATTTTCAGGATGAAAGACTCAGAAACTGCAGTAAGACATAAAGTTGGAGACCTCAACAATAAAACGAATGTACAAAATGAACAAACCAAGAAGGTCAGAGAACACCCATTTGAAGGTCCCTGAAGGACTGAAATGTGAAATTGTTTATCTTTACTTACTTTAACAAAAGCAAGTGCCCTTGAATTAGGCCTCTGTAACCTAAGAACGGATACTAATCAGTCTACTGGTCTGGTCAAGGATGGAAATTACATATAACCAGTACAATCTTTTTTTTAAAAAAAAAGAGAGATAGAGAAACAAACCTAAGAAGAATCCAGGACATTGCTGATGGGCTGTATGCTAAAATAAAGCCAGGTCATGGCACACACTTGAAAGTAAATCAGGAAGACTGTAATTGTGGAGGGTGTCTGACAAGAACAAAGAATGCTTATTTACAGGAAATATGCATGTGTAAATCTTGTAACAATTCTGGGTAGTTAGAAAGCGGATAAAAGTAACAAGAGTTAGACAACTTGCAGGCCTCAGCTAAAAATTAGGAATACAGATGGCCTACAGCCAATAAAATGTGCATTAGATAACTCCTGGGGCATTCATTAGCCGAGGTTTAGGAATAGGGACAGCCAAAGACCAATAGAACAAATTGTAGAATTATTACTAAAATGTTTATTAGATGATATTTCTTATTATCTCGCCTTGTCCCGCCTTCCCTTTTAGTGAAAATGTATAAAGCTTACTTAATCCTTTGTTCTTGGTTCTTGGCATTTTGGCCAGGAGCTCTTTTCCTTGGAGTACTCCAATAAAAAGCAATCAGAAAACCTGCACCTCGTGTCTGGCATCCGGCACCAGGCTCAGACCCGAACTGGGGACAACATTGCAAACTGACAACTTTTAAATCTCTTCTTCACCAAATGGCAGCGAAAGGTTTTCGTTTTTACCTTATTAAAGGTAAATTTGTCAATACATTCTGGATTTTTTTGAAATTGTCAACACATAGGTGGATAGGGATGAGTAGATACTATTTTCAAAAGACTTTGTCAAACCTAACCATCATGTGATCATAAGAGAGTTGAGTTACAAATACAGGGAATAGTAATAAACAATTTTATAAAGATCAGAACTAAGAACTACACTGGGGCTTTTTTGTCAATCTACAACAATAAGATCTTAATGAATGGCCCGTAGATGAACAAACAGAGAGATGACCAAGTTTGTTGATAACACAAAATTATTTAAGGGTCTAAAATAGAAAAAGATTATAACTGTTTAGCTGCTTACAAAATCACAGTTCTACAATGAAATTAGAAAAGGGATCAAAGATAAAATTGCTAATGTCATTATGCTTTGAAATAAATGTAGGACACAATCACACTTGGAATAACTTTGTAATTTTTATCATCACATCTCAAACAGCCAGAAAAAGAAAAAAGATTACCAAATGATCAAAGGACTAGAATAAATCTCCTATGAGGAAATGTTATTTTGGGGGCATTTCAACTTGGGAGCGGGAAGCTAGAAAAGGAAAACGGAACAGAATAGATTTTTTTTTCATTTCTATAATAATAATAATAATACAAGGGCTTATGTGTCATCCATGAAGTAGAATGTTGGGAGCTTCAAAACAGATAGCAGGAGGAACTCAATAGGCCAGGGGTGGGCAAATGTGGCTCTTTTACAACCTGTGGGCTCCCAGAATTCCTGAGACAGCTTGGCTGGCTCCCAATTGAAGTCTATAGGTTATAAAAGGGCCACATTTGCCCACCCCTGCAATAGGCTATATAGTTAAATTGCTAGCAAAATTGTTTGCTACTGAAGACAAAATGGCAGTCGCCAACTTAGACATCTTAATAAGTAGATTAGATTGACAGGAATCTAATCTAGTCTAAATTGACAGGAAATACTACTTGAGAAGATGTCAATGAAGAAACTTAAGTCATCCAGGTAGAATTGTCTGGAAGATGAGATCATGGCAAGTAGACTTTTTTTTTTCTTTTTGGTTTGAAATGTTTCACTGCTCATCCAAGTCTCTTCTTCCAGTTGCCATGATTCTCTTTGACAAGATTTTATTTATTTTATTTTAATTTATTTATTTTTATTTATTTATTTAATTTATTTATTTGTCAAGCATATATAAAATAGATAAAAGTATAAATATGATTTGAATACATGAAAAGGATATGAGTAAAAAGGAACATTAGGACAGGGACGGTAGACACAATGGCGTGCTTATGCACGCCCCTTACAGACCTCTTAGGAATGGGGTGAAGTCAACAGTAGACAGTCTAAGGTTAAAGTTTTGAGGGTTTGGGGAAGAAACCACAGAGTCAGGTGGTGCATTCTAGGCATTGATAACTCTATTGCCAAAATCATATTTTCTGCAATTGAGTTTGGAGTGGTTCAGAGGTGGTATTCAGCAGGTTCTGACCAGATCTGGAGAACTAGTAGCGGAAATTTTGAGTAGTTTGGAGAACCGGTAAATACCACCTCTGACTGGCCCCGCCCCCATCTATTCTCTGCCTCCCAAGCCCCAACTGATAGGGAGGAAATGGGGATTCTGCAGTATCCTTCTCCTGGAGTGGAGTGGGAATGGAGATTTTACAGTATCCTTCCCCTGCCATACCCACTAAGCCATGCCCACCAAACCACGCCCACAGAACCAGTAGTAAAAAAATTTGAATCCCACCACTGGAACGGTTTACCTTGTGTTGGTATCTACTGTTTGCTCTTGTATTGTATTGTTGTGGTTGAAGCTGAAGATGGCCCACGTTTTACCCCCATTATAATAGACAAGATACTGCTAAATGCCAGATTAAACAATATCATCTAGCAGTACTCCAGAAGCAGCCCTTCTCTGCAGCAGTTCCTTCACTCTGGAATGAGATTCTCCTTGAGCTCCAGATAGCCCTCACTGTGCTGTTGGTTAGAAAGCTTTGAAGTCCTGGTTCTTCATCTCTAAGCCTTTGGTGAAGGAGAGTGAAATGCCTTCCATCATTCCCATCTAGTCTGTCATTCTTGCCAACTCTTACCTTTCTTCCTTTTAAAGGATTTTATTGAAATTCCCTTCCCTTGATTTTATTGAGATTTTATTGAAATGGCTGTGAACCACCCAGAGTCACAGAGGGTCATACAGCATACAAGTTCAATAGAAAAATAAATATAAATAAGTATGCTTTCAAAAAAAAAAAAAAAGCAGGCAGGAGAATGCTACAATAGCTAGTCTTTCCATCATAGACTTCATGTTGATCACTCTAGAAATAGGCTCTTAGGCAATCAATTAGCCTGATCGGTGGGACTCCTTTATGTTTCATAACATGATTCAAGCATTTGCTGCACAAATTGCCTCATAATTCTATTTAAGCATTAAAAGTCAAATCAGTGTGGTTACAGAATGATTCATGCCCCCCCCCAAAAGCTCAGAAATTTCTAATGTAATATGATCAATATTCCATAGTTTTGAACACCCATTCACGGGTGTGCCCTTCCATCTTCACCCCAACCAACCTTTAATTCTAGCAGGCAACTGCGATACCAATGTAAGTGGCTCAACAATCATTGATACAATGCTTGGTTGTACACTTTAAACTTCCAATTCTAGCAATCAACCTTCTGCACAGTTCAGCTATTGTTACAAAGCATTTATACATAATGTAATGTGGGCACAAATTACTATAGTGATAACATCGCATTTTCTCTATTTATAAATATTAAGTGTAACATATTTTAGAGTTCTAAAATTTAGATGAAATCAATTTATCTAAAACCCAAATCAATGGGAGCTAGGAAAGGGGAGAGATGTTCTCCTGAAATTTCTCAGTGGCAACGAAGTCTTTCTAATCATTCACCAGTAGGGGAGGAGATATCATCTTTGAGAGGAGAATCTGTAGAATCCCACACACTATACAGGTAGTCCTCCACTTACAACAGTTTGTTTAGTGACTGTTTGAAGATACAACATCACTGAAGAGTGACATATGACCATTTTTCACACTTACCACCATTGCAGCATGCCACATGATCAAAATTCATGCGCTTGGCAACTGACTCATATTTATGACGGTTGCAGTATCCCAGGGTTATGTGATCCTCTTTTGCGACCTTCATACAAGCAAAATCAATGGAGAAGCCAGATTCACTTAACAACCCCATTATTAATTTAACAACTGCAACAGATTCTTTGGCAAGAAAGGTCGTAAAATGAGGCAAAACTCACTTAACAAATGTCTCGCTTAGCAACAGAAATTTTGGGCTCAATTCTGGTCGTAAGTCAAGGACTATTTGTATCAATATTTGCCCCGTCTCCATTTTTTTTCTCCTTCTCCACTTCTTCCTTCAACTTGTCCAAAGCAATTTGACAGTGAAAGGTGTTGTTGTCCTCAAACACAGAAAATAGCATCATAGAATCATAGGGCTGGAAGATACCTTGGAGGTCTTCTAGTCCAACCCTCTACTCAAGACAACACAGTTTTTTGGTTGCCCAGTCTGTTTTTGAAAACCTCCAGTATACATATAAGCAAAATGTTCACTTCCCCCTTGCTATTGTTGCAGCTCCAGCACTCATTAGAAAATCTGCATAGAAAAGAAAGCACCGTATTATATTGACAATAATATGGAAAGGACAAAAGAGAAAGACAAGATAGACTTTGAATGCAACAATACTAAATGAAAAGGACTTCCAACGGTTTATGGAAAAAGAATTAGAGTTCTTTTTCAAAACAAATAAAAATGGAGATACATCACTTCAGAACGTATGGGGATACGATGAAAGCCTATATTAGGAGTCTTTGCAATAACATATTTGGGGAAAAAGAATAAAAGGAAAAGACAAAAGCAGAAAGAATTGGAAGAGGACTATAAAAGTCTAGAAAAGGAGTTCCAAAAAGATATCCAAAATAAAACAATTAAGAAGAAAGCACCACTTTTGGGAGCCTAGTGCACGGGTGTCAAACTCGGGAGTCACGTTGTCATCACATGATGCATTGTGACTTTTTCCCCCTTCGCTAAACCAGGGGTGGGCATGCCCAGCGTGTGACATATCCAGCCCACACACTGCGAGTTTGACACCCCGGCTTAATGGTACCAAAACTCTGGATCTCTTTTGACTGATCCTCCTCAAAGCCCATCACTACCATCTTTGACAGCAATTAGTGAAAGTTGCTGGCATAATTGCATCTGTTATGTTGAGACTGAAACCACTGAAATGGTAGCCGGAGCCATAATATAGTCTTAGAATAGAATTGTAGCAATAGCAATAAGCACGGATTTATATACTGCTTCACAGTGCTTTACATGCCTCTCTAAGCAGTTTACAGAGTCACAGAAAGGAGGGGGGGTCAACCTATTTTCCAAAGCACCTGAAGGCCAGATAAGGAACAATGGATGGAAACTGATCAAGGAGAGATTCAATCTAGAAATAAGGAAAAAATTTCTGACAGTGAGAACAATCAACCAATTGCACAGCTTGCCTTAAAAAGTTGTGAGAGCTTCATCACTGGAGGCTTTCAAGAAGAGACTGGACTGCCATCTGTCAGTCAGCATATTGCCCCCAACAATCTGGGTCCTCATTTAACCGACCTCAGAAGGATGGAAGGCTGACTCAACTTTGAACCTATCAAATCGAACTCCTGGCAGTGGATAGAGTCCGCCTGTAATATTGCATACTAACCACTGCGCCACCACGGCTCTTATGTACACACATAGCTCATCCATACAAGTAGTTACAATCATAATGGAGCCTAGAATGATGGTCCTAAGTCATGGCGGTTGTTAAATGCGTCACCACATGACCACGTCCAACTTTGCAACCTTTTTATGGCAGTTATATTAAGCAAATGCCACAGTCATTAAGCGAACCCATTTTCAACTAAGGGCATTTTTTTTATCGAACAGAATACTAGAAACTGTCAACAAAGACCAAAAATCATGGTCCTGTGACCGCAGGTCACTGAAAATGGCCATAAATGGAAGCCAGTTGCAAACACCCCAAATATGATCATGTGACTGCAGGGGGTGCAGCTGTCAGAACTTTGAATGGTTGCTTAGCAAAGATTGCCTGTATGAATGAAGTGGTCCCGCTCATTTGACCAATCCTCTTTTAAATTCAACTGTGACCTTCTCAGCCAGATAGATAGATAGATAGATAGATGGATGGATGGATGGATGGATGGATGGATGGATGGATGGATGGATAGATAGATAGATAGATAGATAGATAGATAGATAGATAGATAGATAGATAGATAGATATAGATGATAGATAGACAGACAGACAGACAGATAGATGATAAATAGATATAGATAGATATAGATGATAGGTAGATGATAGATATAGATGATAGATAGATAGATAGATAGATAGATAGATAGATAGATAGATAGATAGATAGATATAGATGATAGATAGACAGACAGACAGACAGATAGATGATAAATAGATATAGATAGATATAGATGATAGGTAGATGATAGATATAGATGATAGATAGATAGATAGATAGATAGATAGATAGATAGATAGATAGATGATAGATATAGATGATAGATAGACAGACAGACAGATAGATAGATGATAGATAAATATAGATATAGATGATAGATAGATGATAGATATAGATGATAGATAGATAGATAGATGATAGATATAGATGATAGATAGATAGACAGACAGACAGATAGATAGATGATAGATAAATAGATATAGATAGATATAGATGATAGATAGATGATAGATATAGATGATAGATAGATGAATAGATAGATAGATCTCAGTATATCTCCATATCTATATCTATATCTATCTATCTATCTATCTATCTATCTATCTATCTATCTATACATGTATCTATCTATACATACATACATATATACATACATACATACACACACACACACACACACACATATAAAACAATCAATAAGCAACACATGGGTACCTGGAGGAAAATCAATATGCAAGCACAAAATGTGGAAATACAGGCAGTCCTCAACACGAGTCCCCAGGGAGTTGGACAGCATAGAAATGTGACAAATAAATAAATAAATAAATAAATAAACTTATGACCGATTGGGAACAGAATTTCCATTGTTAAGCAAGGCGGCTGTTAAGTGAGTAACACCTAATTTTACAACCTTTTCTGGCCAGGGTTTTTAAGCAAATCATTGCAGTTATTATATAAATGGTCATATGGTCATTAAGCGAATCTGGTTTCCCCCATTGACTTTGATTGTTGGAAGCTGGCTGGGAAGGTCGCAAATGGTGATCACATGACCCTGGGGGGCTGCAACTATTGTCAATCCATGTCAGATGCCAAGCGCCTGAATTTTGATCACGTGACTGTGGGGGATGCTGCAACACTGATAAGTGGAAAGACCAATCATATGTCCCTTTTATCATGCAACTTTGAACCGTCACTAAATGAATGGTTGTAAATCAAGGATTACCTGCATCCTTCCCAGCCACTATCTTGACTTCAGAATTGCCATAAATTCAGGATAGCATCAGTGAAATACAGAAGCTACCTCTTTTCTCTTGAATGAACGATGGCTTGTTCCTGGAATAAATGCCTCCTTCTATATCACAAATCTCAGAGATCCATCAACCAACAGAGCACCATTAAATGGGACACCTGCTTGGTCCCACTAGGTTCTTTCTTAATTACTCTCAAGAATTTCCCTGCTTTCATTTGTAAAAAAGAAAATATTGGCTGAGTGCCAGCTGTCTTGCCAGCTGCATCACTGTCCATTTTGGACAGTTTTCAAGCAACCATGTTACCCATGATTATAACTATGTCTGACAAGATTTTAATCCTTCAAAATCTGTGCAGATTTAAACTGCGGGATATTTTTCCGTTCCATACCATTATCTATTTCCACCTGCTAACATCACAGTTGAATTTCCCTGAAACATTCTTCCCACAAATGCCAAGTAGATTTGGCTCAAAAATATTTAGGAAATCTTCCAGCTAATAATGCATTGTGCTTCCCTCCCCACTCCATCCCAGAAATTGTTTCTCAGAGCTTCATTCTTTTCAGAAAATTATGGGGTGGATGGGGAATGAACCCTCTCACATTCCTGCTACAGATGAAAAACTAAATAACGTTTAATCTCAGAACTGTCCAACTTGCCCAATATGGTATTTGAAGTTAGTGTTCATTTTTTATTCTATCTATAATAAATTCATGAACTGGAACATTTTCTGATTAGAAATAAGCGTTAGAAAAGGGGGGGGTGTTGAAGTAGCATTCCATTTCTAAACCGTGGATTGACCTGGATAATCAGGTCTTCTGCCGTATGCAAAAGCTCTTGATTTGGAAATCAGGCATCTCACCGAGGCAGAGAAATACATTTCACACAAAACACATCTAGGCATAGGCCCATTTCTGAAAGATAACACCCCTCCTCATAACAGATTCCAGACAACCTACAAACATCAAGGATAAGCCAGACCGTGACATTCATTCATAATACAGCTTATTTCTTTGGTCACAGCATGTTATGTGAGCAGAGGAGCCATGTTTTCTTAAGACAGGCTTAAAACTAAGCATGTTATAGGAATCCAGGCATTTAATTTTAACCATTCTCTACCAAGGCTACAGAGAAAAGAGGCTTGCAAACCAGGCAAGAATTTGAACTGGCCCAAGGTTCTCTAGCACTTCCTGGGGAATGCAGACTCTGAAGAGGAAAGTACCCAATGCCTGAATATCTCTTGTCCAATTCCCATGTCCATATCCAGCACAGTCTTGTTAACAAAGGAAAGCAAGGATGGGTATGTATGGAAGGGTTGTAGAAACATCTTCAAGCTATAGAGGTTTTCAGAGGTTGAAGTTAAGTGGCAGGTGACAACACCTAGCAAAAGCTAGGGTTCAACACCCTATCAGAATATCCCAAGGGTGAAGATAGATTATTAGATAGATAGATAAATAGATAGATAGATAGATAGATGGATGGATGGATGGATGGATGGATGGATGGATGCATGCATGCCAGAAGGTCACACTGGCAAACCACTTCCAGAGTATGGCCTTCAACATGACTGTCACATGGTCCCAAGGAACCAAGCTGCACTTCAATGAGGCTTTAATTTAAATCAACTTGCCTTTAGTATTTGTCAGAAGGATGCAGGGGAAAAAAAATCTGTGTTGGTGGAGTATCATTTCTCTTCCCAATCTATCAAATTGGGCACTACAATTGCTCATGTGTGACTCAAATTGCAGGAGAGAAAATCAGAAGTTTAGAAAATTGCCTACTTTCAATTATGCATGCACACAAGCACTCTCACTCTCTCTCTCTCTCTCACACACACACACACACACACACACTTCATTTTGTCACATCTTGCCTAAATTCTTTTGTTCTTGTATTTGAGGCTTTTACAGTTAGGTTGCCTATTGCAATTGCAGAGGCAAGAAGCGAGTCATACCTTGTAAATCCTGTTGCTTCCATCTAAAATGTTACCCAATTCAGGCCCAAGGGCATCTAAGTCATAGGAAGCACAGGCTGCAAAAAAAATGGTCCTTGTTCTAACCCACAGTACCTTGAGACAAATCACTTGTTGGAAGTCAACTCTTTTCCCATGCTTTTCTAAAAGAAAGGGAACACTTTTTCCAATAAGATCCTCATATTCAGAAATAAAATCAATATCTGTTTCCTTGGAAAATGGCAGTATTTTCAGCAGGAATTAGTAGTTAATTTCAGACCTTATTGAAAACAAAGACAATAAGCTGTCTTCACCCCCAAATATTTCCAAGCAACTAAACCCAGGACAGATCTGCAACATCAATCACTCTTTCCTTTGCGATTGAAGCAAGTCAGAGGTGGGTCACCTTGAAAAGCCTGGCTTGCAGCAACCTGCTCATTTCTGTCACATCTGAGCCAAAGGCCTTCCATGCAGTGGAATGTGAAGCCCTCAAATACAGGTAGTCCTCGATTTACGACCACAATCGGGCCCAAAATTTCTGCTGTTAAGCAAATTTGGCTCCATTTAATGACCTTTCTTGCCACAACTGTTAAGTGAATCGCAGCAATGCTAAGTTAGTAACATGGTTGTTAAGTGAATCTGCTTTCCCCGTTGACTTTGCTTGTCGGAAGTTTGCAAAAGGTGATCGCATGACCCCAGGAGCCTGCAACCATCATAAATACGAACCAGTTGCCAAGCGCCCGAATTTTGATCATGTGACCATGGGGATGGTGCAAGGGTCATAAGTGTGAAAAACAATCATAAGTCAGTTCTGTCATAAGTCACTGCTGTTCTAACTTCAAATAGTCACTAAACGAACTGTTGTAAGTCAAGGACTACCTTTGCCACTCATGAAGCTGTGCAGTTTACTGACCATCCCTGCATCCTGGGCTCAGGCCCAACACGGCCTTCTAATCACAAAGCTCTGCTAATCATTTTCAGAGCAGAATATCTACTGTGATCCCATCCCAAAGATGTTCCTATAAAAACAGCCCTATTACCAAATCCTCAGACAGAATAAATATTGATCTCCAGAGAAGAGAGCTATTATATCTATAAAGGTCACTACGGCCCTGTGTCTCATCTATAAAAATGAACATATAGACTCCTCTTTTGAAGTTTTCCTTGGTTATACAAGATTTTAGATTTTTTCTTTTGCAGCTACTTGGAACCTCCTCAAATAAAAACAGCTGTAAGGTGTGTACCATCTACTATATCACCCGTATTCAATACAGCCTTATAAGGAAAGCCAACATGTTTATGACAATTCTGCAAATGGAAAGCAAGATAACCAGGGTTCACAGAAATGTTATTCAGTTTATGACAGAGGTAGTCATTGAACGAAACTCTTTTCTGATCTACCCAGTTTGAGCAAAGCTACCCCTTTATATTTACATTAGCAAAGCCATGCCAAAACTTGAATCTGCTGGACGGATGAAATAAACTGTCTTAGAAAGGGAGGTGCCTGACACAGGACAAGCTGAATAGAGACCAATATCAGAAAGAAAGCAGGGTCAAACAATGCACCTTCCCCTCCAAGATGAACTAGAATGGAGCAGGCTGTTTTCAAAGTTGAACATAATGTCCAAAGTCACAAAGAACCAACAGTAGCACCAATCAAAGCCAAAGATGTTTCACTTAGCTTGGAAAAAGCTCCAACTTGCCCTCTGCTTTCTTCCACATCTCAATCCCATTAAAGCAGCCCTCTCCAAAGGAAGCAGATCCCATCTCAGCCTTCCGCTCTGGAGAGATCCCCACAATCATTCTTGCCCACCCTGCCTAGTCTGCCCCTTTCATTTCCCAGCTGCACATACCAAAGGCCCAGAATCCAAGTGAGTGGATAATTTTAAAAAAAAAATACTCCCTATACAAGGGAAATCCTAAAGTATCTTAAAGAATAACCTAGAATATTATGAAAAACAGGAGAAAAGCACTTTAATAAAACCCCCAGGTCACAGATGGACATGCAGGGCTGTAGTAAAAATATTGTTCAAAGGTGGGCCAAGCTGAAAGATCAAACACCCCAATGGACTGCAACTTCCTACTGGACTCTCCTCTTCTTTCTCTGGGCCCAAAAGGCAGATTTCCCCTTCCCCTCTCCTTTCAGGGCCACCCCCATTCCTTGTCCCTGCACTTTGGCTCTTGGCCTCCCAGATGCCCTGCCTGGATCAGAGTCTACACCTCTTTCCTGCTCTCCCACCTGGGGATCCACTTGCCTTCCTCGCCAGGTCTTTCATTGGTCTTTCATTGGTCTTTCATTGGGCTCAAGGCAACCCCCTTGAGAACTTTCTGCTGCCAAAGCTTTGCAAAAGCATGGGGGGGGGGGGGGAGGGACCCGAGGGAGCCTAGGCTAACCGAACCCCAGGAGAGTTGAAGGGCCGAGGGGACAGCCATCCAATAGCGAGGCTCTATACACCCACACCCATCCTGGCTGGGGGGAAAAAAATCTACGCAGGCAAAAAAGGAAAGCGAGGCGGGGTCCCCACGAAAAGGGGGTGGTGAAGTGACCCGGGGGGCGTCCAACAAAACCCCCATGCAGCAGCTCCGACTGCCTGGCAAAACGGTTACACACACACACAGGCGAATCCAAAGGCCTTCGTGCCCCGGATTTGCGCGCTAGAGGCAGGGAGAGAGTGAGCAAAAAAATAAAATAAAATAAAAAAATAAAAGCGGGTTTTATGTGCTTGCCCTCCGTGGGGACTCCCCGTCTAAAGCGCCGGCACAGCCATCCACTCCAAAGCCGGCCCTGGAGCTCCCCCAGTCTGCCAAAGCCGAAGTAGCAAGAAAACTCCAGAACCGTTTAAAGAGGGGGGGGAGGAGAGAGGGGGGGTGCGGGACCTTCCCGCCCCCCCCTCCCCACCTCCATGTAGACGGCGCGGGGAGGGGTTTGTCCACCAAAGGCTCCCTTCGCCTCTTTTACCGGGCCAAGAAATAACAGGGCAAGACGGCTGAATGTCGGCGATGGCGACACTTTCTCGCCCGTCTTTTCTGCCGGCGGCCCGGTAGGGAAAAACCGCTTAAGACGCAGCGGCCACACCTGGCGGGGCCGGGGACGCCTCTCGCTCCCCCGACGCGTTTTAGGAGGACGGGATGGAAAACCGCCTCGCTTCCTTTCTCACCTCCACTCCCATCGCGCCAAAAAAAAAAGACGCCACCTTGGAAGATCCCCTCCCCGGAGCCTTTCCGCACCTCTCGCCGCTCCGCCGACCCAGCCCAGTCCAACCCAGCCCAGCCCTCCCGCCGGCAGTTGCGCGGGGGCTGCAATGCAGAAAGCAAAAGGAAGCCTTCGCCGGCACTTACCTGCTGCCTCCCGGGGAATCCGACCGCCCGGGGAGCTCCTTCTCCCACGGCCGCCTTCCACGTCCCTGCTCCAGTGCTTCGCTTAGCAGCAGCAACCGCCGCATCCTAGAGGTAAGAGGCGCCGGTCAGCAATGTTCGGGTCGGGCCCGAAGCGCCCGGCTCGGTTCGAGCGCTCAAACCGCGTCGCCGGCCCCATGGAAAGCTTCGGGGGCGGCGGCGGCGGGAAGTGAATCTGGCCGGGCGTGACCTTGCCCCACACCCGTCGGTGCTTTCTCCGCTCGCCCGGTTGCATCCAATCCCGCCGCGCTCACACACGAACACGGTGCCCGCCCGCCCGCCCGCCCGCTCTCTCTCTTCCCCGGCCGCCGATCGGAGCTCCGCCGCGGAGTTCGAGCGCCTCCACCACCTCCCTCCTAGCTGCCGCCGTTCACATCGCCGTCACGAGCGGCACAGGAGGAGCGCGATGGAGTCGGAGCCTCGGCCAGGCGCTGCTTTAACGAAGGCGGAGGCAGCAGCGGCGGCGGCAGTAACGCAGCAACGCCCGGACGCTCCCCGACCGTGTCTGGGCTTCTCCGACGCCCCTCGGTTGAGGTTCGCAGCCCGCCGCAGCCAGCTCCATCCCCGGCTTTGCGGCCGCTGGTGCGAGAGCCAGAAAAGAAGGCTGCCGCTGCCGCCTGACCGAAAGCCGCTCGCCTCGCTGCCGCATGAAGCTTTCCCGCGGCGGCGCCGGCGCCGGCGACTCCTCCGCAGTCAGAAGCGCGCTCGAGTGGCGGAGACTGGAAGCGTCCAGCGCCGCCCGCCGGGGAAGGGCGGGATATCGAGGGGCGGGCAGGCGGAGGAGCGCCCGCCTGTTTGGGCCGGCCCTCGCTCCGCCTGGCCTCAAATAAAAACACCCGTGCCGGGCAGACGCGCCGCCACTTGGCGACAAGCGCCTTAGCTGGACGCGCCGAAGCGGCGCCCGGACACCAATGACGCCGGTGGGTGGGTGGCGGTGGGGGGAAATGAGGAAGGGGGGGGAGAGAATGAGGAGCAGGAGGGTGGGGATGATGGTGGCGGCAAGTAACCGGCCGGCTCGCGCTCCTACTTTCCTCTTCCGTCTCTGCCAGGCCGCTTCAGGGAAACTTTGCCTCACGTCCGCCCGGGAAGAGACCGCGTGAACCATTCCTGCGCTTGCCGGCTCGCTTTGAGGCTGCTTCGAATGGGACCGCCGCTTGACGTTTGGGGCTCCAGAAAGGGAACTCACGAGAGGAAAGCGCGCCTGCTTCGGAGGGAGGGAGGGGAGTGGAGGGGAAGGAGCGACTTCTGCTGGGACGCTGCTGCTGGAGAGTCAGGCCCCTCAGCGTTGATTTGGCCTGGAATCGTTTCCCCTCCTTCTTCAGCCGTAGGACGGAAGACGCTTGCTGCCCTCCCCCTCCCTCCCCCACGAGCTCGAAGGGCGCCGGGGATACGAGCTCCGCTTTTCCCAAGCCTCACTCGTGCTGCCCGGGAGCGGGCAGGTGGAAGCGCCCAGCGGCACGTCGAAGTTTCCGCGGGCAAAAGTGCGGAGAAGGCGGCGGCAGCAGCTACCTTTTGGGGTCGCCTGTCGGGGTCGGCCGCCAATTTACTGGTTGTTTTGTCTCATTAGGGATAGAGAGAGAAAGTGACAGTTTTATATACAAAGGGAGGGGAGGGGAGAAAAACTACCAAATAACACTCTTTTGACTGTGGCTTTGTTGGTTTTGTAGCTCTGCCGGCCTGAAATGAGATGGGACTTCTGGTTTGATGGACAGGAGACCCAGCGAGGAGACGAAGGATCCTGGGTCTCAACTGAAAAATCCATTCCTGCACAACTCCAGTGGCGGCCTAGCTACTTCTCTTCTTCCACCTGCATATAAGGATATAACAAAGCATTACCTATCCTGAAGAACAATACTACTTTTTACTTAATGTTACTTATGAAATTCACCTGGTAGAAGATTGAATTCTTGCGGGAAGGGATTCTTGTGGTCTCTTCCAGCTTGAGATGCTTTGAAGGCTCTTTAATCACTATAAAAGCACCAAGGTCACTTTGCCAGTTGCATTCCTCAGTATAGCTGTAACAAAAAACAGAAGAAGCAAACAGAATGAAGAGGGGGAAAAAAATCAAAAAGGCAGGATTGTGGGCTTCTCTTGGGGCCAGTTTGTGGATTAAGCCACCTGGTTTGAAGTGGCTGCCAGTTTCTCTGCAAGAAATTAAAAGGATCCTCTTCTTAGCAAGAGAGGCTGGCAGCTTTTCTTCTGATAGTCTGTCCCTGTTCCACAAGGTCAGGTCTTTTTGTGCTGATGGCTGTGAAACATTTAGGAGTTGAAGATTGATTAGAGGGCACCAGCGTGAACTATAAATCCCCGCACACCGGCTGGACAGGCCATCATTGCAATTAAATCAATAGCTTCTTATTCAACACTACCCATTTGGGGTGATTTTTGTGCTGGCTTTGCTAATGCAGATGATAGCCTAGTTGGCACGGTTGGTCATGTGAGTAATCTCTGGGAAGTAGAGTTGTTCCAAACTGAATAAGAGTCAGGCTGACATCTCTGCAAAAAGCAAACATGAGTTTTGGCTGCCTCAGTAGAATTATAATTCCACCTTGCTCTGCAATGGTCAGAAAGGAGCCTATAAATATTACACTGTCAAGACAATTGGGCCACTGAGGACAATCAGAGAACTGGAAACAAAGGCCTGTGCCAGGAATAGGCTAATTTTATTAGAGTTTCCACATTGACAACAAATTTTGAAAATTGACAGCAATGTATAACAATAATATAAAGCCTAATGTTGGCTTAATGCAGAGGTCTTCAAACTTGGCAGCTTTAAGACTTGGGGACTTCAACTCCCAGAATTCTGGGAGTTGGAAGTCCACAAGTCTTAAAGCTGCCAAGTTTGAAGACCTCTGGCTTAATGTCATTTTAAAATGCAGAGGGAGAAAAACCTAATTCCAGAGAAGAGAAACAAAAATTCTTGATCCTTCACAAAGAATGGCATGTCCAATCTACTATGGCCCCTGCCTTGGTTCTCCAAAAGCTTACACATAGGCATCAAAATGTCAAAAGAACTAGAAGAGATCTTTTGAGTTCACCTAATCTAATTCTTTTTTTCAGTATAGAATCCATAATGGCTTCTCTGGTAGACGACCATCCTTTGTTGTTTGAAGTTTTCTAGTGAAAAGAACACATGACATCGTTGCACTGGAGGACAACTCGAATGTGTCCAGCTTTTAGTTTTAATCCAGTGGTTCTACACTTCGGGGCAATAAAGAATTAAATATATTCATTCTTCTGTGTTGAAGTCTTAAAAACCACAACCATATCTCCTATCTGTCTATGGGGATTCTCAATCACCCAGGTCGTGGTTGTCCCAAAGGTGCTTTTTCAAGAGGCAACTGGACTTTCTGGTTTTTTCTCTGAAGACATTTCGCGTCTCATCCAAGAAGCTTCTTCAGCTCTGACTAAATCCTTCCGTTCCCCACCATCCAGTCAGAGCTTCTTGGATGAGAAGTGAAACGTCTTCAAAAGAAAACCAGAAAGTCCAGTTGCCTCTTGAAAAAGCATCTTTGGGACATATCTCCTATCGGTTCTCCCTTCAGTAGGTTAAACATACCCTGACTCTTTAGGTGGTCCTCCTGAGGCTTGGTCACCAGACTCTCTCCCATCTTAGCGGCTCTTCTTTGAATTTGCTATAATTTGTCAGTGTACATTTTTAACACTGGTTGTCAGAAATGGATATATTTCTAATTGATTCTGACAAGGGCAGAGTAAAGTAGAATAATTAGCAATTCCTATGATCTGGAGTCTAATGCTTTTGTTAGTGCACTCCAACAATGTATGTGTATGTGTGAATATATATCTACTCTGCTTTTTTGTTGTTAGCTGTGAAGTCATGTCCGACCCATTGCGACCCCATGGACAATCTTCCTCCAGGCCTTCCTGTCCTCTTCCATCCTCTGGAGTCCATTTAAGATCATGCCTACTGCTTCAGTGACTCCATCCAGCCACCTCATTCTCTGTCGTCCCCTTCTTCTTTTGCCCTCAATCTTCCCCAGCATTAGGCTCTTCTCCAGTGAGTCCTTCCTTCTCATTAGGTAGCCAAAGTATTTGAGTTTCATCTTCAGGATGAAACACTGCTTTTAGATCTTACAAATTCACACTGTCCTGTTTAATTTCTCTCAATTTCCCTTTTTTGTGTGGATTGTTTGTAACTGTGCCTTCAGTATCTCCTTTCATAGGATTTTCCATCCTTCAGGAATGTTTTTCTGCTTCAGGATTTGAAGCTAATGGAGCCAAGTCCAGTCTACCGTCTGTTGGAATTCTTCTCAATTGCTCCTCCTCTGGATATCACACTTCTGAGGATAACATTGGGTGGGTTTTTATTGATACTTTCTTTTTTGGGTTTGATGATTTCTTGAACACCACCCAGAAGGCATGCTCTCTGAGTTGGGCAGCCAAATAAAGGCTCTAAATTAATATAAATAAATAGCCACCATCACTTTTCCCCAAGGTGCCAGTCACCCTCATTTCTTCAATCAATTCCTGTTGATGATTAGATCCAGGCTAGCAGAACCCCTTGTCCTTTCTTCCACCTTCCTACAAATGAAGTTGTCAGTAAGAACAGGCAAGATTTATTTGTACTCTGTCTCAAGATTTCTAGCTGATATCAAGGTAATTGAAATTCTCCATTATCACTATTGTGTGTCTCTCTTAAGTTTTGGTCATGTGATTCAAGAAAACCTCATCAGTATCTTTTGCCCACCTGGGTAATCTGTAATAAACTCCCACAATGGTATCACTTTTGTATCTCTTTTTATTCTTACCCAAATACTTCTGACAGTTTTTCCAAGTTCTAAGGAGGTATTAATAGAATAGGGTACATATATCTTGTAGAAAAGATGAGAAAAGGGAAACAATATGACCTATATTGCAGTGTTTACCAATCTTGACAACTTTAAAATGGGTGGACTCTAGTGAAATCCAATTTTTTTTACTACCGGTTCTGTGGGCATGGGAAGCATGGGCATGGGAAGGATACTGCAAAATCTCCATTCCCACCCCACTCGAGGGGAAGGATACTGCAAAATCCCCATTTCCTCCTCACTCCTAGGGGAAGGATATTGTAAAATCTCCATTCCCACCCCACTCTGGGGCCAGCCAGAGGTGGTATTTGCTGGTTCTCAGAACCGCTCAAAATTTCCGCTACTGGTTCTCCAGAACCTGCTGGATTTCACCCCTGGGTGGACTTTAACCCCCAGAATTCTGCCTGGGAAGAATTGAACTACACTGACATATTGTATTGAGTCTCCTAAACTGGGCTCAGCAATAGATCACTGGTCTCCCAATGCTTCACACTTGGCAGAAGATTCTTAGACAGGACTCACATAAACTGCAGATAAGACTGAAGCCTACATGCACAAGAGTTGATCGTCGAACAGAATGCCAAGGTATCAGGGACTTTTATTCACAAGCCTTACCGTGCAAACTTGTGTAACAGCCACATGTTGGACAAACATGGTGCAGCAAACGGCCTGTTTAAAGTGAGCCGTCACCTAAATTCATTTAGTTTTGACCTCCTCTGATACCATGAGAATCATATTGCTCTGCTGTGAATACAGTCGTCTTCTACTGTACAGGATTGTTGGAAGGGCTGAAGCTCTTTGAACAGCTGAAAACAGTGCATTAGGATTGTGCAGAGATTTGGATTCAAATTACAAAATGCATTCCTGAGTTTGCATTGACAGAGACATTGTTAGAAAGCTGAAAACTAACATTCCTGACACTGTGGGTCAATGCAGGGGACAATTGCTTGAGCTCAGGAAAAGTTGCAGCTAATTTAAGGAGTTCCTAGAGGCTGCTGCATGAATCACATTTTCTCCTTTGGTTCTCTATAAAGCCCACAGTTTAGAAAAATGACTAGCTACTATATGAAATGTCTGGGAAATTAGCCTTCTATTCTTTATTATTAATTAAATATAAATTTAATGGATTTATTAAATTTATATGCTGCCCATCTCTTTATGGCCATAACTGCTGATGGCTGAAGTTACCTTTCATAAATAGTCTGCTCTTCAATCCTCAGAGAACATGAGAAAGTAACCAGCATCACACACAGCCAGGTTAGGATGGTAGACTAGGATGGTAGATTACTAGATTGGACACTCTCAGCCATACAAGTTCACTGATTTCAAACTAGTCTATCTTTAGTCCAACATACTTCACAGAGTAGTTGTACAGGAAAAAATGGAGAAGAGAGCGTTGTCCTAAACTCAGCAAGCCAAAGCAAGAGATAAATATAATAGTGAATGAAAAAACAAGAAAAAAAGAAAAAGGTTTTTTCAAAGAAAAAACAAAATCCAGTTGCCTCCTGAAAAAGCACCTTTGAGACAACCATGACCTGGATGACTGAGAATCTCTACAGACTTTTAGCTGTACAATTTGGGATGAACATCCTTTGAATGGTGTGGGAGTAGGAATGGATTTCCAGAGGGGAGAAAATGCAGACCACAGGAACCAGGAGCACTACTCAGGTGACCCTGAAGACACAGATAAACCTCCAAGTGCTTCAATGACCCTCTAAAGGATGCAAATGACCAGCTGTCTTCAACGAATATAAATCCTTCCATTCTCCACTATCCTGTCAGAGCTGAAGAAGCTTCTTTGATGAGAAGCAAAACGTCTTCAAAGGAAAAACAAGAAAGTCCAGTTGCTTCCTGAAAAAGCACTTTTGGGACAACCCTGACCTGGATGACTGAGAATCTCTACAGACTTTTATAATAGTGAATGAAAAGCAGCTGTTTACAAGGTCACAGAAATGAAACGGGATGGAGGGATTGAGCAGGCAGGATTTCTCTCTTACCTGAATGTCCCAAATGCTGTGAACCTCTGGAGAGGCAGAAACAATGAATAGCATTCACTTAGATGGGTATTTAAAATCCAGATAAGGTGGTTTACAATTGCACATTGAAAGCTAATATGAACTAATCGAAGAAGCACTTTCTTTTTTGAGCTGACAAAAATCTCTCCCTGCTTACATGAGATCATAACCCAAGGTTTGCAGTTGAAAACAATGGAGAACTGCCAGTCTAGGGGATTTTTTAAGCAAATCATGACAAATGTAGAAATGTGCAGAAATGCTAGCAATTCTAGTTTTGTGAAAAGGGAAAGAGACATGTACTTAGGAATGGACCAAAAGCAGCAGGTTGAGGCACTCAGTTACAGGCCAGTTAAGCAAGTCTTGAGTGCTTAACATTTATCTATGCTCAGCTGTTAACTAAAGAGGGCTTATACTGATTGACTGGTAGTTCCTTGCAAGCATTGTAGACTGGCAGACAGATAAACCTAAACGTGCTTATAATAACGTTCAAATAGACCTGGAAAAGTTAAGCCAGTCCAGATCAATCCTAGATGCGTTTTCAACTTGATTAAGAAAGGTTGGCAAACAGAAAAGCTGGTTGTCTGAAAATGCCCTGTGCAGTGATAGGAAAGTAATCTTCTTCCTGTCTTTAATTTGGTAGCAGAGTTGTCAACCGTCCCATTTGGCACATTCAACAAAAGAAGCTCCCGGCTCTTTGACCAAGAGTGTAGCTTTATTGAAAGCTCAATCTAGGCACAGCAGAAGCAAAGTCAGTTCTGAGATTTTCCCGTGAAAACCCACATTAAGTAACTCCCCTTTTCCCCTCTGGGCCACCCGCAACTCATAGTTCACCAATTGAGTTCAGTTCTTTGGCTTTGTAAAAAACTGTCTTTGCCGGTCAAACATTCTTCATAACTTGACCTTGGTAGGATAATGTTTCTCCAGCAACAGAAGGTTCTCTTGCATTCCATAGTCTTCCTCCGCCCCTTAGAAAATCACCACCCTCCTCCTGTCACTTTGGCAAAACTGGGAGCGAAAGCAGCATGGGAGTCGAGTCAGGTTTGACAAGGGTATACTCAATCGAGCCTTGGTAGTACAGTGGTTTAATGCACCCTGTAATTAACACAGCTGCCTGCAATTTCTGCAGGTTCGAATCTTACCAGGCTCAAGGTTGACTCAGCCTTCCACCCTTTCAAAGGTAGGTTAAATGAGGACCCAGTTTGTGGGGGCAATAAGCTGACTTTGTATAAATATACAAAAGAATGAAGGCTATTGCTTAGAGCATTGTAAGCTGCCCTGAGTCTCCGGAGAAGGGCGGCATATAAATCAAATTTAAAAAAAAAAATCATTTTGTAGAAACCATTGTGCATTATAACCTTGGACATCCACTAGCTTCTTTTATGGGCTTGGTAGACCCCAACACATTTGGAGAGCATCAGCTGGGGTAGGGTACTCTTAAATTCTATGCCACAAAGAAGGCTTGTTAATTTGTGAGTACAAATAGTCCTAGATTTACAACAGTTCATTTATTGACCGTTAGAAGTTACAACGGCACTGAAAAAAAGTGACTTCCTGTATGACCGTTTTTCACACGACTATTGCAGCATCCCCATTTATGACAGTTGCAGTGTCCCAGTGTCATGTGATCAACTTTTGCAGCCTTCTGAAAAGCAAGGTCAATGGGGAAGTCAGATTCAGTTAACAGCCGTGTTACTAACGTAACAACAGCAGTGATTCACTTTACAGCTGTGGCGAGTAAAGTTGTAAAATGGGTCAAAATTCACTTAACAACCGTCTCACGTAGCAAAGAAGTTTTGGGCTCAATTCTGGTCGTATGTCAAGGACTACCGGTATGAGAAAAACAGGATAGAGCTATGTTTCATAATATGGTAGTGGCTGGGGAATGAGTCTCCCATGTTAATTTTTATACTCTTCCCTATCTAGCAGCTAAGTAATACCTAAGTCAATTACTAATGCAGAGATTCTCTTAATTAAAGAGCCCAGTTTCAGCACAAGCTCTGGTGAATACCAGTAACCCAGGGGTGAAATCCAGCAGGTCCTGACAGATTCTGGAGAACCAGGAGCAGAAATTTTGAGTAGTTCGGAGAACCGGCAAATACTACCTCTGGCTGGTCCCAGAGTGGGGTGGAAATGGAGATTTTACAATATCCTTCTCCCAGGAGTGGGGAGGAAATGGGAATTTTGCAGTATCCTTCCCCTGCCACGCCCACCAAGTCACGCCCACCAAGCCAAACCATGCCCACCAAGCCACGCTGACAGAACCGGTAGTAAAAAAATTTGGATTTCACCACTGCAGTAACCCCTTTACTGGGATTCAAGAACAATCATTGCAAGTGAAATTGACTAAATAGATTTAACTCAGGCCATTTGGGAACAGGGAGCACAGGTAGACCTTGACTTATAACCATTCATTTAGTGACCTGTCTAAATTACAACAGCACTAAAAAAAATGACTTATGACCAGTCCTTGCAGTTATGAGCATTATAGCATCCCCACAGTCATGTGATAAAAATTTGTTATTTGTGTTCGGTAACCAGCATATGTTTACAATGGTTGCAGAGTCCCGGGATCACATGATCACCATTTGTGATCCCATTTGTGATGGGTTGTGGTACCCCCAGTGTGATCAGGAAAAGGACTGAAAAAGCCCTCTTATTGGGTGGGTTCTAAAAATTTTTACTACCGGTTCTGTGGGCATGGCTTATTTTGTGGGCATGGCTTGACGGTCATGTGACAGTGGGCATGGCTTGATCATATGACTGGGTAGGCATGGTCAACTCAATGTCACTCACATAAGGGGAGCCATAGTTTTTTGACCACGCCCCTTGTTCCTTCCTCTCAGGCCTAGTTTCGACTCAATCGGCCTGAGAGAAACATCTCTAGCAGATCTGGCTTTCAGCCATTGTCTGTTCGATTATCTCAGAGTCACTGTGAGTTTTTTGACCAAACAATTCTTTAGGATTTAGCAGAGGTACTGGTCTACCACGCTTTTAACTGCTGGCAGAGCTGTACAGGTCTACCCATTTGTTTTTGGAGCGCACTGGTCTACCACCACATTGCCTTTTACTGCTGATCAGCTGTAGGGCAGCCCTTTGAAACGCAGTGGCAAGAGTTTAAACAGTTCTTTGCCACTCTGCCACCACCGAGAGCATCGGAAACTACTTTCAGGCAGCTTGGCCTCAATTGCCAATCTACCACCTTCAAGCAGTTTACAAGGAGTGGATCAGTTCTAGCCGATCAGTTGGGAGGCTTCTTGGCTTCTCAGTTTAAAGCTACCTGTCTTGGGATTTTTTTCTCTTCTTTGTCAAGTGAGCCCTGATTTTTTTCTTTCTAGCCGATCAGCTGGTACTCGGGAGGCAGTGAATAGATTGGGGGTGGGGCTAGGCAGAGGTGATATTTACCGGTTCTCCAAACTACTCAAAATTTCCACTACTGGTTTGCAAGAACCGGAGAGAACTGTTAGCAACCCACCATTGCCTCTTATATATGTATATGAAAGCAAAGCACTTCCAATGATGCTTTGTGCTTCACATTGTGTGAAATTTATACATATTGTATTCTACATATTGTACAATATCAAATTATAATTTATGGTTCAGGTTGAGCATGTTGTGTAAACTAGACCGAAATATAGCACCTTCTGTATGCTTATCTAAAATAAAGTAAGATTCCGTCTTTGTCATTCTTCAGAATTTATTTTTGGAAGAAGCATTTATGGCTTAGCATGAAATGTGAACACGGCTTATTATAGCTTGTTCAATAAGCTGTATTAAACAGTGCAGGGTGCAACGTTTTAAAGCCAAGCTTATGCAAAAATTTCAAATTGCATAGAGAAAGATGAGAAAAATACTGCAGATTTCATGGTAATCATAAGACAAGGAACTGTTTTCTGGTGCACCTGACTCACGCAAGCACAATGTGTTTAACTCTGTTGTTCTTTTATTGGGTTTACATTACATTAAGCTCAGAGTCATGATTAACAAACCGTAATGGCTAGGTTTGAATTACAGATGATGAGTTGAAAATGATCTTGCAGATCACCTATACTCCCTACCCAGTGCATGAATCCACCACTGCAGCCTCCCTAACAGATAAGCATCCTATTTCAATTTAAGAACCTCCAGCAAACCTTTCCTGAGGCAGTTTGTTCCAGTTCATACCGAAATCTGCTTTCTGATAATTGAATGTATTCTGGAGGAAATGTGAGCCCCTGCCTCTGCTTATTATGGTCTGCCTGGCCTCCCCATCCCCCTCGAAAAACCAAGCAGAGCAGAAGGATTAGCAGTTTGCATCTATTGTTATATATCTCACTAGAACGGCAGTTTTTAATTTAACTTCTCCAACATGTAAGCTGGGGGAGCTGTTGCATTAGAGAAAAGGATACAGAGAAGGTGCCACTTTCCCTTTTTCTTGCAAGATCTATCATCCATATTTTATTTTATTTTTGCATCGTCTGGTGTGGGTGGGATCCTTTTCTGTACCAAACGTCCTAGAACTAAACAATCAGAAGGGGCAGATTCAGACACACTCTAAGTAAACTTTGTGTCCTGGACATAAGTGATGAAGTGTGAAACTCAGCCCTCATATATTTGCATAGGATGAGCAAGTGGGAAAGCAAAGGACTGAGCTTGCAGTGCAGCATTGCAATGTGTTGTGATGTGTCTTTGTGATAATCAAAGCTGCGAACTTTTCCCCAAAATCTCTCCCCCTCCCACTTTTTTCTTGCCTCTCCTTCCCCCGCCTCCCCCCACCTGTCCCAGTGCGATTTCTTATCCTATCATATTCACACTCTTCTGAAAGGCCAGGAGAGGGGGACCTGCGTTATCACTGGGAAGAGAATATTCTAAAGCAGAGGTCTCCAACCTTGGCAACTTTAAGACTTGTGGACTTCAACTCCCAGAGTTCCTCAGCCAGCTTTGCTGGCTTTAAGTCCACAAGTCTTAAAGTTGCCAAGATTGGAGACCCCTCTTCTAAAGGGTGGGGCAGAGAAGGCTCTCTTCCTGGACCCCGCCAGTCAAAATTCTTTAGTTAACAGTGTCTGTAGCATACCTTCTCTGCCTAACCAGATTGCATGCACTGATGTAATGGGGAGAAGACAATTCCACAGGTAGCCTGGCCCCATGTCATATAGTTTACACTAAACTGGCTCTCTTAGAAACACAAATATATATTTCTCCAAAATGACTTGTCCCCAGTCTGATCCTTCAGGTTTCCATCGGTAAACCCCTTATTGCACTAATTGAGTCCATTCACCTTGCTGCTAGTTGTTCTCTCTTTGTCTTTCCTTCTACTTTCTCAGGTTTATGGACTTCTCAAGAGAACTAGATCTTTACATAATGCATCCAAAATATGGACGTAAACCTCCTCATTTGTATCCTGACTGAGAACTCTGGATTGATATATTTAATATCAATTTGTTTGTTTACTTGCCTATCCATGATATATTCATTACTCCAGAGAATAGCATGGATAGCCAAAAAAGCAAACAAATTGACAGACCGAGAATTCTAACTTGAAGTACAAATGACCAGGCATAAATTTTAGTTCAGAAACATCTGTATTCTTTCTCTCCTGCTTTTTCAAAGTCCAATCTTTGCTTCCATGAAGTGTCAGAGGAGCAACCATTGCCTCAACAATTCTGATATTTGTAGAGGTAGACTTGTCACAGCATCTGAACACAATATAAAGCTTAATTGCTATCTCCTAGGAGCTGATTAAAAACAAGTGTGTTTAGAGGTTGGGAATCAAAAAGAGTGTGTCCTGTTTGATTCATAGCCTGCTTCAATGATCTGGAAAGTAACCCAATACAGCTTGAGCTTCTTTATAGGTCCAACTCAGAATCTTGTTGAGAAAATCCAGGGTTGATGCCTCCCCACTGACTACAACTCGGTAATCAA
Organism: Pantherophis guttatus; assembly: GCF_059756535.1. Lineage (NCBI taxonomy): Eukaryota > Metazoa > Chordata > Lepidosauria > Squamata > Colubridae > Pantherophis > Pantherophis guttatus. The sequence goes on along the minus strand of NC_142063.1, from coordinate 23,726,090 downwards.
CAAATGGCTGTAACACACTTTTTATCAGAATGGGATGAAATTGTAGACTGAGAGTAGCCCTTTTCTGAGAGCAGAAGGCTACCAAATCTCACACACGTGTGGTGATTTATTTTATTTATTTATTTATTTTATTCGTCTTATATGCCGCCCTATCTCACAATGGACTCAGGGTGGCTCACAACAATAAAACACAAGCCACAATAAAAATAAAGACTAAAATCTAAAAAATTTAAAATTAACCCATTAAAACCCTAAAACCCCATCATCAGACCAGGTCAAGGGATTTGAAAAGCCAAGTTTTTAATTCCCGGCGGAAGGTGCTAAGGTCAGGCGCTAGTCGGAGCTCCAAGGGGAGTTGATTCCAGAGGGTAGGTGCCCCAACCGAGAAGGCTCTACTCCTGGGGGCCGCCAGCCGCCACTGTCTAGCCGACGGCACCCTGAGTAGGCCCTCTCTATGGGCGCGAACCGGGCGATGGGATGTTGTTGCTGGCTGTAGGTGGTCTGCCAAATATCCTGGTCCTGAGCCATGTAGGGCTTTGATTTGAAAGCAGTCTTTACTATTTTTTTTTATAAATTTTTTAAATTTTATTTTGATTCAAACATCATCTTCCATTAAACGGTGTGTCATCTGGGTACAAATATTTTGTGCAAATATTTTATACAATAACAATTACAATTTACAGCCATTTATTATTTTATCTATTCTTAGTATTAGTACATGATCATTTCTGCACATATTTTCCTAATCACATTCTCATCCATAGGAATCTCTTCATTTTTTCCAAAAGCAGTCTTTACTCTTTGAGATTACTTTAAAATCATAAAAAGCATCTGTTTATCACATCTCTATTGTTGCTTTGTTTCAGTTGGAGTGAAAAAAATCCATTCAATTTCAGAATGATAGGTTCAGAATAACACAACCATATGTGGGCCTACTAAGAAATGTGATTATCTATTATGTATTGAGACTGTGCCCAAATAAAGGGATACAGGATTGAATCTTTAAAGATATTGGAAAAGACTCACAAGGTAATGGTTAGCTCTCTTTATGTTTTGTGGGCAATGATTTTGCAATGAGTGAGGGGAGGCATTATACATAATATTGTAAAAATTCTAAGTGGTTGTACTGAATAAAACACAAATGGAAGAACTGAATTAATGTTTAATAAAAACTCTTCCCCACACTCTTTATAGGACATTCTCTATATTTGTGTCTGTATGTGTAACACTCTATATATACTCACCATAAAGAATGCAGAGTCAGACAGAAAATAAAATATAATGAAGGTTAGAGTCTGGAGACATATGAAACCAAAACAGAAAACACTCAGCTTAAAAGAAAATCAAAGCTATACATCTCGAGCCAAAATTGAGATAAGAGAGGTAGAGATATGGAAGATGGCATTGCCTATATATAACCATTAACTATCAACACTCATGTACTGTTGGAGAAACTCACACAATACTAAAAATAAATTCAAATACTGTGAATTGGGTTTTAAAATGGAAATAAATTAAGAAGGAAAGAGTAAGGAAGGGGACCGATATACAATAGGGTAGATATCCACTTATGACCACTCATTTAAAGACCATTTGAAGTAATGATGGTGAGGAAAAATGACTAGTCCTCATACTTATGACTGTCTCAGCATCCTCACAGTCATGTACTCATGATTTTGGCACCTAGCAATTGTTGCACATTTACCACAATCACAGTATCCCGCAGTCATATGATTGTCATTTCTGACCTTCCTGGCCATCTTCCAACAAACAAAGCCATTAGGAAGTCAGCAAGGCAAGTCATAGTCATGTTGGAAGGAAAAATCCATCTGGTTCAGTTCCAAGCTGAGAGAAAGACACTGGAAACAACATGGAGGCTGATTGGAAAGAAAGGTTTAATGATGAACAGCAGTTCTGGGTCAGCTGAACAAATGGTTTAATGAGTGGATGGATCTTTATAGGTTTCTGTGACTTTGAAGTTTGAACTGTTCTGGGGGTGGTGCAATGTAGGGTGTTGGGCAATTCCTATTGTGGCTAATTTAATTTAATTTAATTTAATTAATTAAATTTATATGCCGCCCCTCTCCGAAGACTCAGGGCGGCTCACAATACATTTAAAAAATCATTATAAAAAGACATTGAAAAATTAAAAAAAACATTAAAAACATTAAAAACTCATTCACACCATTCATGGCCGGATCTCGTCAGATCACAAGAGCGAGATCAACGGCCCCAGGCCTGCTGGAAAAGCCAGGTCTTCACCGCTTTTTGGAAGGCCAATAGTGTGGGGATGGTCCGGATCTCAGGAGGTAACTGGTTCCAGAGAGCTGGGGCAGCCACAGAGAAGGCCCTCCCCTGGGGGCCCGCCAGCTGACATTGTTTAGCTGACGGGACCTGGAGGAGACCAACTCTGTGGGATCTTACCAGTCACTGGGAGCTATGCGGCTAATGGCTTTCGTTCTGTGTTTGTTCTGTATATTGTTTTAATGTTTTGCCATGAGAACAATGAAAGCTCAAAACAAGCTTTATGTTCTTTTTTTTCCCTTCCTTTCTTTCTTTTTATTTTTTTCTTTTCTTTTCTTTCTTTCTTTCTTTTTTTTTTGCATTCTTAAATTCACAGAAAAGGAGAGACGATAGTCTGTGCTACTTTTTTTTAAAAAAATTATTGAGGTCAGTTGTAAATGAGCTTTTCATTTTCTGCTTTGAGGAGTTTTCAAATGCTTTAGTTTCTTTTTTTTAAAAAATCCCATGGATCAATATTTCCACAATTTGGGTGGGAAATAGCAGTCAGACTGGATTTGCACCTGCTTCTGTGTTTTAGAAGGAGGAAGTAAAGAGAGAGATGCTGAAGAAGCTTCTTGGATGAGAAGTGAAACGTCTTCAATGAAAAAAGCACTTTTGAAAAAAAAAGCACCTTTGGGACAACCATGACCTGAATGACTGAGAATCTCTATAGACATTTAAAGAGAGACACAGAGACTTTTCTCCAACTCCTACTATTCCCTGTGGCAGAACATTTTAATTTTTCCTCACTGATGGGACGTTCCACATGTTGGAACTGGATGTTGCAACATTCTGATGGAATGCGCCACATGAACTGTTCTGTTCTATGTTTGGAACAAATGGGTTTCTTTCATTCATTCATGCCTCTAGCATACGTTCCTGTTAGCTATCAATTTTGTAAGGAATGGTTCAGTCTTACTGTTGGCATCTGCAACTGAAGTGTTTAGTATTCCTGAGACAGATGTTTTATTTCAGTAATGGCAAGCCTCTCTGTAAGCGCTAGTATGAGCATGTGTGGGTGGGAGGGTGATACATGCTGGTTTCTCCTCCTCCTCCTCCTCTCAGGGATGCCTCCTCTCTGTCTTCCCCTGATATTAACACTGAAGCGAAATTATGTTCTAAAACAGAGATCTTCCTTCCTAGATTAAATGGTAATGTTCTAGGAGTGACACTCATTAATTAGAGGAAAGGGAGTTATTCAGCAATTAATGGGAATCGTGGCACCTCCTTTGAGTTAATTTCATGTAAATGACTCACGTAATTATCTCTATTTTGAATAATTAAGAATGAGTTAATGTAACTGTTTAACCTTTGGCCATCGATTGTTGAATAAAAGCCACACATACAAAAATCCAGTAGTCACGTCTGTGGTTGTCTAGCAGAAAGACATTGAGCCAAAACATGACCATCTTTTCTGCCCTCATCCTTCCCGCTGGGCTCTTCAGACCAGCCACCCAGAAGATGGCAACTCACCCCAGGGGTGAAATCCAGCAGGTTCTGACAGGTTCTGGAGAACCGGTAGTGGAAAATTTGAGCAGTTCGGAGAACCGGCAAATACCACTTCTGGCTGGCTCCAGAGTGGGGTGGGAATTGAGATTTTGCAATATCCTTCCCCCAGAAGTGGGGTGGGATTGGAGATTTTGCAGTATCCTTCCCCTCCATGCTCACCAAGCCACATCGTGCCCACCAAGCCACGCCCACAAAACCGGTAGTTTAAAAAAATGGATTTCACCACTGATTCAGCCCCTTCTGAGTTCAACCTTCTTTCTCAGAGTCTCTCTCTTGAAAAGTAATGACCTCTGTTAAACTCAAAGACGGTTTCCTGCAGGTAGGCAAATTAGGTCTCTCTTCAGAAAACCAATGGCAGAAGACAAAAATAAGCAACAGACAAAAACGTTCTTTCATTGATATGTGCCTCCACTCCCCCATTTATATTCCCATTTTTATGTTTTCAGTCCACTTGCCCATAAATATGGTTCTCCATGACCAGTCATCCAGAAACAAGGCTTTTGTATAATACTTTTGTCAGGTTTCCAAGAAACACCCCCAATGAAAGAAGACTCTGAGGCTTCCTCAAAGTTCCTCAAAGTTCCTCAAAGTTCCAATTTATTAGAGATGTCATATTGGCACATCTGAATCTGAAATCTGAAAGTTTCTAGGTTTTCCCCACCCAAAGAAAAGTCCAAGTTCCTGCCCACTGCCCATAAGTCCATCACATGGCCCAATCAAAGCACCGTCCCAACTGGAGGGGCCTCCCAGTTCCAACCCTCCAGGTGCAGGGCAAGATGTCCTTGACTCTCTGAGAAAAGAATGTTATTATGACTATATATCACCCATGCTCCATACAATCCCCCCTCCCAGTTTCCCACAGTAGGAAATGTGGCAGGCCTGAAGGCCCAATGCAAAAGATGGCTTCCAGGCCTAACAACTTTTTAGTCAGGTAAAGAAAGAATAACCTTAGTACCAGCTTTAGTCTTACCTATGCCACATTCAGCATTTTCTGTTAACATTACAGGTAGTCCTTGACTGACAACCACAACTATCTGGAGCTCTGTTATCGGCTGCAGAGGGCTTTCCAGAAGGACGATGGTGAAATGGAGGCCAGAAGACCCACATGAGTCAATCTGGACCTCGTTTCTTGTCTGCAGAGGCCTTTCCAGAAAGCCTCTGACAGTGAAATGAGGCCAGGGGGTGCCGTGCGCAGCAATCCGAAGCCCGTTTCTCAGCTGCAGAGGTCTTTCCTGAAGGCCTCTGGCAGTGAAATAGAGGGCAGGGGCGACACATGCAAGTGGCAGCAAGTGGCCGCAGAAGAAGTGGGCCGGCAAGGCAAGGCAGATGTCGGGGTGTGCGAGGCCTGGTAAATAGGGCAGCTCCACCCACCCATCCCCACCCTAGTTTAATTTTTACCCATGCACCTCCAGTCTAAGGTTAGACTGTAGCCGCACCCCCTGCACCCGGGGTCTTAATTAGGGCTTATTTTGTGGGTAGGGCTTATATTGGGTAAAAATCAAGCTAGGACTTACTTTCAGGGTAGGTTGTATTTTCAGGGAAACACAGTAGCTTCCTTAAATTTGCTTGTTAGAAGACAGCTGGGAAGATTATAAATGGTGGTCAAATGACTCCTGAACACTGCAATTGCCATAGTAAATACATGCCAGTTGCCAAGCACCTGGATTTTGATCACATGACCAGGGGATGCTGCAGTGGTTGTAACTGTGAAAAATGGTTATAAGTCATTTTTTTCAGTGCCGTTGTAAGTTTGGTTGGTCACTAAATGAATGGCTGCAAGTTGAGGATTTCCTGTAACACCAAAAACCTGGTCAATTCTGGCTGTTTTTATGGCCAGTATGCAGAGGTGGGTTTCAGCAGGTTCTGACCAGTTCTGGAGAACCAGTAGCAGAAATTTTGCGTAGTTTGGAGAACCAGTAGTAAAAATTCTGACTTGCCCTGCCCCCATCTATTCTCTGCCTCCCAAGTCCCTGCTGATCGGGAAGAAATGCGGATTTTGCAGTAACTTTCTCCTGGAGTGGAGTGGGAATGGAGATTTTACAATATCCTTCCCCTGCCATGCCCACCAAGCCACACCCACCAAGCCATGCCATGCCCACCAAGCCACACCCACAGAACCGGTAGCAAAAAAAATTGAAACCCACCACTGCCAGTATGCCACAAATACTTACTTATATCCCAGATGTCAGCACTTCAACCTGCATTTACTCTAGTGCTGACATAAGAAGGAGAAGAGGGGGCAGCTGGCAAGAGGATGCTTGACATTTCACCTATTTATTTTCCTTGAAGATAATATCCCCTAGGAGATGAGATAGGAGGGGGGACATTCCTGGAGCTTAAGTAGTAGATATGGGGAGAGTGATTTGGAAGAAGGCCAATGAGACGCAGAGAATTGGGGAATGGAAAGGGAAGGTTTGGGGTCAGGAAGTCAGAGTTGGCTATGCCACGATCGGGGCCAGATTGTCGTGCTTAATAAAATGAAAGATTTCTTCAAAGACTATCTGTTTGGAAATGCAATTTATTTTATTTGAGACGACATCAAAACCTGACACCAAACCTGCTCACACTATTCTGTGCCAGCTAGGATTTCTAATCCTAAAGTTTGCCTTGCAAGCCAACATGCAATTGCACATCCCCACTAACACAATATATTACCACACTCAGTTATACGTCAAACTCTTGTCCTTAATTTTTTGTTTACCGCTTGTTCTTTTTCTGCACCCTGTATAAAGTTGTTCACCATAAAAAGGAATAGCATTGTGGGGTTGTATATAAGAAGCCGAACTGCCTTCCCTGTGTTAAATTTCTTCTAGTAATGTGATAGCAGCTGTGGAAGGAATCTTTTGCTGTTTAATCTATGGTAGAGAGCACTGATTAGTGTCAAAGCACCTGCTTTGCAAGCAGAAAATAGTAGATAATACCCCAAGCAAAGTGTCCACTTAAAGGAACCAAATGGAGGATACTGGTAAATATTCCTTTTTTCTCTTCTTTACACAAAGAATTATGGATTTGGGGATCAATGGTTAATAGCCTTGATGGCTATCTGCTGGGAGGCCTGTGAGTTTCCTGGTACAGTTGGTTGGTCACTGAGAGAACAGATTAATGGGCTAGATGGGCCAGGGATGTAATCCAGCAGCTCACTGCTAATAGTCAATAGAGATTCTCAGTCATCCAGGTCATGGTTGTCTCAAAGGTGCTTTTTCAGGAGGCAACTGGACTTTCTTGTTTTTTCTTGAAGATGTTTTTCTCCTCATCCAAGAAGCTTCTTCAGCTCTGACAGGGCAGTGGGGAATAGAAGGATTTATATTCCTTGCAGACAGCTGGTCATTTGCATCCTTTTAGAAGGTTGTTGAAGGGAGGCGGTGGCTCAGTGGCTAAGACACTGAGCTTGTCAATCGAAAGTTCGGCAGTTTAGTGGTTCGAATCCTTAGTGCCGTTTAATGGGGTGAGCTCCCGTTACTTGTCTCAGCTTCTGCCAACCTAGCAGCTCGAAAGCATGTAAAACTGCAAGTAGAAAAATAGGGCCCCCGGGGGGTGGGGAATGCCTTTTTTTGTTCTCCCCAGGTTCCAGAGCCTTTCTAGGAGCCTGGGGAGGGCAAAAACAGCCTTCCCCCCCAGAGGCCAGAAACGGCCCGTTTGCCGCTTCCGGTCCCACTGGTAGTCAGTAAACGGGCTGTTTCTGCCCTCTGGAGGGCCTCCAGGGGGGTGGGGAAGGCCATTTTCACCCTCCTCAGGTTCCTAGAAAGGCTCTGGAGCCTGGGGAGAACAAAAAAAAGGCATTCTTCCCCCCCCCCCCCCGAGGCCCTCTGGAGGCCAGAAACAGCCTTTTTCCTGACTTCTGGTGGCCTAGAATGCCCGAAAAATAGCTGGTGGAGCTGAACTTGCATGCCCACTGATATGGCTCCGCGTGCCACCTGTGGCACATGTGCCATAGGTTCACCATCATGGTTATAGGTCATCTAATCCAACCCCCGCTCAAGCAGGAGACCCTACACCATTTCTGACAAATGGCAGTCCAATCTTTTCTTGAAAGTCTCAAGTGATGAAGCTCCCACAACTTCCAAAAGCAAGCTGTTCCATTGGTTGATTGTATGAAGGGCACTGGTTGATTGTATGAAGGGCAGTCGACTTCAAAAAAAGGAGAACAAAAATACAAAGAGATCACCACTCACTATTAAGTTAAAGTGAAATGGGATATGAAATTTGATTAGATTGTAACTGAGTGCTCTGAACGGAGTAAGGAAGACAGGGGAAGGGGGGAGATAAATCCAGCTTTGGTAGATGCCTATTAGTAACTACCACACCGAGTGATATTTGCTATCACAAATAATATTTAAATTAGTTTTTTAAAATATAGATGGGACTTCTTTGGTCCAAATATCAGCTCCTAACAGTCCTGTTAACCTGGCCAAAGCAAAAAAAAAAAAAAAGGAGGTTCAGCAAATTCTAGAGAACAACAGATTCTACAACTCTGAGCACATCAATGTTAATGTGTTTTCCTGGGAATGGAACCTTTTTTAAAAAAAAATGTTCTAGTCATAAGAATTAGTTTTGGTTTTCTAATGACAGAACTTGAGAAAAAATGTGACTTCCAACCAGTGGTGAAATTCAAATTTTTTTACTACTGGTTCTGTGGGTGTGACTTGGTGGCCATGGTGTGGCTTGGTAGGCGTGGCATGGGAAGGATACTGAAAAATCCCCATTCCCTCCCCACTCCTGGCGGAAGGATATTGCAAAGTATCCATTCCACCTCACTCTGGGGCCAGCCAGAGGTGGTATTTGCCAGTTCTCCAAACTACTCAAAATTTCTGCTACCAGTTCTCTAGAATCTGTCAGAACCTGCTGAATAGCACCCCTGCTTCCAACCCACTAATGAACAATTACTCCTTATGCATATTGACAGAGGGAGGCTGCCATACAAGAACTGCAGAACCTTTTGCATTATGCCCAAAGGGAATTTTGACTTTCTGGTAGACCTGAGGTCAATCTTCTATGAAGTTGATATTCACATGACTGATACACCAAGGTAGAAAAAAAAGAGGCTAACCCATTGAGATATCAAATACCCCTGGCAAATACAGAAAACTAGGTGCCAACCATATCCACTGGATGGATGGGAGAGAAGAATCCTAAAACAGATCATTGGAGCTTAGCAGATCAATTGGAGCTCAGCAGACTCCCAACTTCCCCCAAATAACTCCACTAGGCAGTCTAGGCCAGGGGTCTCCAACCTTGGCAACTTTAAGACTTGTGGACTACAACTCTGAGAACTGACAGAAGATGCATAACAATAGTTTCATACCTTAGCTTCATGAATTCATGAAGTAGAAGCTCCCTTATGAAGCATGTCACATCTCCTCAATAAATGGTTAGTGGAGCATCTTTACACCATGGCAACTCGAACTTAAAACAACATTCCAGCAGAAGCTATTTCCAGGAAGGTATATATTTTAATGCCCAGACGGCAACATGTATGTGTGTGTATTTAAAGAGGTTTTGATTGGAAGTGCAATGAACTGTGTCATTGAAGCCTCTGAAACAAAAATCTCATTCCTGCATTTTATGTATGTGTGTGTGTCTGTGTATTTATTCAATTTATAATCCCCAAAGGAACAGTCCTGTAGAAACAGAAAGTGTATTGCCAAAACAAATGATGAATAAAGCAGTGAATTTAAGTTATAAAAAGACAATATTACACTGTTTTATTGGCATAGCTAATATTAGAGTATTCCAAGCAGGAAATTCCTAGGCTGTAATGTGTTGCACTGAGAAAAACTTGGGCTGTTAAATGTAGCAACAAATTCACATATTGCACTCCTAAAAGAATGACAAGCCACAGAAGGAGGATCAGTCAAGGTTCTGACCAAGCTATGCCAGCAAACTGGGGAACTGATTGGAAGAAACCAATCTACATATCCTGTACCAAAAAAGGACACTTAACAAAATGTGGAAACTATCACATAATATCCTTAATTTGGCATGCCAGAAAAATAATGCTTAGGATCATCCAATGCAGATTAGAACCTCCTTGGAAAAAGAGATGCCAGAATTGAAGCCAGTTTTAGAAAAAGCCACAGAATATGAAACAATAACAATGTTGATGTATGCTGGATAGTTGAGAAAGCCAAAGAATATTTTTAAAAAGTCACTATGGGCTTCATCAATGATAGAAAGGCTTTCAATTGTGTCAATCAAATCAAGCTGTAGAAAGAAAAATGGGAATCCCAGAACATCTCATTGTTTTCATGACAAATTCATATTCAGGTCAGGAAGCCACAGGACAGAAAGAATATAGCGAAACCGACTGAGTCCAGGCTGGCAAAGGAGTGAGACAAGGCTGTATACTCTTCTATATATATTTAGGGAAGCTGGACTGGAGGAAAATGAGCATAGTTTTAAAATTGGAGGAATAAACATCAACCACCCGTGCCAAGTTGATGATACTACCCTGATAGCTGAAAATGCAAATTATCTGCATACCCTAATATTTAAAATTCAAGAAAAAAATAGGAATAAAATTAGAGTCGGAATGTCATAGAGAAAATCCATCTATGTGGTTTCTGAGTCAAGAACAATTTGATGTCACCTAAGCAATCAAATCAACCTTAAAAAGAAAAGGCAAGTCTTCTTGCATCACCTTCGACAGATATTCAGAATCAGATTTTGATCATCTCCAAAAGAGATTATATTACAGAATTGGATGAAGTAACTATTCTACTTAGACTGATCTCAAAAAGCTAAGCATGGTCAGAGGAGGAAGTTCCACAACTGCAGGCTGGATTGGGAAGTCAAAGAAACACCACAGAAAGCAGCAGCAGCAAACTAAATTCCACAATAAATTTTTTACACAGTTTTGTGGAATATTGCAACTTTTCTGTTCAGTTGGAAAAGTGGCTTTGCACGTATCTGAATCACTAAGAATCAGGTATGCTATTCAGCAGGTTCTGACAGATTCTGGGGAACTGGTAGCGGAAATTTTGAGTAGTTCGGAGAACCGGCAAATACCACCTCTGGCTGGTCCCAGAAGTGGGGAGGGAATGGAGATTTTGCAGTATCCTTTCCCTGCCATGCCCACCAAGCCACGGCAACCAAGCCACACCATGGCCACCAAGCCAAGCCCACAGAACCAGTAGTAAGAAAATTTGAATTCCACCACTGGTAAGAATCTGTGACTATTGCTGTGTGTCTGTATGAAACTGAGAGGGGAGGGGGATTATTCTGCAGCTTTGTACACTTGCAAAGAAGCATCCAAAACAAGCTTGTCATCTTCAGGAAACATAAGAAGGGAGGGAGGGAGGGCAACCTTCCCAATTTGACATGTTGCTATTAATTACAGGCATCTTAATTAAATCATGGTATCTGTCTCTGCGCAACTCAGCAGTCAAATTTCCCTTCTCTTCTCCTTAGCTAAGATTTTCACCACCTAGAGCCGGGGGGGGCGGGTGTTGTCAAACTTTGGTGACTTTAAGATCTGGGGATTTCAACTCCCAGAATTCCCAAGTCAGCCATGCTGGGGATAATTCTGCATTGATTTCCTTGAACGTTTGTTCAAGCGTTTGTTCGTTGTCAATGAACATTTGAAAACAAACATTTGTCTGTTTGCTTAGTTGTCCGCAGTATCTCAGGAGTTTTATTCAGCACCAGAAGAACACCAACGATACCTATCCTGCTTCTTCCAAGAGGAGTGGTGGCACAGTGGTTAAAATGCAGTATTACCATTGACTGCCAGCAGTTCAATTCTCACTGGCTCAAGGTTGACTCATCCTTCCAAGGTCAGTAAAATGAGGACACAGATTGTTGGGGCAATATGCTGACTCTGTAAACTGCTTAGAGAGGTCTGTAAAGCACTATGAAGTGATATATAAATTTAAGTTTGTATTGTTATTGCTAGTCCAAGTTTCACTGCCATAAAATATTACAGGGAATACAGATTTGCCCCAGAGAGAACTGTAAATTCTACACTCCAGTCTTATCACCATAACTCTTAAAGGGATGTAAATATATTTAAAGTGTTCTCTAACACATTCACAGCTTTATGTTTTTTCTTTAAAAAAAATTCTCTGAGGCACAGAATTCTAGACCAAATTTGTTTGATATCTAATGTGTCTAAAGCCCAAGCCTTAATTGATAGGTTGATTGATATTGGCATGGTTAGTCAATGTTTCTTGTGTGTTTAGGGCCACAGTACAGTACAGTACAGTCTTTGACCTCTGCAACAATACTACTGGCTTATATTTATTTATTTATTTTATTATTTTTCTATACCGCCCTTCTCCTGCGGGATTCAGGGTGGTGTACAGCCAGGATAAAACATAGCGTATAAAATTTAAAAACATTTTAAAAAACAATTAAATAATTTTGGCCCAAATTTAAAACAACCCAATTAAAACCGAAATTCGATTAAAAAACTGAGAGGATGGGATCAAGCCAGCCCAGCTAGATGGAACAAGTGTGTCTTCAGGGCCCGACGAAAAGTCCGGAGGTCTGATATCATGCGTATCTCAGGGGGCAGGTCATTCCAGAGGGCAGGTGCTGCCACAGAGAAGGCTCTCCCACTGGGGGTCGCCAGCCGGCACTGCCTGGCCGACGGCACCCTGAGGAGGCCCTCTCTGTGTGAATGAACCAGTCAGTGGGAGGCTATCGGCGGCAGAAGGCGGTCTTGCAAATACCCCGGCCCTAAACCATGGAGCGCTTTAAAGGTGGTCACCAACACCTTGAAGCGCACCCGGAAGACCACAGGAAGCCAGTGCAGCTCGCACAGGAGAGGTGTTATATATGAGCGCCCCATCGCTCCCATAATCCCCTGCGCAGCCGCGTTCTGGACCAACTGCAGCCTCCGGGTACACCCCAAGGGGAGCCCCATGTAGTACTAGATATAGTTCTTAGTGTGAAAGACACAAATAAAAATGGAAACAATTATGCATAGAAAGGAGAAGTCAAAACATTTCTCTCATCTGAGTAGAATAGAGCAGAGCAGAGCAGAGCTATTGGCCAAGTATCATTGGACATGCAAGGAAGTTGTCTCTGGTGCATAAGCTCTCAGTGTACATATAAAGAACAAGATAATATAATCAGTGTACCTACAAACAACAAGATAATATAATCATAAAATACCAATAGTAGAAGGTAGTAGAATAATGGAATAGTAAAATAGGAGAAGATAGCTAGAAGAAATAAACCAGAATTGAGCAGTCAAAGGAGATAAAAGGAAAACAAGTTGCAGGATCACTCATGAACAAGCAAGAAATACTGGGGGGGGGGGTTCTCCTCTCTGCAGCACTCTGCCCCAATAGTTTCACTCCTTGCATTTAACAGGGAAGAAGAGCACTTGCCCGTGAAAAGAAACCGGTTGGCAATGCTCAGCCAAAACTAGAGAGAGAGGCTGGGTAAGTTTTTACCAGCAAAGCCATCATTCGGTGAATCAACTGGGGAATGGTTACCGTTTAAAGAACCAGAAGGAGAAACAGATTGGGTCAAATGGGGAAGAGTGGAACTGATCAGATCCAGAAGGAGGAATCAAGCTGCCAAATAGAAAAGAGTGAAAAAGCTCTTATATATCCTTGTTGTTGTTTTGAATATTTTGCAAGATAAACGGGGGGGAGGTTGATATGTACTGAACTTTTAAGGAGACTGCTCAGCCTGTTATGTAAATGGGAGAAGAGGAGGAAGAATTGCTAATTTCTAAGCAAGATTCTCTATACAAATCAGCAACAGGGGGTTATTTATTTATTTTTCTTGTATTCTCTATGTCTGTATGGTGGTTATTTTTCTAAAACAAGTACAGGCAGTCCTCAAATTACAACGATTCATTAAGTGTCCATTTGACATTACAATAAAGTGAAGTGTTAGTACCACTTTATAATGCCTTGGTAAGGCCACACTTGGAATATTGCATTCAGTTTTGGTCGCCACGATGTAAAAAAGATGTTGAGACTCTAGAAAGAGTGCAGAGAAGAGCAACAAAGATGATTAGGGGACTGGAGGCTAAAACGTATGAAGAACAGTTGCAGGAACTGGGTATGTCTAGTTTGATGAAGAGAAGGACTAGGGGAGACATGATAGCAGTATTCCAGTATCTCAGGGGCTGCCACAAAGAAGAGGGAGTCAAATTATTCTTCAAAGCACCTGAGGGTAGAACAAGAAGCAATGGGTGGAAACTAATCAAGGAGAGAAGCAACTTAGAACTAAGGAGAAATTTCCTGACAGTTAGAAGAATTCATAAGTGGAACAACTTGCCTGCAGAAGTTGTGAATGCCCCAACACTGGAAATTTTTAAGAAGATGTTGGATAACCATTTGTCTGAAGTGGAGTAGGGTTTCCTGCCTGGGCAGGGGGTTGGACTAGAAGACCTCCAAGGTCCCTTCCAACTCTGTTATTCTATTCTATTCTATTCTATTCTATTCTATTCTATTCTATTCTATTCTATTCTATTCTATTCTATCACTGAAAAAAGTGACTTATGACTGTTTTTCAAACTCATGACCTTCACAGCTTCCCCGTGCTCACATGATCAAAATTCAGATGCTTGGCAACTGGCATTTATTTATGACAGTGGCAGTGTCCCAGGGTTATGCGATTACTTTTTGTGATCTTCCGACAAGCAAAGTCAATGGGGAAGCCAACTTCACTTAACAATGGTGTTGCTAACTTACAGCTGCAGTGATTTACTTAATTGTGGCAAGAGAAGTTGTTAAAATTAACAATTAATTGTAAAATTAGGACAATTAACCAGTGGAACATCTTGCCTTCAGAAGTTGTAGGTGCTCCATCACTGGAGGTTTTTAAGAAGGGACTGGACAACCACCTATCTGAAATGGTATAGGGCAGTGTTGGTGAACCTTTTCGGCATTGAGTGCCGAAATAGGAGCGTGCGCAGGGAGGAAGCACAGAAAACCCGAAGAGCAGCTCCCTGGCACGCACATGCGGGAAAGCCGGAAACCGGCGCCAGAAGAGCAGTTTCCCAGTGCACGTGCACACCGGGAAGCTGAGCTTCCAGTTTCCAGCATGCGCATGCGCGCCAGTCACCTGGTCTTACGGTTTCTGGCACATGTCTATGTGCAAAGACCGTCTGGCTAGCATGCATGTCTGTGCCGGAACCCAGAAGAGCAATGGGCAGTGGTTGGCATGCCTGGAGAGATGGCTCTGCATGCCACTTCCAGCACGCATGCCATAGGTTTGCCATCACGGGTATAGGGTCTCCTGCTTGAGCAGGGAGTTGGATTAGAAGACCTCCAAGGTCCCTTCCAGCTCTATTCTGATTGAAAATGGGAAAAAACCACTTAACATTAGTCCTGCTTAGCAATGGAAATTTGGGGCTCAATTATGCTCGAGGTTGAGGACTATCTAATAATGTTTTTGTTTGTTCTTAATTAGAACTGTTTACTGAATTTGCAATGGAAGGGAGAAGTGAATTCACCTCGTATAACACCCACCCCCACCCTCAAATCTGGTGGAAGACTTGGCCCCGCTGAGCAAGAGGTTGGAGTCAATGGCTTAAGTGACTCTTTCCAACTTTAAGACAATGAGAAGTGAGATGGGATAGGGGTGGGTTTTAAGCCTCGCTCTTCGTTATAAATCCAAGGGTTAACCAGTGAAATTGAAATATGGGAAATTCCAGTCAAAAGAGAAGAAATACCTCTTCACACCGTACAAAATTTATCTATGAAATTCTCTAGCAGAAAATGTCATGTCAACCTGAACAGTTTTGAAAAAGGGTTACGCAGATTTATGGATGATAAGATTATATACCATATGAATGGCTATCACATTGTGATAGCTATATATTAAATCCAATATCAGACCCAAGATGACCCTCAATACCAGATGCAGAATATATAAGTGGAAAAAAATGAAATTGCATCTATGACCTGCTAGTACAAGTAGTCCTCAATTTATCACCATTCGTCTAGTGATCATTCAGTGTTACAATGGCACTGAAAAAGTAATTTATAACCATTTTTCATACTTACAACCATTGCAGCATTCCCATGGTCACATGATCAAAATTCAGACACTTGCTAACTGATTCGTCTTTTTGACAGTTTCAGTGTCCCAGGGTCATGTGATCTTTTGCAACCTTCCAACAAGCAAATGGGGTAGCCAGATTCACTTAACAATGGTTGTTACTAACTTAACCCCAGTGATTCACTTAACAATTGTTGGAAGAAAGGTTGTAAAAAAAAATTCACTTAAAAACTGTCTCTCTAAGAGCTGTGGTTGGCGCTGTGGTTAGAATGTAGTATTGCAGGCTGACTCTGCTCACTGCCAAGCAGTGGTGGGTTGCTTCCGGTTTAGACCGGTTCGCAAGAACTGGTAGTAAAACCGGTGGAAGGCCCCATCCACCACCCCGGATGTCATCATCAGCGATCTGCGCATGCGCAGAAGCAGTGCAGGTGAGTGAGTGAAGCAAATGCGTGTGCGCAATCCTGTTGCGAACCGGTAGTAAAGGTAAGTAGGACTCACCCCTGCTGTCAAGAATTTGATCCTGACCGGTTCAAGGTGGGTAAAATGAGGACCCAGATTGTTGGGGGGCAATATGCTGACTCTGTAAATCGCTTAGAGAGGGCTATGAAGCACTATGAAGCGATATATAAGCCTAAGTGCTATTGCTACTTAGCAAAAGAAATTTTGGGCTCAATTTTGGTCATAAGTCATGGAAGTCAAGGAATGTAGTCTTCTAAGGCTGCCTGACTGGCCATTACGTGAGCAGTGTTGGTGGCCACATCTGGGCTTTAACTTGATCTAGCAAGTAACCTTTTTGCCCTTGGATTAACCCATTGAAAAGGTCTCCCAGATGATACTGTTTCATACGGAGAAACCCTGAAGCTCCTGCAGGATGTCTACTCCAGGGACATTGTCGTTCTCACCACAGATCACTGCAAAAGCTTTTCTATTCATGGCTAGTTATTCTGCAGTCCACCAACAGGTAACACTGCCAAGCATATTTTATATTCTGCTCAGGTGTCCAATTAACGTTATAGAAATAGTGACAGTCACATCAGGCAACCAGCCCAGCACCTGTGAAATGTGAGATAGGGCCGGCTGCTTCAGTGACATCCAGCCTGAGCCTCTCCTGTCTCCATTTGCAAAGGTTTTTCAAGCTTATATGAAGTTGCCAAGTCACTCCCACAATAGGCAGTTAGTTTTCCTAACTGAGGCTCACTGTGTAAAATGCCTTATTTAAAAAAAGTGTTAGACCAGAGTCTGTGCAAATAGAAAACTAAAGGCATTGCACAAATTGAAAAAAAACCCTGCAAATAACAACAACAACAACAACACAAACTGATTACAAAGCTAGACACGACCGAGTTCCTAAATTAATCCACTGGTCATTATGGAAAAATACGACTTACCTGTATCCAAAAAGTCATGGGAACATAAAGTGGAAAATGTTATAGAAAATGAGAAGGTGAAGATCTTGTGGGACTTTTGAATACAGACGGATCGTCACTTGGAACACAACACACCAGATATCACAGTTGTCGAAAACCAAAACGTACAATTTATTGACATTGCGGTACCAGGAGATGCCAGAGTCGAAGAAAAAGAACTGGGAAAAATCATAAAATATCGCAACCTGGCCATCGAAGCTACACGGCTATGGATGAAACATGTAACAGTGATACCCATTGTCATTGGGGCACTTGGTACCATGTCCAAGAATTTTATAAGATACATCAACAAATTGCAGCTTCCTGCAATAACACCAGCGGAACTGCAAAAAACTGCGCTATTTGGAACATCGTACATCTTAAGAAGGTACTTGATTGATACCTAGGACAGCAACCCATATCAATCATTAGCACCAGTCAATGGTATTTGTGATGCATTTTTGAAAGTTCAGTTGACTGAGTTTCATGTTTAATGAATAAAGTAAATAATAATAATAATACCTCAAAAAGAAGTTCTATCAAAACAATTGTTGAATTCTATGGCAAAGAGAACAAATGGTACAATTTCACATTGTACTATTCTGTTTCTTGGGTCCTTGATAGTCTCTGAGCTTCAGTGGTTTTCTTGCAGATGTTTCATTACCCAAATTGGTTACATCATTGGTGCTAGCACTGATGATTTTACCTAGTTGGGTAATAAAATGTGTGCAAGAAAATCACCAAGCTCAGAGAGCACCAAGGACCCCACAGTTCATTCCTGAGCTACAAATATTCTCTTCTATTTATACTATTCTGTTTTCTTGATATTGCCCAGGAAGTGTTCTGCCCCAGCTACGGACCCCAAAGAACTCAGCACACACAAAGTCCGTTCAAACCTTAGTTTACTAAATAAACCAGTTTTTTACAACAACGGCTGTTAATTAACTGCATTAATAGCTGCCAAGAATTCAAAGAATAATACTGAAAGCTTACTGTGGTTGGCAGAATGCCCAGAAGCAATTTGCAGGAAGCTGATAATATAAGCAAGACAAGATATGAAAGTATGTGAACAGAGTTGTTCCCTGCAAATTGCTTCAGTCAGCGTTCCTCCTTAAATAGGCTAAGGGAGTGGCCAATTAGCCCCAAGCCTTACTCTCAAGGAGACCTCCCTTCCTGCCTTTTGGCAGCTCTGCGCACCCGTGCATAGAGAAGAGGCTCCTCCTCTTTGTCCTCTTCACTTAAGGGAGCTTCTGGAGGTTCTGAAGGCCCTGGCTGAATCCCTGCCTCTGGCACCACACCTTCTCCAGCCTCCTCAATGTCCGACTCAAGTGCCAGCTGCACAGGCTGGTAGAGCAGCACCACATCAGCGTCCTCGCTGTTGGAATCAGCCACCAGCTGCACTGGCCACTGACAGGCCACAACAGGAAGATCTAAGGAGCAGTTAGGACCATTTCTGGAATTTATACAATAATAGATAACTTATTGCTATAGTAGGCAGGGCATGTTTTTAATATCTTTCTTTATTGTTAAGATTTCCTAAACTATAAAGGGTATGATTGCAAAGCAGTAACATCACTGAAGCTGCCTAAACTGAAGGGGTAGAATAGCAATGCAGTGATATCTTTGAAAGGGTGGGGAAAAATTGTTCACATGTATTTTGAGATTGAAGAGGGAGCAAAATAGCTCAAACAATGTTTATACTTTTCCGCTAAAATTTGGTGCAGTGATCATGGAGGATTTCCAGAGCTGTGAAAAATGGATGAAGAACTACACGCAACCGAGTTGCCCTGGTTGTCATTTCCTGCTCTGTAAGCATGAACCTGATCTAAGCAAGTAATTGAATGGAGAATTGAATTTCAACACTTTTTTTTTGCAGTTCTTGCTGCCAAAAAAGACATCCCCACTCCTGAAAGTGGCTAAATCTAAATTTTTCAGACTGTTGTGTTGTTTGTTTGTTGAAAGAGAAGTTAAAAGGAAAACATGCCATAAGCTTTGCAGGATTGAAGGTGCCCATTATGTTTCTTATTAAATCATCTGGTCCACGATGGGGATCCAATGGCTGCCTTAAGACTCTGAAGGTGAAGGCATCCATTTTGTCCCTTAGACAGGAATTTAAAAAGTCAGAATGAATGGGCCAGGTTCGTATCATACAGCAGTTGAAAATGGGGTCCCTCAGTCAGGGCTTAGATCAATACATTTTGAGTTGTTCATACTTTCAATATATAATGTATGGCATTATGGAAAGGGAAGCTGACCTTGAGAGAGATAGGCCAGATTCTTAGCAAAGCAACAAGAAGAAAAACATGGCTGAAGTTAAAAACGAGCAGAAAATATGCATAAATGGCTCAGAAAGAAATCTCCCTAATTTACATAGGTATAAGAAACGGAGGAGCACAGCATAATCAGACTTGCAAGGTTATATTATTGTAGCCACTTTTAATAAAAGTAGTCTTAACGTTACTGTGGAGTTGATTCTTGGTCCAGCCTACTTGATATCAGGCTGACATCAAGTTTGTCAATCATACCAGATTGTTCAGTATAACACAGTTTTTAAACGGATTATGAAGATTATGAGATTATAAAAAAATCAAAGTTCATACACACACACACACATACATATATATATTCATACACACATACCAGAGGTGGGTTTAAGCAGGTTCTGAACAGTTCTGGAGAACCGGTAACGAAAATTTTGAGTAGTTCGGAGAACCGGTAGTAAAAATTCTGACTGGTCCCACCCCCATCTATTCTCTGCCTCCCAAGTCACAGCTGATTGGGAGGAAATGGGAATTTCGCAGTAACCTTCCTCTGGATTGGGGAGGGAATGGAGATTTTACAGTATCCTTCTCCTGCCATGCCCACCATGCCACGCCCACCAAGCCATGCCACGCCTACCAAGCCACACCCACAGAACTGGTAGTAAAAAAAATTGAAACCCACCACTGACACACACACATAAATACATGCATATATACATACATGCATACATACATACATACATACATACATGTGAGATCACAGTGTATAGTCACTGATCAGGAAAGGGATACTAGATCAGATGGAAAATTTGATGAATATATCAAATTGATGCCATAAAAAGGTGAATTTCATGTTTGTAATTTTTAAGATATGAATTTAAGCTAAAATACCCAACACAGTTACATCTTTATATAGATTTGTGGTGAAACTGCAATTGGAATATTATGCATAGTACAAATCATTATGCTTGAAAAAGGATATTACAGAACTAGAAAAAATGCAAAAAGCAGCAATCAAAAGTTAGGGAACTAAATCCTGCCTGATGAAATCTTATAGCACCTGAAGTTTTATACCCTGGAGAAAACCCTGAAAAAGTTTTTAAAAATACTGTGCCCGTAGAATGGATAAAGTGAAGATTATCTGCTTAGACTTATATACTACTTCACAGTGCTTTACAGCCCTCTCTAAGCAGTTTACAGAGTCAGCATATTGCCCCCAACAATCTGGGTCCTGATTTTATCGACCTTGGAAGGATGGAAGGCTGAGTCAACCTTGAGCCTGGTGAGATTCGATCTGCCAAATTGCAGTCAGCTGGCAGTCAGCAGAAGTAGCCTGCAGTACTGCATTCTAACCACTGCACCACCGCAGCTCTTAGTTAAACCTAAGTTCACATGGGGAGGGTGTGGGCAGAGGGGTGGAGGTGGGATCTGTTATTACTTGATCAATCACTTCCGCTGAGCTGTTCCCCCTTTAGAGTCCCAAGTCAAGTGGCAAAGCCAGGTCTTTAGTCCCTTACAAAAGGATAGGAGGGTTGGGGCCAACCTCACACTAGGGGCAAGATCAGTGGTGGTATTCAGCTGGTTATATCTGGTTCGGGCAAACCGGTAGCGGCGGCTGCGGGAGGTTCCACCCACCCACCTGGATATCATCACGTCCCGTTATTGACCCTCTATGCATGCACGGAAGGCTCACGCGCCCACATTTGCGAACCAGTAGTGAAGGTAAGCCAATACCACCCCTGGGCAAGATGTTCCTGAGGGCAGGAGCAACAGCAGAGAAGGCCCTTCTCCTGGACCCCACCAGCCGGAATAATCATTTTTCCCAGCTGTTATGCAAGTTCCTCTCCAAAAGTACATTGTCTGTCATTGTCTTTCAAGAAGACTTATTGCCCTGTCAACCTTGGCTTGTTTTCCAAGTGCATCACACAAACCAGATTAGGGGTCCCATGGCCACTACCTTCCCTGCAATGTCAAGGAGAAGATTCTTCCCATCAGCGTGGGAAGAAAGCTGTTGTCACCCACCAAAGAGTCATTCTAATTTTCTGCTAAGTGATAAGTTGTCAATCCACTCCAAGTTTATAGCCCACTCCATCTTCATAAGGAATGTAATTTGCCATGTTTTCTTTATTTAATCTTGACAGAGATTGAAGAGGCTTCTGTCTTTCTCTCACATTTCACACATGTTCTTTGCCCATTCAGGAGGCACAATAGCCCATACCGTTGTTTTCCCAATGTATGTGCCATTCCTCCGGCCCTTTTTAACAATGCAGAATTAACATAACTAAACCATCCTTTCCCCATTTCAGTCAGAATGAAGGTCTGTGGGTTTTTTCCCCTCTCCATATGCAACCACATGCTTGTTATCAGTCCTTGGAGGCAGGCCAGGTCAGGAAAAAGAGACCACAAACACTACTGGAACTCTATTTTAATGTTATAAGCAGAAGTAGGCTTCACATACTGTAGCAACCGGATCACCCAGCACCGGAAATGTGAGCATGTGCCATTTGCACATGATTGTGACGTCAAACAACATGGCAATTCGCTCGTGCACGCCATCCACAAATACATACGGCGTCAAAAACACAACAATATAGGACGGGATTGCGCCCAGGCAGGTCGCCACTACCAGTTCAGTGGTGGGTTGCCCCCAGTTCGGACCGCTTCTGTAGAACCAGTAGTAAAACCAGCGGGAGGCTCCGCCCACTGACCCTGATGTCATTAGAAGCGATCTGCGCATGCGCAGAAGTAAGACACGTGCATGAGCGAAGCAAGCACGCGTGTGCGATCCCATTGTGAACCACTAGTAAAGGTTAATAGAACCCACCCCTGTAACAATTCATCTGAACCAGTCTGAACGGACTGAATACTACCTCTGGTTATAAGGTATACTAGCAAACTCTTAAAAGTCCTAGAGAGTTTATCTCTCTTATACCAAAGAGAATTCAAATAGGAGCAATCCTGAGTTTCTCTCTCAATCTCTTCAGTCTTTCCAAGCTAAGCTGATGTTTTCATAAAGGCCGTCACTTTCCAGAAAGTTATTTTATTTTATTTTATTATTTTATTTATCAATCAAACGTATTCACTTTTTTTCATATTCTTCTATATCTGCCTTTATTTCAAGCTACCTATACATGTCTCTACCATTTTTCCACTTTTGAATGTGACACATATATCCAGTGCCCAACTTTATGATCTACAGGTAGTCCTTGACTTACGACAGGTCACTTAGCGACTGTTTGAAGTTATGACAGACCTCTCCAGAGCTACTTACAAACTGGATTTGAAGTTCCAATAGTCACATACACGCACTGCAATCACATGATCACATTTTGAGCACTTGGCAGCTGGCTCACATTTACAGCATCCTGAAGGCATGTGACCGTGATATAAAATCTTTTTTTTTGCCAGAAACTAGCATTAACTTTGGTTTCTGGCCATGGTGGACAAAGGATTTGCTTAATGATCATAGGGATTCAATTAATAACCACTGGGGGAAAAAAGTCATAAAATCAGGCACAGTTATGTGGTGACCTGTTTAATGACCTATAGACCTTATGACCATAATTCCAGGCTCAATTATAGTTGTAAATTGAGGACTATCTGTCTATCAGTTTAGATCTTTGATGCAATAACCTGTCTTTTTCAACTAGTTTATTTTCATTTATTTATTTATATTTAAATTTATATACCATCCCTCTCTCGAAGGACTCAGGGCGGTGAGAGCCAAAGGTAAAAAACATACTGTAGAATACAGAAATTTAAAAGCAGTTTAAAATATATTAAAAAATTTGGCCCAACAGTTAAAATACCCCATTTAAAATTCAAATTCAAATTAAACAATTGAAGAAGTTAGGCCAGCCCGGCTTTTTGTGGGAGCATACTGGCCAGTAGGAGGCTCTCAGTGGCAGAAGGCGATCTCATAGATATCCAGGTCCTAAGCCATGGAGCGCTCTAAAGGTGGTCACCAACACCTTGAATCGCACCCAGAGGACCACTTGGAGCCAGTGCAGCTTACGCAGGAGAGGTGTTACATGGGAGCACCATGACGCTCCCATAATCACCCGCGCGGCTGCATTCTGGACCAGTTGGAGCCTCCGGGTGCTCTTCAAGGGGAGCCCCATGTAGAGAGCATTACAGTAGTCCAGGTGGGAAGTGACGAGGGCATGAGTGACCATGCGCAAGGAGTCCTGATCCAGAAAGGGACGCAACTGGTGAACCTGATAGAAAGCCCCCCTGGCCACGGCCATCACATGTTCTTCTAAGGACAGCCAAGTTGCAAGCTCTCTCCGTGGGGGCCAATGACTCGCCCCCAATAGTCAGAGATGGCATCAACTGACTATATCGGGACGCCGGGAGCCACAGCCACTTGGTCTTGGATGGGTTGAGCTTGAGCCTGTTTCTCCCCATCCAGATCCACACAGCCTCCAGACACCGGGACATCACATCAAGAGCATCATTGGGGTGGTCTGGGGTGGAGATGTATAGCTGAGTGTCATCAGTGTAGTGATGAAACTTCACCCCGAAACCACGGATGATCTCACCCAGCGGCTTCACATAAATGTTGAACAAAAGGGGCGAGAGGACCGACCCCTGTGGCACCCCACATACAAGGCGCCTTGAGGTCGACCTCTGGCCCCCCGTCAACACAAACTGCGACCGGTCAGAGAGGAAGGAGGAGAACCACCGCAACATGGTGCCCCCCACCCCTAACCCCTCCAACTGGCGCAGCATGATTCCATGGTTGATGGTATCAAAAGCCGCTGAGAGATCTAATAGGACCAGGACAGAGGAACAACCCTCAACTAGGAACTAGTTGAGTAGAGAAATTGAGCAAATAGACAGACTGAGATGTTTTTCCTTTTTTTTTATGTTAGATTCTCCCTTTTTAAATTATTTGGATAAAATACAGTTAGGCCCCCTACCTGATAAAGGCTAATTGCATTGTTTAATTGAGACTGAAAAGCACCACAGTATATTTTTCATTAAACAGGTACTTTGCTAAAACCATGCAAAAAATTAACGGAGATTTATAGGATGTGTTGATATCCTATTTTGGGGGGGGGAACCCACTCATGTTTAGAAAATGTGCAGCTTCTCAGCAGAGCTAGAATGGGTAAGTGGGTAAAGAGATAGTAAGTGGTCGTGACCAATTTAAGCTTCAAACTACCCATCAACTGATAGGTGGTTTCCAACAAAGAAATGGAGCCTTCCACAACAACAACAGATGTTGCTTGTCCTTGATTGAAAGAGATACCTGAAGAGATTTATACAGAAGCCTCCAGCTCAAAATAATGTAATCAGTACCAGCGATTCTTTGAAGGAAAAGCACTTCCCTGGTTACAGGTGGGGTTAAGGAACCTCCTTATCTAGCTAACAATATGACATTTGTGTTTAACAGCCTTCATTGCATCTGAAAGATCAGTTCATTCAAGGAATTAATCACCAAGTATCATGAGGCTAATTTATAGATTACACACCTAAAGACTATAGCATAAAATCAACTGAGTTAAAAAATCTAAACCAAAAAGACATATTTTCAGCTTCCATTTAAGAAACCAAAACACATTAAGTTTGCTCTCTGGATTTCAGGTAAAGTAGTTGGAGGATCAGAAGCAGGAGATGCAAATCTCCAGAACCAATGATCTCCAGAACTAATGAAGCTTCTTAGATGAGAAGCAAAACATCTTCATCTTCGTCAAGGAAGAACAGTCCAGTCGCCTTTTGAAAAAGCAACTTGAGATCTCAAGAGAAGTTGCTGTATTTTCCCCCCCAAAAAAATTAAAATCAATGACTTTGGAGGCCAGTAACCAAGGCTTTTGAAGAGGCCAAATGACCTCCTGTCATTTTTCTTTTCCAGGAAGAATCCAGAGATGATTGGTGCTTATGCAAGAAATCAATAAGGCTCAAGGAAACAGTCTGTATTGAAGTTTAAAGCCAGAGGAGAATATTTGTCTGATGAGTCTCTGGTAATAATTGTTTTATGAGTCTGCTATACCCTCAGGAAAAGGGACGTGGTGGCTCAGTGACTAAGATGCTGAGCTTGTTGATCAAAAGGTCGGCAGTCAAGCGATTTGAATCTCTAGTGCCTCATAACGAGGTGAGCTTCCGTTACTTGTCCCAGCTTCTGCCAACCTAGCAGTTCGAAAGCATGTAAAAAATGCAAATAGAAAAAATAGAGACCACCTTTGGTGGGAAGGTAACAGTGTTCTGTGCACCGTTGGCGTTTAGTCATGCCAGCCACATGACCACGGAAACATCTTTGGACAGCGCTGGCTCCTCAGCTTAGAAACGGAAATGAGCACTGCCCCCTAGAGTCGGGAACGAATAGCACATAGGTGCGAGAGGAACCTTTACCTTTACTTTATACCCTCAGGACTGACTGCTACTGACTCCATTCTGCTCCTCAAAACATAAGAAGCACCATGCATGAAGAAACAGGAAGTTCTTCCAAGCCAATGCTTGGGAAGCTATCAGTAGAACAAAAACACAATAGTGTCTTCACAACTGGCATTCAAAATGGCACACTACTTCTGACAGAGAAGTCGAATGGCACAATACCTTGCAGGCACGGAATGAGATGTCCCAGAATCACGGAACAAAGCAGCAAATGGTTTCTAGTCTTACAGACATTGACAATGGGGATATCTCCAGCCTTCATGCTTGCAAGATAGCATAAAATGCCAGATCCCATGTTCTGTGTTTCAGATATAGATATTGCCCCCCCAGTCATATTGTTCATAAAAGTCACCCATACTTAAACTTTATTTTAAAGCCGGAAAGAGAGTCTGTAGAGGGGCAAATTTTATACATTTATCCATTCTGTTCCTTTTTCCTTCCCCAGCACACATACCGCCTAAAGGGCTACTGTATATCCAACGGAGCAAATAATAGCAATTTGAGTTAAAGCAATGCCTGCCTCTAAGCCTAAACCAAAAGGAGCATGTAGGGAGTTAACAAAAGAACCTCTCAGACGCCAGTCCACCGAAATTCTTAAGAAGTTTCTTTTGCCTGTCAATTTATGTTTTATGGATTATCCGGTGATCATTCGGTACAGTTGTACACCCTGAATACATTAATTAAATTCCAGCCTGCTTCAAGGTGAACAAGCTATTCATCCACATAAAACAGTCTTACATCCTGGTAAATGTTGAAAAGCAAGTAATTGATGCTTCAAATCTTTGTGAGCTTTTTCTACCTGGCGTCAGCAAGTTGAGCTTCCAATTGGATTGCTTGCAATCAGCTCGAAATGTGACTTTTTCTCTTGTTCTTCTTGTTTCCTTCCTTGTTTTTTTTTTCTGTCTCTATCCCATTTTTTTGTCTTGCCTTGTTTTGTGTTTATCATCCCCCAAAATTAAAACGAATGAAGTTGCTGCTTGAACTCAGGCAAGATGCACTGATTTCTCCTTCTTTGATTGAGTTCTAAATCCTGGTGCCTTATTTTGTCTTCTCCTAAGCTTCCCTCCCAAGAAGAAAAGACCTTGCCCTCCCTAACATATTTACAAACAATTCATGTGGAAAGGAGGAGGAGGAGGAAGAGGACTAAAGCCACCTCATTTTGACTATTCACAAGATTTCAACTATGGGTAGTCCTCGACTTATTTATTTTTTTTTTTAATTTGATTTATATGCCGCCCTTCTCCGGAGACTCAGGGCGGCTTACAATGCGTTAAGCAATAGCCTTCATCCTTTTGTATATATTTTTATACGAAGTCAGCTTATTGCCCCCACAACTGGGTCCTCAATTTACCTACCTTAGAAAGGATGGAAGGCTGAGTCAACCTTGAGCCTTGGCGAGATTCGAACCTGCAGTAATTGCAGGCAGCTGGTCTTAATAACAGGGTGTTTTAAACCACTGTACTACCAAGACTTATGGCTGCAACTGGGATCAGAATTTCTCTTGCTAAGCAAAGTGACTGTTACGTGAATCACACCCGATTTTGCAACTTTTTTTTTTGCCATGGTTAAATGAAGCACTGCAATTGTTAAGTGAATCACATGGTTGTTAAGTGAATCTGGCTCTTCTCCCCTCCCCTCCCCCCCCATTGGTTTTGCTTGTCAGAAGTCATCTGGGAAGATGAGAAATGGTGATCACATCACTCTGGGATGCTGCAACCATTGTAAACACATACTGGTGTGGGAGCGCAAGAGCTGCAGTGGCACAGCGGTTAGAAGGCAGTACTGCAGGCTACTTCTGCTGATCACCAGCTGCCAGCAATTTGGCAGTTCAGGTCTCATTAGGTCAAGGTTGGCTCAGCCTTCCAGCCTTCCGAGGTTGGTAAAATGACGACCCCGATGGTTGGGGGCAATATGCTGGCTGTCAGGGTTCCAACGGATGCCCTAATTAATTCATGAGCCTCGAGCCAAGTTTCAAAAGAAATCCAGTTATTTATTAGGAGCAACATGTCAGCAAGTATCCAAATGGAGTCAGCTCTGCCCCACATAATGTATGGCCCCACTATGACCCTGTTTCCCCCCTCCTCCCTGGGTGTGTCATAAATCACATTCTCCAACGGAGCACTTTTGTGGGCTGTAGAAAACACACCTCTCCGGCTGGCTCTGGTAACCTGGGATACAATCTGGAGAAAGATATGCATGGAATGTGCTTTTGGTCGTGGCAGCCAAGCTGCTCCGTCAGTTCTCCCCGCTCCTGCCTATGGCAACTCAAGAGCAAGCCTGAAATGCTTTACGAGTTGACACTGACTCTGTAAACCGCTTAGAGAGGTCTATAAAGCACCGTATAAGTCTAAGTGCTATTCCTATTTTGATCATGTGACCATGGAATGAGTCAAAAGTGTGAGGACTGGTCGTAAGTCACTTTTTACAGGGCCATTGTGATTTTAAATGGTTGCTAAATGAGTGGTTGTAAGTTGAGGACAACCTGTATGCCTGATTTTTCATTTTCAGGGAATATTACAATTTGACTGGACTAGGATCTGCTTCTTCACTTTTCATGACTCCTCTGTGACAGAGCTCCAATATCCCTAAGCACATTTTCTTCTTGAATTCACAGCCTAGTAATTCATTAAAAGTGCTACTTTGAAGGTGAGATGAGGAGCAATGGGAAGCATTGACAAGAGACCAATCTTACACCTTTATTCCTGTCCCTAATAAGTATCACTAAAAGATCACAAATTGGTGATAGGCAACCTATTAAGGTATACATACACTTCCTTTCTCCTCATAGAGGAGAGGTAATAATAATCAAGGCATTGATCAGCTCTCTCCTGGTCTTGTTTCCTCTTATTTTTCCCCTCACATTAAAGTTGTCTTTGCACAGTGGATTAGTCACACACTGTAGCTACCAGGTTGCTAGCCAGTATGAGCCACATATTAGCTCCTGAAGAGCAATGCAGTTTCTGTGTTCAAAGCTCCCGATAGAATTCTTCTCCATCTATCTGTGTTTTGTATGTGGCTGAATCTCAAACTGGAACAAATTGATGTGGATATTTTGAAATAAGATTCCTGTAAAATGAATCAAAGCAGAATCTGATGAGGCATCACTACTAATCTGAGAACACTGATATTTTATTTGCTACCGAGATTTACATGCCTCTCTACTCCCAACAACTCCAAGTTACCATACAGTTTCAGCTTCAAATGAAGGCAGAGAGGCATATAGGCTGATGTTTTCAAAAAAATAAATCGCAACATCAGAATACATTTCTAAAAAATATGTTCAATATAAGGCAATGTTAGCACGAAACTATTGCCACCACTCCAACCTCTCTTCTCCAGGAAGGACCCACACAGATAATTCCTAAAATCATCTCTTTAAAAAACAAGTCTTAATGGCATTCTGAAATTCTATCATCATCATGGGAATTCTGTTCCAGAGAAAGAAGTTAGCCATAAAGAAGGTTTGCCTCTATAGTCTTGATGGCAACACTCCAAGAGGGTTGAGACCCAGAATAAGTCCTCTCTTTCTGATCTTAATGGATGGGGAGATGCTACTGGAAGTAGACAGTCTCTAAAATGGACATATGCTAAACCATGTAGGATTTAAAGATGGAAAACAGCAACTTGAATTGCATTCAGAAGCTCAGTAGTTCCAAAAGAATTGGTCCCTATGGTTGAAATGAGTCACACCCATATCTACTCAAGCCATTGCATTCTAAAGCAACTGTAACTTCTGAGTGGTCTTCACAGACTATAATTTAGAACCCATTACTATAGTTCAGCTGACGGGTGTCCAAGAATTTATCTTCAAATTCTTAACAGAATAATTTCTATCAGGCTCCAGGTGTGCGAAATTCAACTTTCAGAATTCTCACCCTTTTCAATGTCTGAAAAGTTAAGTAATACATAAGTTAGAAACCAACAAATTTGCTTGCTGGTGGGGGAACAATTTTGTCCCTGCATGAACTAGGGGCTCAAATATAGGGGTTTGGTCTATTTCACACATCCTTCTAAAGTTCCCACTGTACTCTCATTGGCAATCAGAGCTAACCCCACAATGTTTTACCTTTCCAGGGTTGTTCCTTCTGTTGAGGGGGGGGGCAGCCTGTCAAGCCTGAATTTGATTGGGGTGTGGGGTTGTTTGTATCCTTGGACATCCTAGCACGAATTCAGCTTGACATAGTTTGGAACTGGAGGGGGATGGGGTCTTCAGTCAAAACTTCATTCCTAACTGATGAGTCAGTCACATTCCATTGTCTGGCTGACCGGAGAAGAAGAAAGAGAGATGTTGCTGAGCAACCAGCTCCCATCCTGGTTGGACAATGCGATCAATGTTTTGGAAACTTGAGAAACTGAAAACTTATATTGAAGTGAAAAGCCTGGGAATGTTAGTACTGGCTCTTCATCAGTTAGTGCCAATATGATGTACCTAAATACTTTGAAAAACAGGAATGCCTCAGAGTTCAATTTACAATGGATGCATTACTTGGAACCTGACAACACCCTCTTCAGAAGACTCCACTCATTTAGAAGAAGATTGAGGTATCCTTACTAAATGACTAAATGACTGGTTGTTTTGAAGACAGTAGCAACATTTGTATTTATACTTTTAGCTTATAGAAATTGTTTGGTGCCTCCAATGAATTGCTACTTTTTTTCCTCTTATATATGTCCACATTATCATGTAATATGCCAGTAATGGCTAACCTTTTTGCTGTCATGTGCCAAAAATGGGGAGAGTACAGGAAGTCGCACGTGTGTGTGCCCACACCCATAATTCAATGTGCCCTCCCCCCCCAGCATGACCCCCTGCACTCCCCCCACTTTTGGCACGTGATGGCACGATGGGCCTGGTAGGCCGGTTTTTTGCCCTCCCCAGGCTCCAGAGGCTTTCTTGGAGCCTGGGGAGGGTGAAAACAGCCTTCCCCACCCCACCCCCGGAAACCCTCTAGAGGCCAGAAACGGCCTGTTTGCCGACTTCCGGTGGGCCAGAAGGCCCAAAAATAAGATGGCCGGCGTGCACATGTGCACTGCAGCTGAGCTAGGGCAACGCTCGTGTGCCCACCGATATGGCTCCGTGTGCCACCTGTGGTACGCGTGCCATAGGTTCACCATCACGGCAATATGCATTATTACATATGTAAACATTAAAGAGGCACGATGGCTCAATGGTTTAAGACGCTGAGCTTGTCAGCTGACAGCCCAGGTTTGAGACCCAAGCACCGCCCAACGGGGTGAGCTCCTGTTTCTTGCCCCAGCTCCTGCCCACCTAGCAGTTCAAAAGCATGCCAATGCAAGTAGATTAATAGGTACCACTTCAGTGGGAAGGAAACAGTGTTCTGTGTGCCTTTGATGTATAACCATGCTGGCCAGATGACCACGGACAACACTGGCTCCCTCGCCTAAGAAACGGAGATGAGCACTGTGCGCTAGAATTGGACACAATTGGACAAGGAAACCTTTACCTTTTTAAACATTAATAGAGCATTGTACCTTAAGTTTTGTGACTTGATTTTGGACTATAAATAAATAAGGAGTGCTGGTATAAGACCTCCAAGATGATTCTGGGAAGAGATGTGAAGTATTTTAATTGGACTTTTCAATCAAAATAGTTTATAGCAGTGGTTCCCAACCTCAGCAAGTTGAAGATGTGCGGATTTCTGCTTTATAG
Source organism: Pantherophis guttatus (assembly GCF_059756535.1). NCBI lineage: Eukaryota > Metazoa > Chordata > Lepidosauria > Squamata > Colubridae > Pantherophis > Pantherophis guttatus. The sequence goes on along the minus strand of NC_142063.1, from coordinate 23,694,600 downwards.
GAAGGATGTTAAATTCTGCTAACAAGAAGCTGCAAATATTTGTGGGGGTGGGGGTGGGGTTCCCTAGGAGTCTAAGAAATTGAAACAAATAAGGTGACAATATGGATTGTCACCATAATGCCTGATTGTTAAACTGAAAGTAAATAAAAGCCTGCCTCTCGATAGCATTCAATAAGCTCTAGAGAAGATGGTGGTGAAAGGTGACACTGTGAGTATTCCCAACAAAAATATACGATGCCTCTAATATTGATCCTTCGTCATAGGACCAATGAATGGCTGGTATGATGCCAATTTCAAAACAAGGATCTGTGGACATCCAGGAAATCACAAGTCAGGCCACAAGTTAGCTTAACATCTGTTCCAATAATGTTGGAACAAAGCTGCATTAAAAGTAAACACAGCAAGCATACTAAAGGGACATGACTTGCTGAATCAAAATCAACTTGACTTCTGCAAAAGTAAATACTTTCTCGGTAACCTTTTAGAATTCTTGGGGAGTGTCATAAAGCATATGGAAACGTGTTTTCTTTTACTCCTTGTTTCCTTGGCTTTTCCAAAGAGTTTTTTTTTTTTTTACAAAGCTCCCTTATCAAAGCTCCCCAAGCAAAGTTGGACCACAATAGAGAATTCCCTTTTATGGGTTAGCGCAGCTGGCAAAAGAACTGGGAGCAATTGGTAGAAAGAAATAAGACAGATTTTTGCGACAGAGAGAAATAAACATTGGAGTCCTCCCTTACCTAATATTCACTTTCTTAATTTAAAAGGGGGGAGGGAACTTTCCTGAATATGTTTTGAAAGTTTTGTTTTGTTTTAAATCACTGAACTGATGTTAACGTCATCTTTGATTATTTGTTGCATATGTGTATGTGGCTGTCAGTTCTGCTATTTTGATTATGCTGGTGCTGCTTTTTATATCCAGAAATGCTGGCACTGCTGACATAGTATTTGATTATCTTGATTATTATAATTTTGAGAGTTATAATTGATTCAAGTTATTACTTTGACACCCCTTTTGATCATCCAGAAATAATGCATGCCAAAAGGTTGTTAGCACTCCTCGGGGTTGTCATAATGTCTGCATGTTTTGATTGATGATGTTTTCAGTTTACACTGGCACCATTCTCATTTTTATAAACTTCTTCAACGGCCTGAATCTTACTTGCATAATGAGGCACTGGCAATAATGGTGGATTTTCTTTGGGAAGAGTCATTTAGGTGAGATGGGGAAGGGAGGGAAGGGAAGGGAAGGGAAGGGAAGGGAAGGGAAAGGAAGGGAGGGAGGGAGGGAGGGAGGGAGGGAGGAAGGAAGGAAGGAAGGAAGGAAGGAAGGAAGGAAGGAAGGAAGGAAGGAAGGAAGGAAGGAAAGAAAAATAACATTAAGTTGGATAGATCAATAGAAGGTACACAGTCACCAGTATGTTTTCATGCCAGCCTGGTTGGCTACAATTAGCATTGTTTGATGGATGAATAATTAAGCATAATTTTGTCCCAGAGATGCTCGAATTTCATTCTGACTTCACTGTCATTCTTGCTCTGGGTAATCAATGGTTTGTGAGGGCTGGATCTCCTGCTCGGAATAACAAATTGTTTTAATGAGGGATACTAACTGCCTGCCACTTTTGGCTCCCAGTGATGGATTGAAGAATCAGTCCAGTAAAAAAGCAATCAAGACACCACAGAGTCATTTGGCTGAAAAGGATGAAATAAGAATTTTGCAGTGCATGATTTTTAGAAGCTCCACATACTGCTTTTATTTACTTGCTTGCACCCCAATGGACATTTGCGGGGTCAAAAACTATTTTGCCTCTTCACAAAGAAATGGTCCCCCTTGCCTTCCATCGACCATTATCATCAGCATATAGTTTGCTAGAAACCTGATCTCCCATTTAGCAGAGCAGATTCTGCGCTGGAGAATTTATGTCCGGCAGATTTATGTGTGTATTCTAATTAGAATAATTTAAATATAAATCCAATCTTCCAGTTAAGGGCAAAAGGGATTTTATTTACATTTGAAAATATACACAGTCGTGGGACTTTCATTATTCTTCTTCTCACAGAATAAACAACCCATTCACTCTCATCAGCGCAGGACTTTCCTAAGAAGTTGCTTATTCTTTATAGCTCATCCTGGAATGACCCATGGTGAAATAAGAAATAAATCACAACCATAACCAATAAAGTTATTATTCTATTCTATTCTATTCTATTCTATTCTATTCTATTCTATTCTATTCTATTCTACTCTACTCTACTCTACTCTACTCTACTCTACTCTACTCTACTCTACTCTACTCTACTCTACTCTATGCTTATACTTGGCACAAACCTTAAATATTGCATAGATTCAGGTCATTCAGAGTAGTCTTTAACTCTTTTAAGAAAGGACTAATGTCTATAATTTGTTTTGTCCACAAACCAGATTCTCAGTGAAGCCCAGCCTCCAAAAGATTTACTCCACACCAAGAGGAAACTGAAAGAAACAAGTCACCATTTTGGGAGAGTGTGTGGAAGGTGTGGAAGTGTTTTTGCATGAAAAACTCTTATTCAATGGGGAGTGTGGGAATCAGTGTGACAGGTTTTCCTTCAAACTGGAATGACCTTGTAATCAGACAACCATCAGGGTTCCTATAGAGTCTTCCTTGCACGGGTGAAGAGAGGATAAGTGAGAAAAATTCTTAGTTTAATCACTGGTTCACATCATTGTTCCCTATGCCATTGTTAGAAACAGTTAGAAAAAGGTTTAGAGGTTATCTTATCTTCCCGACTGACCTAGGAGCTGTATTTTCTTTTATAGGAAGAATCTTGAGGATTCTTTTCTTTCCTGTAATGGTCATCCTATTATGATTATTCATAAAGATGCATTCACTAACAGATGTTTGTTTACTTCTTAAATCATATTTCTTATTCTAACTAAGGAAATTTCTCCTTAGTTCTAAGTTGCTTCTCTCCTTGATTAGAAGAATAGAATAGAATAGAATAGAATAGAATAGAATAGAATAGAATAGAATAGAATAGAATAGAATAGAATAGAATAGAATAGAATAACAGAGTTGGAAGGGACCTTGGAAGTCTTCAAGTCCAACCCTCTGCTTAGGCAGGAAATCCTAGACCACTTCAGACAAATGGTTATCCAACATCTTCTTAAAACCTTCCAGTGTTGGAGCATTCACAACTTCTGGAGGTAAGTTGTTCCACTGATTAATTGTTCTAACTGTCAGGAAATTTCTCCTTAGTTCTAAGTTGCTTCTCTCCTTGATTAGTTTCCACCCATTGCTTCTTGTCCTACCCTCAGGTGCTTTGGAGAATTACTTGACTCCCTCTTCTTTGTGGCAACTCCTGAGATATTGGAACACTGCTATCATGTCACTCCTAGTCCTTCTTTTCATTAAACTAGGTATATCCAATTCCAGCAACTGTTCTTTATATGTTTTAGCCTCCAGTGCCCTAATCATCTTTGTTTATCTTCTCTGCACACTTTCTAGAGTCTCAACATCTTTTTTACATTGTGACAAACAAAACTGGATGCATTATTCCAAGTGCGGCCTTACCAAAGCATTATAAAGTGGTATTAACACTTCACGTGATCTTGATTCTATCCCTCTGTTTATGCAATCCAGAACTGTGTTGGCTTTTTTGGCAGCCGCTGCACACTGCTGGCTCATATTTAAATGGTTGTCCACTAGGACTCCAAGATCCCTCTCACAGTTACCACTATTGAGCCAGGTACCACCTATACTGTGTCTCTGCATTTGGTTTTTCTTGCCTAACTGTAGAACCTTACTTTTTTCACCATTGAATTTCATTTTCTTAGATAGCGCCCAATGTTCAAGTCTGTCAAGATCCTTCTGTATATTAAGCCTATGATTATAGTAAATCATGGGAAAGAGGTTTTTTTTTTTTCTGATTTACTGACCATCTTCCAAACCAATATTTGGCAAATTAGGATATTTCTTGAGTGGAACATCAGATCACGAAGATCTTTGTGGATTGGAATATTTTCATATCCCAAATGGATGTGGAAATTTGGTTGGAAGGTTGGGATATTTCCACATTCAAAACATCCAATTAAAAATCACCTGACTTCAGGTGAGGTAGGCCAGACAAGAAGTCCAGTCAAATAAGCCAATCATACTTTATATTAAGGTTATGTTGATAGACTCTGGCAAATGTAAAAGTATATGTCTCCCTCCTCCTCTTTACAGCCCAAGAAACTAGAGAGAGTCCGCTGTGAGTCATTCACCCTGTTCACATTCCTGCTGCGGGCTACGTTGCCTTTTATCTGACTGTTCCCTTGACTGCATCTTTTCTTCCTGTCTCTCAAGGTCATTCCCATATGCCATTTTATCTGGGCAGGCTCTTGCGCAATCCTATTTATAAAACCTGATTAGCCTCTAGCATATTGTATCAATCAGAAAGAGACATATCGACTCAAAAGCACAGTTCTGCTCAGGGTTTGGGCTTGCCATTACGATGTTTCCTTCTGCGATTACGAGCCAGACTTACAAATAGTGGGGAAATGGGGGTAACCATGGCAATTTATGGCAAGCAAGAAACTTTCATCAAGGTTCTCCCATTGCCTTGAGGTCTCTTTACAGCTCCGTCCAATGAGCAGCAACCACTCACACTAAACTAATTAAAGACCTGTTTCACACTAGAGAGAGCAAATGTTACTGAGGATTAATTGATTTCCCATCCACTTCTCCCTCTGCCTGGACAAAGCAGAGCAAACGTTCCACCTCTCTTCGCTCCATCTAAGTCAAGTGCCACCTTTTACATACAATTAATTTCACTTTTTCATTAGCAACCAACTCTGGAACAGGATGAAGTGCCTCTGGTGCTATTCCTTGAATATCCTCGGCTTCCTTAGATGATGAAAAAGGCATTTGCTGTTCTAAAAAAAAAATGTCCCTTTGCTTCCTATGGGCTAAATCCTTTGCTATTATACCTTTCTTCCCCATCTTTTCTTCTCTGCCACTTCTACCGTCATATATTTTATATTGCTTTAATTACACTGCACATTTTAAAACTTAATCTTGTATTTTTTTAAAAAAAAAACCCATCAGTCAGCTCCCAAACGTGATTGGTAAATAATAACTATTATTTTTCTGGGTATAATTTTATTTCACACATAGGTAAAAAGATTGGATAATTTTGCTACTTTCCTCTCCAAATCTTAAGCTTGTTCAGCAATCTTGAGAAGACCTGCTTGCTGGTGTGGCTGAACCAACTACAGAGATTTGTTGAAACAAGCAAGTTCCTTCCCTCTGGGGAAAAAATGAAGAGAAGTCTAATGAAGAGAGGGACTAGGGCTGACATGATAGCAGCCTTCCAATAATTGAGAGGCTGTCACAAAGAAGAGAGGATCAACCCATCTTCCAAAGCACCTGAAGGCAAGGCAAAAAGTAAGGGGTGAAAACTTATCCAAGAGTGATCCAACCTAGAATTAAGGAGAAATTTCCTGTGAGAACAATTAATCAGTGGAATGGCTTGCCTTCCGAAGTTGTGGGTGTTCAATCACTAGAGGTTTTTAAGAAGAGATTGAATGGCAATTAGTCTGCCAAAATGTCAAGAGCAAGCCCTGTTTATTTATTGCTAGTTCAAGCATGGCCTTTCATTCTGGAGATAGTAACCACTGATGGTCCTATTGTTTGTGGATTTGTTCGATCCTCTGGTAAACAGCAGCAAATCCCATAATTTGATTATGTAGTAAAAAAAATATTTTTAGCAATCCTACATTTCTTCCAGTGTTGGAGCATTCACAACTTCTGCAGGCAAGTTGTTCCACTGATTAATTGTTCTAACTGTCAGGAAATTTCTCCTTAGTTCTAGGTTGCTTCTCTCCTTGATTAGTTTCCACCCATTGCTTCTTCTCCTGCCCTCAGGTGCTTTGGAGAATATCCTGACTCCGTCTTCTTTGTGGCAACCCATGAGATATCGGAACTCTGCTATCATGTCTCCCCTAGTCCTTCTTTTCATTAAACTAGACATATCCAGTTCCTGCAATCGTTCTTCATATGTTTTAGCCTCCAGTCCCCTAATCATCTTTGTTGCTCTTCTCTGCACTCTTTCTAGAGTCTCAACGTCTTTTTTACATCGTGGCGACCAAAATTGGATGCAGTATTCCAAGTGTGGCCTTACCAAGGCATTATAAAGTGGTATTAACACTTCATGTGATCTTGATTCTATCCCTCTGTTTACGCAGCCTAGAACTATGTTGGCTTTTTTGGCAGCCGCTGCACACTGCTGGCCGATATTTAAATGGTTGTCCACCATTTGGTTGACCATTTCTTCAGATTTAGTTTCCATTCAAATAGCCTCTTTAGACTCTAACCCTAAAGGCTTTCCTTCTCTGAACCACTCTGAAGGACTTGAGTATTAACAATGGGACATTTGAAAAAATCAATGATCAAACATCAATGTTCAACATCAGTTATGATCCTGAGCAGTGGTGAGTTCCTCCCGGTTCGGTCCAGTTCGACCTAGCCGGTAGCGGTGACGATATGACATCACCGAACCGGTTTTCCCCCCCGCCCTCCCACTCCCCCACCCCCCACGTTACTGTTACCTTTTATTTGGTCCCGTCCCCAATCTATTGCTGCCTCCTGAGTCCCAGCTGATGACTAGAGGGAAAAAAACTGTTTAAACTCTTGCCGCGGGGCTTCAAAGGGCCGTCCTACAGCTGATCAGTGTTAAAAGCAAACAAATGAGTCGGGTCGTAAGTGCAAGGACTGGTCGTAAGTGTGAGGACCTTCCAGAAATGACTCTGACCAGCTAGCCACGCCCACCTGGTCACATGACCTCCAAGCCACACCCACAAAATAAGCCACGCCCACAGAACCGGTAGTAAAAAAAATTAGAACCCACCCCTGATCCTGAGCCACAACAGTTAAAGGCTGTGTTGCCCACAAAGATGCAGCCAGACTGGCCCCAAGCTCCCTCAGATCATCTCCTTTAAACTGAGAAGGATAATCCATTCAGGTTCTCGGTTTTCCTGGGTGGCTCTGAGTGCCAGCTCATTTTTATAGGCCCTCTCGTCCCTTCTTGCACACAAGAGCATAATAATAACGTTCAACTACAATCGACACACAGGAACCATCTCGCTGTGGGGGGTTCAATTACACAGCAGACAGGATCCTGCCTGGGTTTCCCTGGCTGCAAAGTACACCGTGACAGATGGCACACGCTGACTGCAAATCAGGAAGGAGAAACACACTGTGATTAGTGGGTCCTTTTGAAATGACCTTTTGACAGAAATCACAGGGTATTGTGCTAAACAATCAGCCTAACTGGAAAACAAGGCAGCCTTCGCAAGTGGGGAGAAGACAAGGATTTTTTAAAAAAATCCTATTAACATGTGAATACAGACAGGCCTTGACTTACAACCATTTGTTTAGTGACAGTTCAGTAAAGTGACCATTTTTCACACTTTTTTTTTTTTTTAATTTGATTTATATACCGCCCTTCTCCGGAGACTCAGGGCGGCTTACAATGCGTTAAGCAGTAGCCTTCATACTTTTGTATATTTATACAAAGTCAGCTTATTGCCCCCACAAACTGGGTCCTCAATTTACCTACCTTAGAAAGGATGGAAGGCTGAGTCAACCTTGAGCCTTGGAGAGATTCGAACCAGCAGAAATTGCAGGCAGCTGTGTTAATAACAGGGTGCATTAAACCACTGTACTATCAAGGCTCCTACCATTGCAGCATCCCCATGCTCACGTGATCAGAATTCAGACACTTGGCAACAGGTTCACATTTATGACAGGTACACACGCGCATACCCAGTGGAGCTCAGATGGGGCGACGGCTCGCATGCCATCAGAGAGGGTGCTGCATGCCATCTCAGGTATGCATGCCATAGATTTGCCATCATGGCACTAGAGTAAAAATCTCAAGTTTTACATTATAGGTAGTCCTCAGCCTACAACTGTAATGCAGTGTGCCCGTTACAATCAAAAGTCACGTGGTCATATTATGATCTTTTTTGCAGTGGCCTTTAAGTGAACGTGTTGGTTGTAAGTGTGAATACCATAGCCATTAAGTGTATGTCCCAGTCGGTAAATGAAACCATTGTTCAGTATGCCAAAACATGTTTTGTTTGCCAAAAACTGGATGTAAAACAGTGTCACATGACTATGGGACACTGAAAATGCCCATAAATGTGCTGAAGTTCAATCATATGATTGCCAAGGGACCCCCCAACCATCAGAACTTCAAATCCAGGTAAGTAGTCCAAAGAATAGGTTCATTGTAACTTCAAACTATCATAACTCAAGGACTACCTGTATCGTTTTAGGTTCATTTATATTGAGAATTAAGAATCTGTGGCTCTCAAGGAGTTCCTGGAAAGCAACTTCAAGCATCCTTCACCATTAATCAATTAGTACTTGCTGGGGGTTCAGAAAGTTTCTATTTCCCCATTTGTTATTTCTATTTTTTTCCCCAAGGAGTTGTAAGTAAGGTGTCAGCATTCCAGAATGACCCAACTCCAATTATGACTTTCCACTCAAAATTATCTTCATAAAAATCCTTGGAGTTAAACTATGAGAAAACAAAAGTTACCCAAAGAGCTTCACAACTGGATAAAATTGTTTTTCATTTAATTATTTTATTTTACTTTGTATATAAGATTTATATAGCTACCCAACTCAGAGAAATGTAATTTTGAGTGGCTTACATCAATAAGAAAACAAAAAACAAAAATACAAATCACAATTATGGTAAAATCACAACAAATGCAGTTTGTAGGCAATTGTGAACCCAGAATATACATTGCACCTGCCTGGTAGGAATTCCTATTTTGTGGCCCCACCACCCATGGGAAAAATCAATTTTTTAAAGCTTTTCTAAAGATAATAATCTTGGTTAGGACCAATCAAATGTAAAGAGAGATCATTCCAGAGGATAGGAATCTTGTGTTCAAATCTTTTGAAATCCAAGGTTTCACAATCTTATTTTCTATTCACTGTGATGGTTCTTGCCATACTTCTCTTTGTGGACAGACTGTGTGATGTTTTTGTCAGCACGAAAACATGCAAGTGTCTATGGAGATTCTCAAGTCATCCAAGTCATGGTTGTCCCCAAGGTTCTTTTTCAAGAGGCAACTGGACTTTCTTGTTTTTCTTTGAAGATGTTTCAGCTCTCATCCAAGAAGCTTCTTCAGGTCTGACTGGATGGTGGGAGGATTTTTACTCCTTGGAGACAGCTAGTCAAAAAAGAATGCAAATGACCAACTGTCCGCAAGGAGTATAAATCCTTCTATTCCCCACCATCCAGTCAGAGCTGAAGAAGCTTCTTGGATGAGAAGCGAAACATCTTCAAAGAAAAATAAGAGAGTCCAGTTGCCTCTTGAAAAAAGCACCTTTGGGAAAACATACATGATTGAAAATATTTTATATTATGCTTCTTGAACATCCTTCGTAACTATCTGAAGCACCCATATATTTAGTCAGACTACTAATGAGTTGCCCAGATGTTTCTGTTTGGCAAATCTGACCTGGTCTCTGAGACAGATGTTCCCAGGTTCTGCCAATTGATATCCATGTAAACACAGATGTTGAAAACTAACAATGGTCTTTTTGCTTTTTCTTTTTTTACTTTACTTCTCATTTCCCTTTGGTTGCCGTGGAGGACCTGAGAGATTTGTTAAGTCTCCTTTGGAACCCTTATTTTGACTTCTTCTGTTTGAAGATAAAGAGAACAAAGTTTCCTGGATCAGAAACTCCAGTTTTGTCTTCTGACCTTCCAAGAATCACAGAAGTCCATTTGTTCATGTAATGATATCACCTGAAAGAATAGGACTGCAAATTAGAATTTTAGAAAAAATACCCAAATTTATGAATACAACAAATATTGAAAGTTGTGAATACAGTTGTTGGTATATTTTTAATTCTCGTTTGTAATTTGAACTTTCACTTGAAATGGCCTGGAGTCTTAAGTTCTGAGTACAGTTGTTGGAATATTTCTAATGCTCATTTGTAACTTGAAACTTAACTTGAAATGGCCTGGAGTCTTATTCATTAAATTATTTACTTACCTACTTCTTTTCATTTGTAGCTTTTAAGGACATTAATAAAACATTTCTTTCTTTTTTTTTTTAGTGAGAGCTTTGGAAGTGTTCTGCTCTTATTTGTAGTGATGGGTTTAAACAGAAGAAATATGAAGGTTACCACATGCCAGTGCAACTCTGCTGTCATCATTCCGATAAAAGCTGTATACATCCGCAGATGTCTACAATCAATCCCAGAGGTCCATTGTTATCTTTTTAAGGATTAAAAGGTAGATTTCAAGGGAATTTGCCTCCCAGTAACGTCTTACTACCATTCCCACCCTTAATTCTGAAGAACAAAAATGGGGGGACCCCACATCTAGCCAAAATTCAACCAGTTTTCATGTTTGGTCTTTGTCCACTTTTCAGCAATTCTGAGTCCTTTTATTACCATAAGCACAATGTGAGTTGCATTAATTGACTTAGCAGAGAGAGTTTTAGATGCCAGATAATGGAACAGGACCTCAATGGGAAGGTATTTTCTCTACCCAGAAGAGAAGTGAGTGTAGGAGAAGAAGAGGCAGAGCCTGGGGGTGAAGTCAAGAGAGGAGTCAGCCTAGAATCATTACATATTCACAAACACTCCAAGTCCAGCCCCCTTTTAAATCTGTTGACTCTTTTCTAGCACCAATTTAGTACTGACAGTTAATTGAGTAGATCCTTGTGTATAGGCTTGGAGCAATAAATCTTCTTAACTGGAATTTAAGGTATAGTTCTGATTCCTCACACCTGACAGTGAGTGAAATATACATGTTCCTTCAGAGTAGCAAAACAATTTGGGGAAGTTTGGAGGTATTTTGTAGAACTGTTTCTATCTCCTTTTTAGTCACCTGACTGGCAGGCCTCATTCCATTCAGCAAGCCCCTTCGCACTATGTATTTCCAAAGTAAGAAATGTACAAATAAGGCAAACATCAACATACAGGAAGGGGAAACCAAAATCAAAACAATTGATTGGTGTGGATCTCTTATTTCCTTTGCGGGGGTTTCTCCAGCAGTAGCTCAACTTTTGGGGTTAATAACCTTTTCAAGAAAAAGTCTATTTTTTTTTTAATAAAAATGTGGATTTTAATTAAAGATTTTCAATTATGTAAAAAATCTCTGGCACCAAGTTAAGATTAACTGCTCTGGGAACATGTCAGTCTGCTCGGTATGATCTCTGGTGAGTTTAATACAGAGCTTTCCCACCTTTATTAGAGGATTATTCTCGGAACAATTTTAAGGAACAGCAAGCATGTGCATTTTCAGCTTGTTTCTTTAGAAGAGCAGAATGAAATTTTACTAGCTCTGCCGGCAGTGTCATATTGAAATTTTGTCCTGCGTTTTTCTAATTATTCCCCTTCAATTTAAAGGAATGAGATGGCTTTTAATTAATTTTCCAAAGGGTATCACTTCTGTAAAATGTTCTGCCCTTTTCTTAGGGATGAGATGGCCAAGCGTTGAACATAAATGTCCTGTCTTTCATGGGAGAATCTTCTCTTCATATATTCTGCCTCCCTGACTTTTAATCATTAGCGTTTTTATTTGGTATGTGCATGTATTTTAGTGCAGTCAAAGTCGCAGGGTGTCAGGCAGCTAATAAATTTAATAAATTATGGTTGGTCACAGAGTCCGCCAGATGTTTAGACCAGAATTGGTATGAAATGTCTTTGAATATTAGTGTTCGGACCTAGGCTCCCTTAAAAAGCAGGAAGCAGAATATTGGTCCCGGCAAAACCCCTTTTATTTACATGACTGTGAATTCCTTTCATTCACAGTCATCAAGGCCTGGCAAACAGTCTTTCAGAGGAATATTTATCAACACAGACTTTATCTCACTTGGAAAGCTGCCAGGTAACTAGTTTCCAAATGCAGTGCGAGGAAAAACTTGACACAGTGTCACGGACAGATCTTCCCACTCTTGAAACGACCGAACGAACAAATTATTTCCTGCAAAAGCCCACTCGCTTTACTCCCAAATCGACCCTGCTTTCTTAGTTGTTCTTATCTTCTGGCAGTTCTGCGCATGCACACACTGGGAACAGACTCCAGCTGTTCCTCTGCCTCACTGCTGTATAACTCCCTCTCTGCCTCCAAAGGAGACCCCTCGTCTGAGCTTTCCCCAGGCCCACGACTGGCCCATGTTCCTCCCCAACCTCCTCACTGTCCGATTCTGCTGCAGCTCTGCTGGCCACCAGTGGGCCACAACAATTAATAGGTAGGGTTGGTAGTTATGTTGTTGGTTTGAGCTCCGAGCTTGGCGATTTGATTGCAATTTGATTGCAAATGTTTTGTCCCCTTTTGAGGAGACATCTTCAGTGTGCTATGGATTTCGTTTGTCTGGAGGAGCACTGGCCTTTAAATATCTTTCTGAGTCCTGGTCTGATTTTGAGTTGTGTGATTGGCTGGCTGTAGTTGCTGAGTCATAGTCCTTGGTTTTAAGTGCCATCTGTGTGAGGTAAATTAGTGCTGGTGTTGTTGTTCGGATATCTTCTGATGATGTCATGGTCTGGTTTTGGGTTGATTTGATCAGCTGCATGTGATGTGGTCTGATTTCTTATGATCTATCACTTTGTTTGCAGCATGGCTGTTCATTGGTCTTTAAATGCTGCCTTCGGTATCTTGGTTGATGTTGTTCTTTCGTTCTAAGTGGTTGGTAGATTGGGTTGATATCAATGTTTATTGATTTATTGGTGGAAAACCAGGCTTCCAGGTGAAGTCAAGGAGAGAAAGGGAATTCCTGGAAGCCTGGTTTTCCACCAATGTATGTTGGAGCAGATCAGGGGTGAAATCCAGCAGGTTCTGACAGGTTCTGGAGAACCGGTAATGGAAATTTTGAGCAGTTTGGAGAACTGGTAGTGGAAATTTTGAGTATATATACCACCTCTGAGAAATTGAGAAATGCCACCTTTGGAATGGGAATGGAGATTTTGCAATATCCTTCCCCCAGGAGTGGGGTGGGAATGGAGATTTTGCAGTATCCTTCCCCTGCCACACCTACCAAGCCATGCCCACCAAGCAACGACCACAGAACCGGGAGTAAAAAAAATGGATTTCACCACTGGAGCAGGTTCTTTACTGAGACAGAATTAGCCACTATTTGGAAACTTGAAAAAATAGAAAATGCTGAGGAAAAGACCTGGTCAAGAACTTCCCTACTCATTAAGATGGGTTACTGTGCTCAGCCATGGACAAGCAATACATGAAATCACTCAATAGTATCTTCAGCATCCACAAGAAGGACAGCTTCAGCTGGCCCCATGAGCATCAAGTTCTTCCAGGAGGTTGCTCTTTTCTGGAACACAATGCACACTGAGCTCCTACAGCTCCAGTAGTTTGTCCTATAGCAATAGCACTTAGACTTATATGCCACTTCACAGTGCTTTACAGCCCTTTCTAAACGGTTTTACAGTGTCAGCATATTGCCCCCAACAGTTGGGGTCCTCATTTTTCCGACCTCAGAAGGATGGAAGGCTGAGTCAACCTTGAGCCTGGTGGGATTTGAACTATCAAATTGCAGGCAGCCAGCAGGCAGCAGAAGTAGCCTGCAGTACTGCACTCTAACCACTGCGCCACCAAGGTCCTATAGGTATCTCTTGCAGTCCGTCTTTCAAGCCAGTTTAAGAACATCTGAAGCATGCAGAGAAAGCAGCAGTACCACGAAGGGGAGATCTGGGAATTGATGACAAAAGCCTGCAGGTAGCCTGGAACGTAATCATGTTAACAGGACTGGCAGGGTTTACAGGGTGGATTCCCTCTTTTCTGGTTTCCAGAATCTGCGTTATGCTTAAATAACTCAAAACATCCATCCATTTGGAAGATAAATATGAGCAGCCTGTAATGTGGATCAGTGCTTTAAGCTGTAGAAGAAAATGAAAAGCGTGAAGCAAGGAAAGATTTGCATACAGAGTGGCTATACTTTCTTTTGGGATTCCTAGGTCTTCTGTTTCTGGATAATTTAGCATGTAAAAGTGTTATTTTGAGGCCAAAGCGGCCCTGTAGTCATACCGATGAATGCAGAAGAGAGGGAAGAAATGCACAAGAAGAAGTGAGTTTTCAGTAATCAGGGCAGACAGCTAGAAACACACAGCAGGTTGCCTGGATACGAGTTACCATGTGCCATGCTTTGGAGCTCTGGAATAAGCTGCCAGGAAAGAGCATATTGGAGAGATATTGTTATTCTGCTCCAGAGAATCATGGCTTGGAGTCTTTAAAACAGTATTGTCATCACCCAGCTTCATAGAGGAATGAAATTACAGGTCATCCTCAACTTACGGCCACAACTGAGCCAGACAGTTAATTTTGCCCCACTTTATGGCCTTTCTCACCACAGTCATTAAGTGAATTATTGCCATTGTTAAGTTAGTAAGATGGTCGTTAAATGAATCTGGCTTCTCCGTTGACTTTGCTTGTCAGAAGATCGCAAAAGCTGATCAGGACACTGCAACTGTCATAAATGTGAGTTTATGAATTTTAAACATTTGGCCAAGGGGATGCTGCAACAGTCATAAGTGTGAAAAATGGTCATAAGTCACCTTTTTCAGTGCTGTTGTAGTTTTGAACAGTCGTAAACAAACTGTTGTAAATCGAAGACTACTTGCATTTCCTGATCCCTCTTAGGCAATACCTTGAATTCCCTGAATTCTATAACTCATCCCAAAAACTATAGTGGGTACCTTTATAGTGGACTTTGGTGGACATCATATTCAACTAAAGCCCAATCTTTGGTTATTCATCAAGATCCCCAGCCATGAGACTTTTACCTATACATATACAGCTAGAACTAGAGATTATATAACAAATAGCCTTGAGTTTTGCCTTATCTTTCTTTTTCTCAGTCCTGATAAAAGATATGAGAATGTATATCTACCAAAGAATTCAGTTGACTACACTATAAATTCTGTCAATAGCTCCAGATAGGGATGGAGATAATTTTTACTTTGATTGCAAGTTTGCTATCCTTGGTCCTGAAACTGTTTCTAACACCTTTCCCGGGTCCTGAATGTGTTTTCACATACTTTTTCTAACCAGGACATTGTTCTCTTCTGAGTTATAACCTGTTTGGACAGTGACAGCCACAATGGAGAAGGTTAAAACTGTTTGAAAAACTGATTTCTTTAGAGCACTGATGTGACACATCAATGCTCTATGCTGGTTGCCTTCCAAATTAATTTTCTTTTCACTGTATGCAAAATGTTGCTAATAAAAGCTTGTTTAATACATTGAACTAATCCCCATTGTCCAGGATTTACCTTGAAACTTTTAGAGAAGGAATTTTATTAATACAATATTCCTATATTTCTTAAAATATTGATTGACTGTGTGCCATCAAGTCAGTTCAACTCTTAGCAAGTTCATAGAGGGATTTTCTCAGGGGTGAAATGTTCCCAGTTCGGACCGGATCGCCCGATCTGGTAGCGATGGCAGCGGGTGGTTTGGAGAACTGGTAGCAAAAATCCCTGTCCCCCCCACCCCCCATGCCCAGCTGAGCCGCACGATCATCAGAAGCTTTTTCTTTTACTTTTAAAAGCACTTTTTCTTCTGCTGAAAAAATGCTTTTAAAAGTTTTTTTTTAAAAAGCCTCTGATGATCGCGCGGCTCAGCTGGGATCATCAGAGCCTTTTAAAAGCATTTTTTTTACAATCTCTCCAGCCAAAGAGGTTGTAGAAAAAATGCTTTTAAAAGTAAAAAAAAAAAAAGTTGGCCATGCCCACCCAGTCACATTACCCCCCCCCCACCAAGCCACGCCCACAGAACCAGTAGTAACAAATTTTACATTTCACCACTGGATTTTCTCCACAAAAATCTGCCCTTTATTTGGTACTTCAGGATTTCCAACAGTGCAGCCATCATCACTGTAAATATCCCCTTTGCTTCGTCTCTCTTCTTCTACCTCTCCCAGCCTTAAAGGCTCTTCTAGGTATTTATGTACTGGGTTGAAAGTAGGATAATTGAGCCCGGTAATTTGTGTTTTGAATAAGAACTCTGGATTGATTGATTGATTGATTTGTTTGATGATCCATTTGTTTCTTTTCTTGGATGTCCATGGTTTTCTCAGAAGCATTTTACCAACACCAAGTTCAAAAGCATCAATACTCTTTCAGAAGCACTTTCGGAAATTGCTTGTTAATTGCTTTTCAACTATTAAGAACCTTTGGCTTGATATGTTTTGAAGCATTGGACGATTTTCTGTCAAACCTTAATGAAAGGGGTTTTAACTATACGTTTAAGAACTTTTAAAAACGGGGGAGAGAATAAGTGTTTTTTTTTTAAATGGTTTTTTTTTAAGTCAATGGACTTCTGCTGACATCAGGATTGACATGATAATGCTTTGTGAATTTGTTTATAGATAAGAGATAGGACAGGGAAAAAAAGAGAGTATTTTAAGAGGTGATACATTACAAAAATTGCTGATATTTGTGATGAAAATGGGAAGTCACTATGTTTCTTTTTCCCCGTTCTTATTTTTTTTTCCCAATTCTCTTTTCCCTTTTTTTCTTCCTTTTCTGCACCTTCTATTCTTTCTTCTGTCTTTTTTTTTTTTTTGAGATTGTACTAGCTTTTACTGTTGTAATTATAATCTTTAATAAAATCACTGTTTAAAATATAGCTCCATCAAGCGCAGTGTGAATTATAGATGTTCTTAAAAGATTAAAGAATAGATCTCAATCAATCAGCAATAGAATGCAGTTGGTGTGCAGCCAGGTTATTCATGGGACTGCCTGTACCTGATTGTTTATACATGTTCCAATGACAGGTCGTGCTCCATTAAAGGCAGAACCCAGACAGAAATCTTTTCTGTCTCAGCACCTGGTCTTTGGTATACCATCTCCCTGAGGTTAGGCTGGCCCCAGCCTTGTCGGCTTTTCATAATGTCAATTGTGAGGTTAACTGAAGTCCTTGAAATGTTATTATTTTACCATTGGATGGATTTCGTTCTTGGTTGCCAGCATTATGCTGTTGTTTATATTGTATATATTTGTTCATTTTTATGTGGTCTTAGCCACCCGGAGGCATTATGGCAAGATAGACAGCCATACAAATTGAATAAATGAATAAATCATCCCAAGGCTTTGTTAAGTGACCTTAAATCACCTCTACTTTCTGTTTAAAAAAAATCTTCCACCAGAAGCTTTAGATAAGCACTTATGGCTCACCATTCCATAATGAAATTGTAGTTTATAATTCTGGCCTCTTTTTTTTTCCCCACAAAGGAAAGAGGGAGAGGGGAGATTAAGAAAAGAGAAAGAAGGTGGGGCAGTTCATCAGATTTAAAAAGAGGGAAGGAAAAAGAGATAGACCAACATTCTGTAATGGAGAAGTTTTGCTGAGCTAGCTTTTTTTAAAAGAGAAGCAACTTGCTATTGTTTCATTTGGTTTTAATTGTTCGTTGTAAATTGTTCATTTATTACTGGTTCCTGAGTAAACGAGAGGCAGAATACAATCCTTCCTTCCCATGACTAAAAATTATAGTAAAGGTAAAGGTTCCCCTTGTACATATGGAAGAATGGGCCCAGAGCAACACGGAATGAACTGCTATTTATTTATTTAAAACATTTATATAGCCATGAATGAAGGCAAATATGTGTATTTATTTTTATTTTATTTTATTTTATTTCAGATTTATATACCGCACCTTCTCCCAAGATAATATTACAGGATCCAATCTGGGTCAGTCACCGGGGCCAGAATTTTAGTCTTCCAAGCTTTTGGACTCGTGTAGAGTTTTAGTCTTCCAAGCTTTTGGACTCGTGCTGGAGCCCAACCTCATGGAACTTCTCTCTCACCAGAAAGTGTTATATAGCCACCCATCTTATAACTAACTCTGGCTATGAGTTTGCTAGGCATCCAAAGGATAAACTTTCTGAGATTTATTATTGGGAGTTAAATCCTAGCTGGCTAGGTCTACAAAATGACTAAATCCACCCCTTGAATAGTTCTCTGGCATGAGTTTGAACCCATAACTCTTTTAAAAAAGTGGACTGGATTGTCCCATAAGGCTGGGACAGCCACAGAAAAGGCCTGTTCTGAGGTCCCATTAGATGGCACCATTTCAAAGAAGGAACTGGAGCTGGTAACATATACCAACATGTTGCTCAGAGTCAGTTGTGAGCTCATAAAGATCAATTAAAATGTCAAAGTAAGTTAAAGTCAGAATAAAACACCTTTGAAAATAGTTGGTATTCTGCTTCGGTTTACATGGGTTTTCTTTTCCCTGGAAACTCCAATCAGTTAATTCTGAAGCTGTGGGAAAATGTTAAATTCCATTGGATTCCACCTCAATTCAACAGGTTCTCTTCTGTTTCCTCCTGCCTGTTCTTTTCAAAGAATTTATATCTTCTCAACTCCAGCGAATGGGAGCTACAGTGTCTCTTTCTGTACCTACATGATAGAAAACATCTTCTGAATGGTGACGAAACTTAGTTGTTCACTTTGTTGTGAAACTTGTGTCAGAGAATGTAGAGAATGTACAGTGATCAGGATCTCAGAACCTCAACTGCAGTGGTGGTATTCGACCGATTCTATCCGGTTCGGGCAAACTGGTAGTGGCGGCTGTGGGAGGCTCCGCCCACCCACCCGGATGTAATCATATCCCATTTATCCATGTTTTTGACATTCTGCACATGCACGGAAGGCCCTGCACATGCGCACACTCAAATTTGCGAACTGGTAGTGAAAGTAAGTGAATACCACTCCTGTTCAACTGCCTGTTTCAAGGCAGACATGTTGTGATCAGGTTATCTGAGGGACCATCTCTTGCCGGTCACATCTACCTGACCCACTAGAGCGGGGAGGCAAGGAATGTTGTGGGTCCCATCCCCTAGTGAGATACATCTGGTGGAACCTAGAAGAAGGGCCTTCTCCGTGGTGGCTCCCTCTCTTTGGAATATTATCCCCCTGGAGATTAAACTGTGGCTCACTCTAACACTCTTTTGGTAGGCCCTGAAGACATGGTTCTATCAGTGGGCCTGGGGAACCCAGAGCGGGATGGAGCCCATTAAATGACTAATATGAATGTGTGTTGTCGCTGGGGTGTGGGGGGGTGGAGAGTTATTATTTTATTATTTTTTATTATTTTTATTATTTTTATATTGTGTTTTTATGTCCTTCTAAGAGGCCTTGAGTCGCCATGTGCAAGTAGACAGCAATATAAATTTTCTAAATAAATAAATAATTGTTGGCTATCAGCACAAACCCACACAAACATCTTCTTTTGTACATTTTCAGCCTTTTTGATTCAAAAATTAGCTAGCTTTTAAAAATATAATTTTACGAAAACCAAAATAAATCCATTATAAATTTGACTTATTACAAAGCAAATGCCATCTCTATTATTACCTTCATCTACAAAATTCTTCAAAATCATAGAACAGAATCCCATCTCCAGCCTGGCTACAAATTGGATTGTTTAGTTTATCAAGTCCATTTAGTTTATCAAGTCCAACCCACCTACACCTTTGTGCAGGGATCCAAATATTATCCGGCTGTCTAGTCTCAGCTTAAACTCTTCCAGTAAAGAACCCGCCATTTCTCCAGGGAATGGTTCCATTGTTGATCTGCTGTTACTGTTAGAAAGTTTCTTCTAACATTTGGTCAGAATCTGCCTTGTTGCACTAAACACATTATCCTGGGACTTGCATGCCAGAAGAAAAGAGGAAAACAATATTCTATGCCATATCTTTTCAGGGATTTAAAGAGACTTGTCATCATACTTTCCCTCAGTTCTTATTTTTGATGGCTAAACATGCCCAGGTCCTTCAATCTTGTTTTGTAGGCTTCATTTCCAGTCCCCATGTCTTCCTCACTGGCCTTCCCTGAATCTATTCCAATTTCTCTGGAACTTTCTGTGGTGCACAGAATTCTCATCCCAATGGGATTGGTCCACCCTAGTCATTCTGGTAGAAAGTGCCTGTTCCAGATCCCACCCAAGGAATTGCAGCTGGAAGAATCCAGTTGAAGAATGTTTTCTGCCATGGCTCCCACTCTTTGAAACATCATGCCATTTTGAGCTGAGTTCACCCACACCACGGGTGGGATTCTACCAGTTCAGACTAGTT
The DNA here is from genome assembly GCF_059756535.1 of Pantherophis guttatus. Classification (NCBI taxonomy): domain Eukaryota; kingdom Metazoa; phylum Chordata; class Lepidosauria; order Squamata; family Colubridae; genus Pantherophis; species Pantherophis guttatus. The sequence goes on along the minus strand of NC_142063.1, from coordinate 23,674,516 downwards.
CAGGCGAAACGGTAGCTCCGAGAATCAGCTGGGAGTGAACCGGTCAGCTGGGCTGCCCTACCCGCTCTGCACTTTACTTACCTATATCTTTACAGCTGATTAGCAGAGTGGATTGCCACGCCTCAGCTGCTTTAATTTCCTAGCACTAACGCGGAAGGTGATTTTTCGTTCAATTGCACATGCACGCATAGCACACGTCTGGCGCGGGATCAAAGTACGCGATCTCCGAACTGGTTGTTAAACTGGTAGGATCCCATCACTGACCACACCCTCTTGACTAAGGCAATTAACATATCCAACACAGTTTCCTCCTGTTATTTTCCCCACAACAACCACCCTTTGAGTTTGAGTTGGGCTGAGAGAGAATGACTGGCCCGAGGTCACCCAGTTGGCTTTCATGGCTAAGGTGGGACTTGAATTTAGTGTCTTCTACTTTCTAGCCTGGTGCCTTAACCACTAGACAAAATTGCTTCTTTTCTTAAAACCACTGTACCAAACTGGCTCTTTTCCCCCATTCTCCCACCCTTTGGAATCCTTACCTCAATTCTGGGCTAATTAGCAAGGGGAAAATCAATGTTTGCATTTACACTCATCGAAAAGGAAGAGATTACAAGAGAGTAAAGCAAGCACCCAATGGGGAATACACATTGAAAGGAATGGCACGGCTATTTCCTTAATGTGTTCCTGACCACTTAGGATACAAAAGGAAGCCTTTAGGGTGAAATTGATTAGGATCCTGCCAATTTCAGATAGCAGCAGAGATGCTAATTAACTAATCAGGACAAAGAAAAGCAGTTTAGGAAAAGATAGCTTGTTCAAACAATCTCTCCCCTCTGCAAGGGAGGAAATTCTATGAAGGGGAAGAGAAGACAATACAATAAAAAAAAAAATGACTTGGGCAGTCAGCACAGGACAAAAAGTTTTTTTAAAAATAGAAGAGTTAAAAAAGGAGGGAGGAACAGCCCTAAGATTGTGTGGCACTCTTGAACCCATATTCCAGTTGGTAGAACCAGGTCCAGAAGCCCCTCCAGGAGGCCAGAAGGGGGATTTTGCCTCACCTCCAGAGGAAATGTTGCTATAGGGTAGGAGTAACAGCAGTGAAGTCAAAATTCTTTAACCAATGGGCTCTACAACATACTCTCCCTGTTTAACTGGATGGAATGGGTCAATGAAATAGGGACAAGAGGAGTCCTCAGTTAACTTGATCCCTTGCCACAAAGGGCTATAAAGGTAATAAAACATGTTGAATTGGACCCAGAAGCAAACTGTCACTCAGTGAAGCTCATGCAGCAGAGGTGCTTTATATGCAACCCCACAGCTGCTTATGCCACCCTATTCTGCACCAACTACAGCTTCTGGATAGACTTCAAGAGTAGCCCCTTGTAGAGTGTATTGCAGTACTCCATATGGGCATGTGTGGCAGAAATAGGAATAGGAATAGGAATAGGAATAGGAATAGGAATAGGAATAGGAATAGGAATAGGAATAGGAATAGAATAGAATAGAATAGAATAGAATAGAATAGAATAGAATAGAATAGAATAGAACAGAACAGAACAGAACAGAACAGAACAGCACAGAATAGAATGGACCTTGGACGTCTTCTAGTCCATCCAAAAGCCCACCCTAAGTTTCCCCCAACTCTGGCCTCTCTGCTTTCCTTGTTATAGATCCTTCCACCTACTCTGATGTTGCAGAAATTCTACTAATGGACTATGGGTAACTGTGAGCCTTTCAGTGTTTCAGCCCTCCTTCTCGGCACTATTGCAGTGATCTTGGAACCCAGTAAAATCTGTCACTACCTCCATTTCTTCCCCATCTATTTGCCAGGAATTGAGAGGGCCGGATTCCATGATCTTAGCTGCCTACATATTAATAAGATTACACCTAAGATTGAGCCTACCAAAGTAATCTTTTGCTTTGGTGTTCCTCAATATAATAGTGAGTACAATTACCTGTGCATTGAATGCTTCACCGATGGAACATTATTCTCACGAAGGTTGCCTGCCACTGAGAACTATTTGAATGCACAAGGAACAACGTGTTAGCTTTCCTTGAGTTAACAGCGAATCTGACTCAAAAACCCCATCTGGACCTAAAGTCAAGCAGTCTTTCTTCTTCTCCTCCCCTCATTTATTCCTCCCAGGTGATAGAAATGCTAGTCAGACATTCAGAGAGGCATTGAAGGTTAGAAACTTTGTTTTGTTCCAATGGAAGATTTCCTCTCCCAGATGAATCTCAGTAGTAATTACATTAGAAAGCTCTCCCTGCTTGTCTTGTTGTAACCGGGACAATATTTTTAAAAGATTTATTATTTCAAAGCTCTTCAATTTCCACCGAAGCAGAGAAACTTTAGAGTCCCATATTGATTAGAAAAGGGGATTGTGTTGCAAGGTAGAGCAAGTCCTAGAGACCTTTCTTTGCCTGCTCTTTGCTGGAAAATTGCATCTAACAGCTGCATCCTCCCACTGCCCAAAACCTTGGTGAATTATATGAATCTAGGCACTATTTCCCATTATTCATCCATATGCAGGTGTTGATAACCCTTACATGGAGGGGAGGGAAGATAGTCTCCCTGCACAAGAAAATGAATTTAGGAAATGTTGGGGGGAAGCCTTGGGGAAAAGGAACTAAAAATTATCAAAAGGAAAAATACTGTATCAATAGCAATAGCTCTTAGACTTCTATACCACTTCACAGTGCTTTTACAGCAGGGGTGAAATCTAAATTTTTTTCCTACCGGTTCTGTGGGCGTGGCTTAATTAGTGGGCGTGGCTTGGTGGTAAGGTGACTGGGAGGGCATGGCTCATTGGTCAGGTGGGCGTGGCCAAGTCAATGTCACTTCTTTGCCCTTTTTTAACCTACAAAACACAACACAACACAACTGGCTCACCCACAATATAAAAGCAGCTGTGCTAGACCCAAAATGGCCACTGCAAGAAGCAGAAACCTCACACAGCCACAAAAAGCCCAAAAATCCAACTTTCACACTTTACACACACAACACAACACAACACAACACAACTGCCTCACCCACAATGTAAAAGCAGCTGTGCTAGACCCAAAATGGCCACTGCAACAAGCAGGAACCTCACACCGCCACAAAAAGCCCAAAAAACCAACTTTCACACTTTACACACACAAAATTCCACATACAGCTTTGTGAGATTTTGTGTGATTGTGTAGTTAGAGTGAAACACTACAGAAACACACTAAATCTCAGAAAGCTGCACAAATATTATTTTATTTTTATTTATTTTTATTTTTATATAAAAGCAGCTAAATTTAAAACTTTCTAAACTTTAAATGGCTAGGTCCAAAAAAAGAACAACTAAAAAAACCCCAATTAACTATTTTTTTAAAGCTCCCAAAGGGGAAAAAAACTTACCCAATTGATCAGGGGTCTCCAACCTTGGCAACTTTAAGACTTGTAGACTTCAACTCCCAGAATTCCTCAGCCAGCTTTGCTTTGCTGGCTGAGGAATTCTGGGAGTTGAAGTCCACAACTCCCTGCCTGCTTGATTGCAGGCAGAGAGATTCAGTTGCTTGCTGATGCAATGGATGCAGGGATTACAGCAAGGCGTTGCGACCAGCAGCTAAGGTAAGCAAGATGAGAGGGGGGAGGGAGGGATTTTTGCTACAGATTAGCAGACAGAGCCATTTAAAAGAAAAAAAGTTTTTTTTTTCTTTTACATGGCTCTGGCGATCCAAGCTGAGTTGCCTGATTAGCAGGCAATTCAGCTGGAATCGTCGGAGCTTGGCTGGTCAGAGCCATTTAAAAGAAAAAAAAGCTCTGATGATCGCGCGGCTCAGCTGCGGGGGCGGGGGCAAGGATTTTTCCTACCGGTTCTCTGAACTGCCCGCCGCCATCACTACCTACTCGCCCGAGCCGGTCCGAACCGGGAGCATTTCACCCCTGTTTTACAGCCCTCTCTAAGTGGTTTACAGAATCAAAATATTGCCCCCAACAATCTGAGTCCTCATTTTACCAATGTCGGAAGGATGGAAGGTTGAGTCAGTCTTGAGCCTGGTGAGATTCGATATGCCAAAAGCTCTGTTATCAACCATTTAACATTAGCAACATATGTATATATACAAAGATATATATAGCAAAGAAGTGTTCTGTCCCCCCACCTCACATAGGCAGACACACAAGCAAAAGATGTCTATCAGTAATTTATTTTTACAAGCCAACCTGAATCCCTTTGGCAGATAAAAATTCTGGCAGCTACTTTCTGAATTCCTGCCAAGTTTCTTATCACCTCTAGAAACAGGAATCCGCGTATCTGTAGTCAGTTCAAAGAGTAGTCAGAAGTCATTCACAAAGTCCAAGCCTTAATTCCAAACAATATCCCATCCGAAGCTCACGATATGCAGTTTTTGTCCGTCACAGAGCCTGCAGAGCAACCCCACCCACTTTTATCCCCTGTGGGGCATGGCTCAGTGACTCAGCAATCTCTGGCCCTTCCCAACCTCTTCCTTTGCTGTGCACGCCTCTCCCTCCAATGCTGCCTGGGATCAATCCAAGATTTATCTTCATCACTCCCTATTAGTGGGTGCCCTGACATGCTTTCCTCCTGGCCTTCAGCTGGAACCTGAGGCGTTGCCAGAAAGGAGGGTCCTGGAGAGGGAGGCCTTGTCAGTTCCTCCCCATCACTTTCAGAGTCATCTTCCTCCATGAGGACAGGCTTAGGAGCCGGAGTCACAACAAGAAGTTTCTTATCCACCGTATGAAATATTTCATTCATTTCATTTATTTATTTACTTATGTCTCATATTTCTCATCCCCCTAAAGGATAGTGTCCTGATATTATTAGAAGAAGAAGGGGCTTGCATAAGTTTTCTTATCATTCCTATAAGGTGCAATCCAAAACGTTATAGGATTCTCATGGCACAATAAGATTCCCTAACCCTCTAGACACATATAGGTAGTCCCCGACTTACGACTACAATTGGGACCAGAATTTCCATGGCTAAGCAAGGTGGTTGATAAGTGAGCTGCACCCGATTTTATGACCTTTTTGGCAACAGTTGTTAAGTGAATTGCTGCAGTTATTAAGTGAATCACATGGTTGTTGAATGAACATGGCTTCTCCCATTGACTTTGCTTGGTGGAAGCTGGCTGGGAAGGTCACAAATGGCAATCACATCACCTCAGGATGTTGCAACCATCATAAATAAGGAGCCGTGGTGGCACAGTGGTTAGAATGCAGTACTGCAGGCTACTTCTGCTGACTGCTGGCTGCCAGCAGTTCGGCAGTTCAATTCTGACCGGCTCAAGGTTGACTCAGCCTTCCATCCTTCCGAGGTGGGTAAAATGAGGATCCAGATTGTTGGGGGCAATAAGCTGACTCTATAAACTATTTAGAGAGAGCTGTAAACTCTGTGAAGTGGTATATGAGTCTAAGTGCCATTGCTATTGTTATAAATAGATGCTGGTTGCCAAGCACCGGAATTTTGATTATGTGACTGTGGGGATGCTGAAACAGTCATACATGTGAGGACCAGTTGTAAGTCACCTTTTTCTGTGTCATTGTAACTTTGAACAGTCACTAAACAAATACTGCTAAGTAGAGTGCTACCTGTAAGCTACAAAGGAAAGGTATTGCTACTTTAGACACATAATGAGTGATTATTAATTTGACCATTCATAGACCACCAAGTACGGAAGGTTTTTAAGAAAGACACACAACATCCCAAGAATATAATAAATGGTCAAAAGCCATCAAACATCGGTTTCAATCTAGTATTTCCAGAGATTTCAGAACTCACTGACAGCTACCAGGAATAATTAGCCAAAGATCATCACTAGATAGCTGAAAACAGGATACTTATGCTGATTTTAATAATCATTGAGAACAATATATAAGTAAACATGTTCATAGATAACTTGAACCTAAACTATTAAGGCCCTGATAGGAAATTTCCAGTACTTCGGATTTCATCTTGAACATTGTAATTTAAGGTTGTTTTGGAAATTACCAACTACTGCATCAACTTGTGAATTCTTTTTTTTTTAAAGCTCTACATGCAAATGTGCATGCATACTCTTCTAATGAATATATTTGGTATGTACACTAGTTTTCCTGTCTCTGAGGCTGGATGTGTTGCAGATTTGCCATGATTTGCCATGCAGATTTCTATAGATTGGAATGTGTCAGCATTTTGATGGCAGGGCTAAAAATAATACTGTTCCAAGCTAAATAAAAAACAAAAACAAAAAAAAAACCCAGTGTCAAGACTTGAACCACTAGCCTGGGCAGAGATACTATCAGCCCTTTATTAAATTGTAAGAGTAGAAGTCCCACCATAAAAAATAGAGAATTGTTGACTCCGGACACATCCATGGTCTCTCCTGCAAAAAATATCTGTTGAAGATCTATGGAAACAGACAATAAATCATTTTGAATCAAAGTTTCAAAGGCTTTATACATCATCGTAAGGTCGTAAGGACATGAAATTTTACCTGGGAAACATCTCATATCTAAAGCTTACTGAAGATATTGGCTACTTCATAGTATAACAGGCTTTTCACCCAAGGAGTGTGAACTATATTTTATTAGAATTTTTTAAGATACATCTGAATGCCAGAAATATATTTTCTGAACTGCACAAGCAATGGTTTGGATTACATAAACCATTATAGATATATAATCTTTTTAGATATTTTCCATGGATACCAGTACTTGATTACATCAATTAGCAAGGATGTCACATTAATTCTGCATTAATAAGGATGTATGGTGGGAAACCAAAGGTTGAGATTATGTGGCCCTGCATCCAAATGACTTCAACTCTTGGGCTAAATGAGGGTCCTGTACCAAGACATCACAAGGCGCCAAATGGGGACATGAATTAAGGATCTCCAGCTGCTCCTTTGCAAACATTGGATGGAATTCAGGACCAATTAAAAGCCCATTAGGAAACACTACATTAGGACCACCCTATGAATATCTTCCACAATAATTTTCTGCAACCAGGACAAAAAGGGCGGATGAGAGATTATTTGTTCTAGCCTTCAGTTTTATACTGCATTCAGTTATTTTCTTTTCTACAACTAGGCAGTTATGTCTCGGGGAGTGCTGTGACAGAGAAAATATGCTTCCGAGATCCCATCAGATGACACTCCTTAATGGACAGAATCTGGAGCACTGGAGTTGAAAGTGCATTTCTTTAAAAAATTATTCAAATTGCGAATTGGAAGGTGACACCGAGTACAACTCAATGGTGGATTGCTCCCGGTTTGCACCGGTTCGGGAGAACCGGTAGTAAAAATTTGTCATCGGTCACAGAACCGGTAGTAATGGCTGGCTGGCCACGCCCCCGAACCAGTTCTGAAGCTGCCAGGTTTGCAGCCCCCCCCCCCCCCGCCACTTGGAGTTTGCCCGGGACACCCTCCAATCCGGAGCACCACCCCCACTTGCTTTCTTCCTTCTGCCGCAGCAGAGCAGCAGTCTCGGCTCCAGCTCAGCCTCTTCCCCTTTGCATCAGCACCGATCAGCTGTTGAGAGCCCAGCCTGCAGATCCAGAGGAGATGGCAGCCGTCCGGCATGTCCCTGTTTCCACCCCTCCCAGGTGATGACAAGCATTTAATACTACTTCTAATATTTATAACATAAAACCCTAACCGTAACAATAAGATTATTCAAAGCCAATGTATTAAGACTTTTGCTGAATGGGACATAATATACTGCAATAGGGAATGAGAGAGGAGGGGAGGGAGGGAGCTGGGGATGAGATGGAAGGATGGATGGAAGGAAGGAGATGGGAATGAGAGGGGAGGGCAGGAAGGAAGGAAGGAAGAATTGCATGTGGTCCCAAAAAACTTTTAGGAAGGAAGGGAGGGAGGGAGGGAGAAAGGATATATTCTAATACATTATTACTAATATGTTTATTAAGAAGATACTGTACACTCAAATATTAAGAACTGGACACCTTTCTTTCTTTTCTTCCTTCCTTCCTTCCTTCCTTCCTTTCTCTACTATATTGTTTTGCTTATTTCCCCATTCTTAAAAGAAACCCCTAAATTCTCTAAAATTTATAGTCAAGTTAACGAATCTGAACTAAAGCTTTTGTCATGGAGTACAATCAGTTTTGAACAAGACTTCTAGAGGTCCTTTAGATGTGATTCCTAAAACATGAGAGAGAGAGAGAGAAAAGAAAGAGAGAGAGACAAGAAAGAAAGAAAGAAAGAAAGAAAGAAAGAAAGAAAGAAAGAAAGAAAGAAAGAAAGAAAGAAAGAAAGAAAAAGAAAGAAAGGGAGAGAGGGAAAGAAGGACCATAAACCCTGGCACTAGACGCGGCATCAAAAGACGCTTTGAAACAGGACAGCAATCTAGGGCTGGAAAGGACCTTGGAGGCCATCTAGTCCAACCCCCTGCTCCAGCAGGAAACCTTATATCGTCTGGATTATTTTGGTGCCTCTAATAGAGAGGAAAATTGCCAGAAAGGAGAAGGAGTTTACTATAATAAGGCTCCCATGCAGAGGAAGGCAGAGATAATTCTTGATTTACGACCACAATTGAGCCCAAAATTTTGGTTGCTAAGCAAGAGCGTTCTTAAGTGAGTTTCACCACATTTTACTCAAACCATGACCTCTCCTGGCTCTAACAGTCATGTGCAAGCTAGGGAAGAACACCTGAAGGCGTGAGTAATGTTCTAAATGTACAGAAGTTATAGTGTGGCAGAAAGTGGACTCTGGGTGTGTTTTTCCAAATGTAAGTGAGGTTGAATGTGTATAGTTTTAGAAGAGCTCTATGTGTGTCTGAGTGGGTGTGTACATATACATACAGGATATATAGTAGATAATGTATCTTTTTGTGTGCCTATAGTATGTAACATATGGCATATATACATAGGATTAAATAGTATATTTTGGATGTTCAGTAGTAGTAAATAAATAGACAGGGAAATTGTATCTCATTGAAACCTTTGAGGTGAGGAGAGGCCAGGCACCCAAACCCTAACCCTTGACGTGAGTGGCATCAAGTTGGCCACACCCACCCAGTCACATGACCACCCAACTACACCCACCCAGTCACATGATCACCAAGCCATGAACACCAAACAAGCCACGCCCACAGAACCGGTAGTAAAAAAATTTGGAACCCACCCCTGGTACAACTCCTTATTCTCAGTGCAGGAATCCAGTCCTCTTTCCAGCCTCTACTTAAAGACATCCAATGAAAGGGAATCCACATTTCTCGGTATAATTGGTTCTGTTCTTGAACTCCTCGTACTGTTAAGAAGTGAAGAAAACAGCAGCCTTTGCAACTGAGAAATACATAATCTCATACGCCTATCTATGTAAACTTGGCATCCAACATCTAAACTCTAAAGGCTGCATGATCAATCCTACCACATATAGGCAAAAAGGAGAAAAGAGAGGTGCTCTGTGAACAAACTGTTGCCATGCACTTCAAGGAGAAAAACTCAGGGAGCAGTTTGTTCTCTGTTTTTTGTTTTTTGCATCTCTCTGTCTCTCTCTTTTGAAGAGTTTTAGGTGACTTGCTGGCTGTCAGAAACTCTGAGCCCATGTTTCTGTGTGATGCACACTGCCTCCCAAAAGTGAAAGTGTGAGAAATACTGTAAGCATCGGACAGTCATTTATTTAGTAGATTTATATCCCACTTTTCACTCAGATGATATTCCTAGTCCTATATGCCTCACAACAATCACCCTGTGAGTAAGTTGACCTAAGAGAGAAAGACTGGCTTAAATTCTCTTCCCACCCACCCATCCCCCAGCTAAGAATCTAAATCTTCCTTTCCTAGATGGAGACCTTCACTGATATGTTAGCCTTTAAGGCTTTTCAGCACTCTGTCTCCTTACTCTTCTTCAACAGCTAGATATTTTTATTAATACCTTGAAGCCCAAGGTATCTATTTTGCCTCTGAGGAATAATGAGAGAGAGATTTCAATTGCCTAAAATCCATTTAAAACAACAGCTTTGCACTAAAGCTTACACCACCCCCACCCCCACACACACAAACAGTAGAAAAGAATAATGAAATGCCGGCTTTAGGATTTTTATGTGGTTTTCCTCCCAGGGGAAACAAGCATTTGAGGGGGGGGGGAACTGCTTAAATTAAATACTCTTAAATTTGTTGCCTTCTACTTTTGTCCTGCAGCTTTCCCGTCTTCAGATTAAGTGGAGAGAAAGGCCTCTCCCCGAGCTGAAAGGATAAACCAGACCTTGCAAGAGTAAGCAAAGAATTTATATAGCCATTTGTAGTCTATCATTCTGAGTGGCTTAAAAACTGCCACTCCTCTAGCCCCAAAACCATTTGTTTTCTTTGTTTTCTTTACTACATTTATATTGTGCCCTTTTTATATATAAAAAAATCTCAGGGTAGTCATAAAAGTGTACATGCCAACTTCTGTCTCTGTGTCTAAAATAAATTTTGAGCAGATACATCTGCAGCGCTTTCTCATTTTTTTTAAAGAAACAAGGTTTAGCTTTATCAGTTGGGGAATTTAAATGCCACCTTGAGGCTGCAGAGAGGCCTACTAGGCCCAAAACGGGGCACGGGGGTGGGTGGGTGCAGCGTGCCCCCCCCATGGCCCATTTTTGGTTCCAGGAGGCTGCAGAGAGGCTTACTAGGCCCAAAAGGGGCTGCAGGGGGTGGCACGTCCCCTCCCCAGCCCATTTTTGCTCCCAGGGGGCTGCAGGAGGCCAAATACTGCCTGTCACATCCCCTGGGTTTGCCCACCATGGCCATGCCTACCATGGCCACACACACCCAGCCTGTCATTAGGGCAGAGAACCAATTGTTAAATTATTTGAATCCCACCACTGCTCCCATCCCATTGGGACTAGTGTGCCAGCAGAGGAGGCATGCTGCGGACATTGTCAGTCAGGGAATTTCAGCTGGCGGGGTCATAGTTTTCATAGAATAATACAATTGGAAGGGACCTTGGAGGTCTTCTAGTCCAGTCCCCTGCTCAAGCAGGAGACCCTATATCGTGTCAGACAAATGGCTGCCCAGTCTCTTCTTAAAAGCCTCCAGTGATGCGGCATCCACAACTTCTGAAGACAAGCTGTTCCACCAGTTAATTGTTCTCACTTGTTAGGAAATTTCCCCTTAGTTCTTCTTTCCTTGATTAGTTCCATCCATTGCTTCTTGTCTCGGTGCCTTGGAAAATAAATTGACCCCTTCATCTTTGTGGTAGCCCCTCAAATACTGGAATATTGCTATCGTGACTCTCCTTGTCCTTCTTTTCACTAGACTAAACATACACAATTCCAGGAGAAGAGCTTTCTATACTTTGGCTCCTGCCCTTTGGAACATCTTGGCCCACATAATAAGATCTACTCTCACTCTCCTGACTTTCCATAAGAGCCTGAAGACATGGCACTGCCAATTGGTTTGGGCCCCAATGGGGTAGTTTCATGCTGGAGATGGTTGATGGACCAATAGCACATCCCACCTCCCCTCCTGCATATTCTGCTCCCTCATCTGTGTAAATATTTTTGTATTTTTATTAATATTAGATATACATGCTTGTAGGATTTTATTACTTTTAATGTTGTAATATGGGGGGAGAGAGGGACAGACAGAGAGACAGAGACAGAGAGAGAGAGAGAGAGAGAGAGGAAGGGAGGGGGAGGGAGATAGAGAGAGAGATGTTTTGGAAGGAGAGAAAAAGAGACAGTAAGAAAAACTTCTTCATCTTTCTGCTTTCTATGAATTGCTTTCGGCCAAATTCATTGTTTAGTTATGAGCTGAAAGAAAAGCATTTGATCTATATTCCACTAGCACAACAGAAATAATCAGGTAACACAATCATCTTTTTATTATTGTGCAAAGCACTCAGGGGGAAAATTTAGGGCCAGGCCCTTGAACATTGCACCAAGTTTTAAAATTCATTACATGTGTGGATTTGCAGAGACAGAGAGAGAGAGTTTATCAGAATAATTTAGAACGATTCAGAGTTTCTCAGCTTCAGCAATTTAAAATTATGTAGGCCTCAACATGCTGGCTGGGGAATTCTGGGAGTTGTAGTTGACACATCTTAAACTTGCTGAGGATGAGAAATACTGGTCTAGAGGATTATTGCAAAGTATTGTTTTTCTGTGGGTACTTCCACGTTTTGCTTTAATTTGAAACAACTACAGACCAGAGGTGGGTTTCAGCAGGTTCTGACCAGTTCTGGAGAACTGGTAGCGGAAATTTTGAGTAGTTCGGAGAACCGGTAGTAAAAATTCTGACTGGGCCTGCCCCCATCTATTCTCTGCCTCCCAAGTCCCAGAGGATCGCCAGGAAATGGGGATTTTGCAGTAACCTTCCCCTGGATTGGGGTAGAAATGGACATTTTACAGTATCCTTCCCCTGCCAGGCCCACCAAGCCACGCCATGCCCACCAAGCCACACCCACATAACTGGTAGTAAAAATTTTTGAAACCCAACACTGCTCCAGATCCAAGGGACTACATGATAACAGGCAGGAAGCATGAGAAAGGGACTTGCAGCAAGCAAGAGACATTGTTTTGCAGCAGTTTGCCATCCTTCTGAAGTGAAGTGTCAGTTGGGGATTGAAAGATTGAGTCCACCTTCCCTCAATTCTGGGATGCTACAAGGCTCAGTACTTTGCCGTCTGCTAACTATTGGTGTAAAACCACTAAGCAAACTCATCTGTTGGTTTGGGTCAGGTTTCATCATTATCCTGATCATAGTCAACTGTATATCTCAACCTCTGGAAATGTTGTCAAAGTGCTGCTTGGAGGGGGTCTGATTCTGATGGGGAGGAAAAGATTAAGACTCAATCTCATCAAAATGGAGTGGCTGTGGGCTCAAAGATCTACTGATTCTAGTGAAACTCCATCATAAGCACTGAATGAGGTTAAACTCCCCTGAGGTAGCTTTGTTATGCAGATTGACAGGTGTGGCTCAGTAAAATAAAAGAGAGTCCAGGTTTTACTGATAAGCCAAAATGTGTTTATTCAGCTGAATAAAGCCAGGTCCCTACTAAGAAGGAAGGAACCCTGAACAAAGTGCAAGGCATATATTTATACATTTCTTTGCTTTCACTTTGTTATATAAGAGGCAAGTGGCACACTACAACTGTCATAAATGTGAGGCAGTTACAAACTGCTTGAATTTTGATCATATGACCATGAGGCTGTTGCAACGGTCGTAACTGAAAATAGTCATTTTTTTCAGAGCTATTGTAACTTCGAATGGTGATTAAATGAACTGTTGTAAATCAAGGATTACCTGTATTTGAATTTTTCAACTGGTAGTCCAGCTTGATAACCTTTTCATCATAATGTTAATTCATTTTTTATATATTTCTAATGCATCAGAAATGGGCATTATGCTTTATTTCTGAAAACTACTGTTCAAATCCCCTTACTAACTTCTGGGTGTTTGTTTATTTTGTACTGTTTGGATTGTGACTTTTTTTGCCCCTATAATGAGATTACTCTATGCAAGTAATTGTAAACTACGGATAATAATTTCCCCATAATTAACATGATTAAAACAAGATTTTATCCAGTGTTTCAAATGTCTTAAAGTCTTTGGGATTATCTTCCCAGTTTTAAACTGCTAATCCTATTTGCATTCATGAAAATACCAAGCAATTGTCAGTAGCAAATTAAAATGCCCCAAGGAAGAAACAGGCATTTGAAATTAGTTTCACAATGACTCCCCTAGTCTTTCCTTCTACTCCCCTGACAATGTGGGATGACACCTGAAGAAAGCTAGACAGGCTGCAACATGCTTTTGTCTAACCCAGATGCATAAGAGAAAAAGAAGGTGCTTCCATTACAATTTTCCTTCTCTAGATCATAACATTCTTTCTTGGAGGTAAAGGACATGGGGGCATGAAGGAAGACCTTCTGAGTGATGGCCCTAATATTATGGAATAATTTACTGTATTTATTGGACTTCCTCCCAGACATCTTTTTTTTCATAAAGCTATACAGTCAGTCCTATTCAATCAGGCGTTGGAACTGCCAGTTCATTCTCTTTTGTTGACTTGTGTGGTGGAATCACCAGCTAAAGGAGAGTGGGGGAAGTTAAGAAACATTCAGGTATGGAATCACATTGGGGGAATGTCATGGACCAGACTAATGAAGCCTTATCTATCGGTTCCGAAGAGAATGTAGCCACTCTAGCAAGATTCTTGTAGTGTAGGTGATCAACAATAAAGAACTGTTTTGACCTATTCATGGAGTTGTTCAGTTCCTTGCACTTGACACTTGGAATTTTTTCTTTTGGTTTAGATGTTCTAGGTTACATGAAAAATAATCATTTTATTATTATATTCATAGACCAAAGCAATTTTAAATATTAAAATAGATAATCCAAGCATGAAACATACCAAAGCACATACAATGTTAAAATGAAATAAATCAATACTCACACTTACCCAATCTGAAACAAACATTTTTTTAGATCTATACCCAACTTTATTTAATTATTTGTCATGGCCACCCATCTCACGTGAAGTGAATTTGGGCAATGTGCAATAAAATTAACTATCCAAACACTCTACAATAAATATAAACAAGGTCATGAGAGGTCACACATCAAGCTATTACATGTGATTCAGCCAGTGGACAGGCTCCCTATGACCATGGGACTCCCTTCCATATTGAAAATCCCATAATTTCATATTGTAGAAGTACACAAGTGTTGGGGCTAATCTCACCTTGGGGGAAAGGGAACAGTGTGCCATGGCTCATCTCCTAGGTCCTGTCAGATGAAACTCTTTAGCAGACAGGACCTGCAACATGTCTCTCCTGCCTGACCCAACGAGAGGGGTAGATTTAATTGGGGAGAAGCGGTATTTCAGATACATACTATGCTATACACTAAACTATTACTTCATAATATAAGCAGTATAGTGGATGAAATCCAGCAGGTTCTGACAGGTTCTCGAGAACCGGTAGCGGAAATTTTGAGCAGTTTGGAGAACCGGCAAATACCACATCTGGCTGGCCCCAGAGTGGGGTGGGAATGGAGATTTTGCAGTATCCTTTCCCTGCCATGCCCACCAAGCCACACCCACCAAGTCACACCACACCCACCAAGCCACACCCACAGAACCGGTAGTAAAAAAAAAATGGATTTCACCACTGCAGTATATAGAACATAGTACTGTATCACTGAAACCTCTATTTCCTGATCATTTGACAGGAGGCTAAAATAGCCCTTCTTTTTCATCTGTTATACATTTTGGATGAATTTAAAAAACAGGTAGTAGAAATAAGAAAACCAGGTACAAAATCATAATATGGATGGATAAACAACAAACCTAAAATATCACAAAACTAATAAGCTCCCACATATCGTTAGAATTTATAGTATTGTGATATATATTTTACATACATTTTCCACTCAAACCCCCCATTTTCTTCTTAAGCTTTTGAATCAAAAAGTACTTGGTTAACTTTGTTCAATTCAGTGAAAAAAACTATAAGTAAGTAGTAAATAATGCATAGCACCAATTTCTAGCCCTGTCCGTATATTCTGGTGTAATTTGGGATAATTGGATTGTATAGATTTTATTTTATGAGCATGAAGAATTAATATGATATATTTTAATGCTTTTAATTGTGTTCTATCTCTGTGAACCACTTGGAGGATGCAACTAAGCCATGTGCACATTTTTGCAATTGATCACTCTCATTTTTCCGCTTCAGTGAAGTGGGGATACCTGCAGAAATGAGAATTTTCTAGCATACCAGGGGATTTTGGACTACAAATCATTTTGGTTGTTAATGATTCAACAGTAAATTTTGGACATGCATGTTCTGACCCAGCCTTCATGAGCCCCACTCAACAGCCTACTCATGAGGAGAAACCCCTTTTTTATTTAGAAAGACAGGAATACATGGCATTCACTGACAAAGCTCCAGATCACACATCCTTAGGTGCTTCACAAGCTGTAGCAGTCTTTGAGTTCCCTGCAAGGAACCTCAATCCCAACACAAAGAGTCCTGACCAACCTGGATTGTGACAAGGGAATCTCTTCCGCCGGAGGAAACTCTTATGGAACAGGAATGGTTGCCTCCAACAACCATACCTCCCATACCCTTCCTCCTTCTATCCCAGCCAGGGAGGGACTTGTTAACATCTCCTTCTTTTTCTGGATAGCTGGCCCTCAATCCTGCGTTGCTGTCCTCTCCATACTACTCTGCACATACACGCATATGGGACAGGCCCCAGCTGTTCCCCCCCCCCCCGTCACTCAGTTCAGGCCCTGAAAACAGCTGTCTCTCCGCCTGAGTGCGAGTAGATGGGCCCTGCTCTGCACTTGGCTCTGAGACCTCCTGCTCCTCAGAGCCTTCTGTAGGCCCCAATGGTAACCCACCCACCCCACTCCATCTCCTCTGACTCATCTGAACCGCAATAACACAAGGAAAGTCCATGTCCAATAGCCAGAAGGAAAGTAGCTATTATAACATTATGAGGATGCATAAGTTGGGAGCCACTGGAATCTTCTCCCTAAATTCTAACTGGTAGGATATGTGTGATACAATATTCAATTATTTATTTATAAAATTTATAGGCCTCCCATCTCACTATTCAGATAAATACAATATGTGAAACACCACCAATGAAAGACAGCAAACCACCTCTCCCAAATTGCTGCTAGAGTTAAGAAGTGTTCCTAATATTCAGTTGGAACCTGCTTTCCTGTAACTTTGTTATTCTGTGTCCAGCACTTGAGAATGATGGAGAATGGGTCTTAACTGTCTTCTGCCTGACCCTTCTTTTTGGTATACTTGAAGTGTCTTCTGTTTTCAAGATTAAATATGCCTTGAATATTCTTCTTCAATTACTCTTCACAGGATTTTGGTTGCATTTAATTGCAGAGCTTTGTAATGTCCACATGCAGAATGATGTACTTGCCCCAAGAAAATTGGACACTTTCTAGCAGAGTTGCCAAATTAAAATTGCCCCTTGTAAGGAATACTCTGGAGTCCTGGAATTTTGGATTAACAGCTGTGCAAGTACCATAGCCAAAGACCCAGCTGCTCTTTGAGCAAACGAATTACAAGATACAATTTGTCCACTCATCTGCAGACTCTTATAGCAATCTTGGCTTTCTTCTACAAACTGCAATCTCTTTGACGCATCCTGGGGAAAGGAAAAAAACAAACCCAATCCACAACATTTGTTAAGATATGAGAAAGATCCATTGAGCCTTTCAAAATTCTCAGATGATTGGTATGGGCTTCCATTTTGTGATCAAGTACTTTAAGACATGGGTTTTTTTTTTTTTTTTTTTGTAAAACTATAGAAGCCAGAAAAAGCGGCCCCAAAATCATGTTGCTATTACTTCTGAGGGACTCCAGGTAAGGAAGGCTGACCTATATGATCATATCCATGGCTTCCATCTGGTTCTTCATTAGCATCTTGTCATTAAAACCAACATTTACAGGTACAGGTAGAAAGATCTTGTTAGCAAGCTGCCAGAACAGGTTCAATGTTTTCTTCCCTTACTACATTTTCTGGTTATACTCACTGTTCCACTTTGGCTATTCAGCTTTGGAGGAAATACCAATGACAATGAAATGTTTCTTTCTGGCGCTTACATAAATTAACAGAATAGCAGAGTTGGAAGGGACCTTGGAAGTCTTCTGGTCTAATCCCCCACTCAGGCAGGAAACCCTATACCATTTCAGATAAATGATTGTCCAATCTCATCTCAAAAAGCTTCTGGAGCCAAGTTGTTCACTGATCAATTGTTCCAGGGGCGGGTTTCAAAACCTGTCACTACCGGTTCACCCACTAGTGAACCGGTAGTGACAGGTTTTGAAACCCGCCCCTGGAACAATTGATTAGTGAACAAGGCGGGTGGGCAGAGCATCCCACCACCACTACTACCTGTTCGCCCAATCCGGGGCGAACCAGTAGCAACCCACCACTGAATTGTTCTGTCAGGAAATTGTAGGATGCAAATATTATTAGGACTACAGATGATGAAAAAGTTGAATCCTCTGTTTTTTTATGATTCCTACGATGAAAAAGGAAATGCCACATGGCTATATTCATATAGCACACCAGACTAAATCTATTGTTGTTCTCAAGAAAATTTATACAGGGATCCAGCAGTAGACAACTGATGAAAACAGCAAATCAGTACAATAAGGTTGCACCGCATGGCAACATGTACCTGGCCTTGGGCCATCTTGAAAAAGCTAAGCAGGGTCAGGCCTGGTTAATGCAAGAATGAGAGCCTTTCCTCAAAATACCAGAACTGTAGGCTCACTGAGAAATTTAAAATAATAGAAAAAAGCAGTGCCAAACAAATTTTTTATTGCTAACCAAAACGCAAAGTCTACATGGTAGCATATACTCACTGCAGGCCAGGCAAATTCATAGGAAGTTTACTTTTTGGTGTGTGTCACAGCTTCCTTAGATTTGGCAAATTTTTAGAAGTGGTTTTCTTACATTTTAAAAATATCTGCTCTGCTTAATTAGGATCATTCCTATCACCTTTCTACCACTGCTACTTTCTTTCTCTTTCTTTCTCTCTTGCACAACCACATGGAGGAATGAAAAGTGAAAAACCATAAAAAAGAGTGCTTAGACCAGCCCAGTTTTGCAAAGCTACTCTAGCCTCCTGTCTTTATGATCCAAATTAACCCTGACTTCTGGATTTGTCCAACAAAACTCAATTCATGATGAATAATCTATAATTGCCCCAAGATATTCTGGAATTACTTTGATTTGATCCTAACCAGGTTCTTGGATTTGTAGAAAATGCTGGGGCTTTAAATTCAGGTGAGCACATCATGTGAACATTTTCCACAAATAAAGATTCACCAGATGGTCAAATGCCTTCCTCGCCGATATTCCTACATTCCTACCAATCTCTATCCTCTCATTTTCCTGCTATCTCTCATTTCTCATTTCTCATTTCATCTCCTTTCTTCATGTAGGTCAGGAATACATTGTTTTGTTTTTCAAGTGCCTTTGAGAAAAGTTGAATGAAGGAATTTTTGCACCAGATTTACAGTATTTACATCAAGACAGCACATGGCCCTCTCGTTTGCCTTTCCCTGTGGTTAATCTTTTCTAATATCTCCCTGTTATTAACTAGACTTAGACTTAGAATAACTTTATTGTCACTTTGAATCAGGGGTAAAATGCTACCGGTTCACACCAGTATGGGCAAACCGGTATTAAAAAAATACTGAACCGGTATTTCCGACAATCAGCTGTGATTCTGTGTAGAAATCCTGCTTTCTAGAGAACCTGAATCGCCCGGCAAAGCTGTTCCCCCTCCACCCTCGCTGTTCTACTTACCTTCAAATGCAGTGATGGGATTCAGCCAGTTCGTACCACTTCTGGAGAACCGGTTGTTCTTAACTTTCTGAGCAGTTTGGCAAACTGGTTGTTGGTAGAAATCATTAGGGCAGAGAACCGGTTGTTCAATTACTTGAATCCCACCACTGTTCAAATGGCTCCTTTTTCCATGCAAAGTGCGCATTTGGTGCACACTGTGCATGCACGCAGTCACTGTGCATTTCGCACGCATTGTGCATGCAGGAGCAGCGAACCAGTGGCAATCCGCAGAGGATTTCACCACTGCTTTGAATGTACACTAATCAGCATATATTAAAATGAAATTTCATTGCATACAGCTCTCAAAGGGGTACCACCTCCAACATATACTACATAAACATGACAAAATACATACATACATACATGCATGCATACATACATAATTATGCATATACCCACATATAGATCTGGATAGAGTCCTGTAAATACCAGAGAACAAGCCTCTTTATTCTGTCTTCATTGACCTGACAAAGGCATTTGATATTATAAACAGGGAGGTTCTCTGGATCATCCTGAGATGTTATGGATGCCAGAGGAAATTTACAAAGCTGATTCAGCTATTCTACAATGGAATGACAGATTCTTGACAAGGTTTATACATCAGCTACATTTGCTATTTACAATAGGGCAAAGCAGGCTCGTTTGCTAATCCCAACCTGTTCTTCATTTACATGTTGTCACATACTGTCTGGGATCTAAAGGAGAGAGTGGACATCAGGTACCTATTGGTCAGCTCTCTCTTTGATCTTCACTGCTTGAAGGCATGAAGGGCCTCTATACAGTCATTCAAGAAACCCTCTTTTCCTGATGACTGTGTGCTTCTGTTGCACAAAGACAGCAATTTACAGTTGATGCTGAACAAATTCTCATCATCTTGAACTATGGGTTTTTGGACAAAGAAATTGACTCCAGCAGAGTCACATATTGCTACCACTGGTTTGTCCCGTGCATGCATGCATGCCTTTCACACATGCGCCCAGCCTTCTGCGCATGCACCCAGCCTTCCGCTCATGCACTTTGTTCGTGTGCGCATCTTCCGCACATGTGCCCAGCCTTCCGTGCATGCACTTTGTTCATGCGTGGGCCTTCAGCACATGTGCCCAGCCTCGAAAATGTGGCTAAATAGGACAGCATAGCACCAGGCAGGTGGGCAGGTAAGCACACCCATGATCTCTGCTACCAGTTTGCCTGAACCAGTACAAACCGGCTGAATATCACCACTGTACTCCAGGATTAGCAAGGTCAGCCAGGTTGTGTACCAAAGTGCTAGATCAACACACCTTTGTGCTAGTACAGGTAACCCTTGACTTACGACCACAACTGAGCCCAAAAATTTTAATGTTAAGTGAGACACTTGTTAAGTGAGTTTTGCCTCATTTTACGACCTTTCTTGCCACCGTTGTTAAGTGAATCTCTACAGTTGTTAAGTTAGTCACACAGTTGTTAAGTGAATCTGATTTCCCCGTTGATTTTGCTCGTCAGAAGGTCACAAAAGGGGATCACATGACCACAGGACACTGCAACCGTCATAAATATGAGTCAGCTGCCAACTATTTGAATTTTGATCACATGACCATGTGGATGCGGCAATGGCTGTAAGTGTGAAAAATGGTCTTAAGTCACTTTTTTTCGGTGCTGTCGTAACTTTGAACAGTCACTAAACAAACCATTGTTAAGTCAAGGACTACCTTTTACTCTGTGCTTCCAGACTGGGATTGTGAAGCTATTTCCTTGTCTACAGATGAGCTGCACAGAGTGTTTTCTTCAGACCCAAAGGACTTATCATATGTATCAAAGAAACTTTGCATAAAGATGAAACTAAAGTTAACCAACTTCCAGGCTTGTTTTGAAATTGATAGTCTAATGGTACTCAATAGGAGCCATGCTTTTCCTGCTGTTTGGATTAAAAATGTATTTAAAATTGCAGTTTGATCACTGTTTGTAATTGTTTTCATCTCTCCACCTTTTATCCATTTTGATGTTGCCACATCTGAAAAACACCCTGGCTGTGCTTAAGCCCCTTAAAAGCTCAGAATGCTTTTCATTTGTCAAAGAACAGGACTCGTGGAAGGAAAGCTCAGTGTACTCACCACGGATCTGAAGGGTCCAGGCAGGCTCTCCTCCAACCTGTTCTCCTCCCTACCACTGTGAAATCAAATTCATGGGGACGTTTACTCTAATCAGTACCAAGTTCTGAAAGTATTAAACAGTGGCAATTGCAGGCAGTCGAGACACTTGGCTTCTTTGCTGTATTTACTGTAAACTGCTTATAAGCAGGGGTGACATTTGAAAATCTATTTTCGTAGGATGTTGACGTCTGTGGAAGAGAGACAGCCATTGAATGGGAATGGGAAAGTTATGGAGATAGAATCTGAGTGTCAAAAATCTGGTCAATTGCAAAGGGTCAAGTCTTGAGGATCTTCTGACCCCAGAAAGTAGCATGAGTGAATGAAATTGAAGATCTCTTAAGATAAAGTCACCCTTAATGGATAACGGAAAGAATTTAGGAGTCGCGGTGGCGCAGTGGTTAGAATGCAGTATTGCAGGCTGACTCTGCTCACTGCCAGGAGTTCGATCCTGACCAGCTCAAAGTTGATGCAGCCAAGACCTCCTTCCAAGGTTGGTAAAATGAGGATCCAGATTGTTGAGCAAGATACTGGCTCTGTAAACCACTTAGTGAGGGCTGTAAAGCACCATGAAGCAGTATATAAGTCAAAGTGTTATTGCTATTGCTATTTAGTTGTGGATTTGAGGAGGTGGGAAAGATGGAACATTTGTTCTTCACTGGGAATATAGAAAGTGGGTGAAGGAGACTCAGACCAACCCTGCCTTGCACCAATCATTCTTAAAAGGGACAGCGAAGGCCCGGAACAGGTTTTCACATTTCTTTAATATATCCTACAACAGTAAAATAACAGTCCTGGAATCTCAGGAGATCTGTCTCCTGTGCTAAAAAGTAGAGAGATTCCTGAACTTAATTGTCGAGCTTTCCAAAATATTCATTTAAAATTAAAGTACAACTGTTTTATAGACCCAGAAGCAGTGGTGGGATTCAATTTTTTTTACTACCGGTTCTGTCGGTGTGGCAGGGGAAGAATACTGTAAAATCTCCATTCCCTCCCCTCTCCAGGGGAAGGATACTGTAAAATCTCCATTTCCTCCTGATCAGCTGGGACTTGGGAGGCAGAGAATAGATTGGGGCGGGGCCAGTCAGAGGTGGTATTTACCGGTTCTCAGAACTACTCAAAATTTCCGCTACCGGTTCTCTGGAACTGGTCAGAACCTGTTGAATACCACCTCTGCCAAGAATTCAAATTCACACATGCACAGAGAGGGAGGGAGGAAGAGAGAGACAAATCACTGAAGTCCTTTTCACACATTTACATTTTTCATTGTTTTACATTTACATACATATATACTAAAATATAAATGTGTGAAAAATATATAAGAAAAAGAAAAGAAAAAGAAAGAAATGAAGGAGAAAAGATAAAAATGCAAGAATGAGGGGGGAACGTAAAAGGAAGATTGAAAAGAAAGAAAAAAGATTCAAAGAATTAACTTTTGGTCTGCTTTACAGTTGTTATAAGTACAATTATAAATTTACCTCTTCCTCAATGGTTACAACATAACTTTCTTCTTCCTGTAATCTATCCTATCGAATCAAGAAAATCATAAAACATAAGTTCATTTTTTTCTGCACCACATAAAAAGTCTATAAGGGGTTTCCAGTCAGAAATAAACATAAATATTGTCTTTTCTCTGATCAAACAAGTCAATTTAGCCATCTCAACTAGTTCCATCATCTTCACCAACCATTCCCCATTGTGGGTAATGCCAAATCTTTCCATTTTGGTAAATATAATAATTTTTCTGAAGTTATCTTGTACAAAAACAAAGCTTCATAACTTTTGTCCAACTGTTTGTTCATCAATCCTAAAAGAAAATCTTCTGGTCTCAATTGTATATTAAACTCCTGTGTGTGTTTTTCAATCGAAAATTTCTCTCTCTCTCCTTCTCTCCTTCTCTCCTTCTCTCTCTCTCTCTCTCTCTCTCTCTCTCTCTCTCTCTCCATCCATCATCTATCATCAGATAGATAGATAGATAGATAGATAGATAGATAGATAGATAGATAGATAGATGATAGAGAGAGAGATAATGATAGATTAGACAGACAGACAGACAGACAGATAGATGATAGATAGATAGATAGATAGATAGATAGATAGATAGATAGATAGATAGATATGATCTATCTATCAAATTTATGTAGCTGTTCATTTCACTGGAGGCAACTCTTGGCGGTGAACAAGAATCAAACAAAAACAACAAATACAAGCAAAAATATAAAACTTGTATTACGAAATATCATTAAAGCTAGAAATACAAGGCTTTTTACTTTCATGTCCACCAAGCATGATAAAATGTTGCTCACGTTTCCAAAATAAATTGGAAGACCCTTTAGAAATTCTAGACAATTTCTCTTGTGACATGTAAACTAATGGTATATCATTTTATAAAAATTCTCTTTAAGATTATAACAGAGAGTAAATTTCAACCACTTATTTTCCAATTTTCCAATTCTGCATATTACAACCAAAGGTTTGGACCACTATATCGTATTATCTTTCACTTCTTCTTCTTTTTCAAATTTCAGTAAAAGTTCATAACTTCTAGCATTTACATTTTCATCATTTTCATTTGTACGTAGTTCTATTTCAAACTCACATGCTCAACGTTCAAAACCATAATTATTTTGTTCACATTAAATCTTTCTAATAATTGCAAATAAGAAAGCCATTGATAATTATATTTCTACGCCACCAGTTCTTCTCTTGATTTTACTTTACCTTCTGCTTAACAAAAATCCAATGTCCCATGATGTTAGCCATTTACGATTGCTCATTATTTCTCATCTATACAATGCTTCTTGTGCTGAGAGCCACAAAGTGTTTCTTGTCTTTCTTTGGGTATAGATAGGAGAAGAGAAGGCAGAGATGGTGGGCAGAGTTAAATGTGTTATCAGTTTTGAATCCTTACTTTGCCACAAATGGTCTGAGTCCTACCTTCTTGAATTCCGTTGACCGTTATCTGACACCAGTTTAGTATTGAACTTTAGTTGACTATATTCTTGTCTATAGGTTTGAATAAATTTGCTGTGCTGCAATTTAACATATAGTCCTGATCCTTTGCACCTGACAGTATCGCTATATTGCCTGTTTCCATCTCTCTCGGCTTATTTCTCCCTATAGGATAGATTTCATCAGCATTTGTAAAGATCACAAAAGTTCATCCTCAAAACATTTGCAATAAAAGCCTGACAATTCATCTGGCCTCAGCACCTTTTATGGTTTACTCTTTTTATAAACGCCAAATGAATTAGCTTCAGAAATTCCCCTTCATGTTACAGGTTCTTCATAATCTGCCTCTCCAGTAAATTTTGTTTCCTTAGATATCCATCTAGTTTCTCTAGAGATGTCACTTTTTTTATACAAATTGGAATAATGTTCATAAAATGCTTTATGTATGGTGGCATTGCCTGTAAATACATTGCCTCACTGTTGTAATTTCATTATAATTTTCTTTTCTTTGTGCAATTTATAGGTTAGCTGCTTCCCTGGTTTATTTGCAAACTCAAAAGTTTTTTGCCTTACATAATTGATTTATATTTCCATTTCTCTTGCTCTTAATATATACACGTATCATAAAAGCTTAATTTGCTCAGAAATACTTACCTGTTCTGGAAATGTCTTCTTTTCTCTCTATTCATCAAAAATAGCTTGTGTTTATCTTGACTCTTTGTTTTAAGTTTACTATTATGTTGTATAAAATAACATACAATGAAATCTTTTCTTGCATCCCAAATTTATTTATTAAATTTATTTGCCACCCATCTCACCCATCTTAAATAAATCTTTCATCTAAATTATTTTTTTTCAATCTTTTAATATCTTTTTGCAGTCCTTCACTATTGCTTCTTTCTGTAGCAATATTTTGTTTAGTTTCCATCTAAAGTAATTAGATTTTCTTTTAGAAACCATACTCACAGGATTATGGTCTGAGAAATGTCTTGGTAATATCTCTACTTTAGAAACTTTAGTAGCCCAGTTCTTTGAAGTCCAAATTATGTCTATTCTTGGAAAGGATTCACGTCCTTCAGAAAAATAAGTATGTACTTTTGAATTGCCTTTTTTTTTTTTGGCGGAGGGGTGGGGTTCTCCGTATAGCAACCCGTCCTAAATTGTCCATCAAATCAAAGAAAATTTGGGGTAATTTGTCTTGCATTATTTTAATATTTTTCTCAGAAGTTCTGTTCAGTGGGGGGCGATCACTACATTCTATTTTTCCATAAAACATAAATTTGCATAAGAGAAATCATAATCTCTCTATAAATAATTCATAAAATAATACTTTGTCCTCATTTGGTACATAGATACCCAGTATTAAAGTATTAGTCCGCTACATATTAACTTCCATGCTCATCAGTCAATACAAATTCTGGCTTTAGTTGGAAATTAATATTTTTCTTTTTACTTTTTTTTTTTTTTGTTACTGTTGAAATTCATTGTTCACTCAAATTTTTAATCAAATATTTTAAATCCTTTTTTTCTAGTAATTTTGATATACTAAGTGTAATCATGTTATTTGAATATAGCTTGCATTTTGGACCGCAGGCTAGAAACCAGCAGACCATGAGTTCTGGTCTCATGTTAGGCAAGAAAGCTGGCTAGATAACTTTGGGCCAATCATCAGGAGAATGGTGAGTTCTAGACATAAATGCTGATTGGGTCACTTTGCGCCAATCACTCACTCTCTCAGCCCAACTCACCTCACAGAGTTGTTTTTATGGAGAAAATAGGAGGAGGAAGGAGCATTATTAGGTATGTTTACCACATTGAGTTACGTATAAAGTAATAAAGGCGGGATAAAAATCTAATACAATAAATAAATGATGAGGCTACTGACAAAAGCAATGTTGCCACTGACAAAACTATCAAAGAGGGCACTAGCCTTCAGTACATTCATCATTTTCACTAAAGCTTTTAGTCTTACAGATGCCTTTATCCGTCTGCCTGCTCATGAGCAATCTATCACACTTAAGAATTAATTACATAGTTATCGACCTAATAACGGCTAATACAGGTCATCCACGACTTACAGCAGTTCATTCAAAGTTACAACATCACTGAAAAACGTAACGTACAACCGTTTTTCACACTTATGACCATTACAGCATCCTCATGATCATGTAACCTTCTTACAAGCAAAGTCAATGGGGGAGCTGAATTCACTTAACAGCCATGTTACTAGGTTAACAACTGCAGCCGTTCACTTAACAATCGTGGCAAGAAAGGTCATAAAACAGGGCAAAACTTACTTAACAAGTGACTCACTTAGCAAAAGAATGTCAGAGTTGGAAAGGACTTTGGAGCAGGGGTGAAATCCAGCAGGTTCTGACAGGTTCTAGAAAACTGGTAGCAGAAAATTTTGAGCGGTTCAGAGAACCGGTAGCGGAAATTTTGAGTAGTTCGGAGAACCAGCAAATACCACCTTTGGCTGGCCCCAGAGTGGGGAGGGAATGGAGATTTTGCACTCCCCAGGAGTGGGGAGGGAATGGGGAATTTGCAGTATCCTTCCCCTGCCACGCCCACCAAGCCTCACCACACCCACCAAGCCACGCCCACAGAACCAGTAGTAAAAAAAAAATGGATTTCACCACTGCTTTGGAGGTCTTCTAGTGCAAACTACTTTAAGCTCTTGAAGGTAGGCTAGGATACAAATCTAATAAATTAATTAGGTTTTCAAAGTGGTAGATAGCTAAGGATTCCATCCAATGTCTCGCTTAACAATAGAAGTGTGGAGCTCAATGTGTCGTAAGTTGAGAACTATCTGAACTGCAAGGAATGCTTGTCTTAACCAAGAGCAACCTAATTAGAGTATCTTTCATTGATGCTTTGCTTGAATTGTCCTTCTGTAAACTTCCCTGTGTGGTACCTGCTCAAAATATGCAGAAAATGCTAGTTGCCATGGCAGCACAGTCAGGACCTGGCCCTCTAAAACACCTCCATTTTAAAAACTTATATCATGATTTATGAGCAAGGCTAAAGAGAAAGATGACATTTGTGCAGGAATGGTCTTGATACATGGTTCTCTATGAAATAAATAATTTCCACATCAGTATTTTCAGAAGGCAATTGTAAATCTCAACACATTTTTAAGGGCACTGTTGGATAAGGTTGAGCATGTAGAGAAAGACTTTAGGGCTGGGAAGCCTTCACGGAAGAAAAGAGATGCCATGCAATGAATCCTTGACTAAGGAATCCATCTATTTGATTATCACAAATATTACAGCTTACTAATTTCAGGATCATAAAATCCATGATTTATAAATTTATCAGAAACAGTTCCTATCTATGTCTATCTTTTAGTATGGCATCTGTTCCTGCTTGGAAATGCATTTTCTGTGTTCTGCAACCTTTGTCCTCTAAAAATATGCATTTCAGCATACATTTCCCCCCTTTTTTTAAATACATTTTTAAACATTATTTATGAAATCTGCAAAACTGGTTTGGAGCACACGTAAGGTTTTCTTAAATTTCATTTTTTCCCCAACCATCCATAACTGTAAGCAGATCATAACTTTACAGTAATTGAAATCTATCATTTGAAATCCAGAGCCTCATCCCCAGAAAAAGACTACAAATTTTTCTTTAGTTATTTAGTATCATGGAAGACAAAAAAGAAGGCTTGATGTGTAATAAGAAAATAAACCAAAATTAACTGTGTGGCCATTTTATTAAGACAAACTGAAATGTCATAAGGAGATAAATAATACTGAAACAAGATAAATAATGTACTGGATGTTGAAACGACCAAGTCTGCATTTATTAGAGAGAGCAATGGTTAGAATGCAGTACTGCAGGCTACTTTGCTGACTACCGGCTGCCTGTAATTTGGCAGTTCGAATCTCACAAGACTCAAGGTTGACTCAGCTTTCCATCCTTCCAAGGTGGATAAAATGAGGACCCAGATTGTTGGGGGCAATAGGCTGACTCTGTAAACCGCTTAGAGAGGGCTGTAAAGCACTGTGAAGCGGTATATAAGTCTAAGTGCTATTGCTATTAACTAAGCTAAATAATTAAAAACCATTACAGATTCCATTATTATCCAGAAGTTATCTTCAGAGGTAGATATAATCAGATACTCCATACAATAAAAGCAGCCCAAAATAAATACAAGATACTATTTTTACCTGAGAGAGGTAAAAATTACATCTATTGACATATCATTTGGACTGTACTGTTCTATTTTTGTTTTCAGTTCTAAAGTATTTGTTTGATTGCTTGACTGCCTGATTGATTACATGTCATCAAGTCAGTGTCAACTCTTAGCAATTACATAGATAGACTTTCTCCAGTTTCATCTGCCCCTAAGCTGGTCCTTCAGAATGTTTTACTCATCTACATTCTACTAAAACTCTCATCATCATGACCTTTAAATGGAGGAAACTATGGATCAAAGGCAACAATTTTTAAATCAAGGTATCACAAATGGGCTAACTTTTAAATTATGTCCAAAATCTGGGTCCCATGACTCCTAAAAAGAATGACATTTGGGAAAGTTATGGTTGCTTCATTGCAACTGACTGCTACTGGGCTGCTATTGTGGTCCCTGTGATCTTCACCAGAGGTGGTATTCAGCAGGTTATGACCAGTTCTGGAGAACTGGTAGCTGAAATTTTGAATAGTTCGGAGAACCGATAAATACCACCTCTGACTGGCCCTGCCCCCATCTATTCTCTGCCTCCCGAATCCCAGCTGATTGGGAGGAAATGGGGATTTTGCAGTAACCTTCCCCTAGAATGAGGAGGGAATGGAGATTTTACAGTACCCTTCCCCTGCCACACCCACCAAGCCATGTCCATCAAGCCATGCCATGCCCACCAAGCCATGCCCACAGAACCGGTAGTAAAAATTTTGAATCCCATCACTGATCTTTACCAATGTTCTGGGAGAGTTTCAGAACTAGCCAGTTTCATAATCCCTTGCTCCCTCTCCTACTCAGCAGCAAGCTTTTATCTGTGGGATGGGATGGGATGCGATGCGATGCGATGCGATGGATGGGATGGGAAGTTAAAATGTTCCCTGCCAGATTCCCATAACTCAATGGGAAAGCTGGTGGGAAGGGAGAAATTCCTCCTGTTCTCACTGCTTTTTGCATGAGTGTTCTCCAACAATAAATTCAAAAACCTCAATACTTTTTTCAACTGCTTCTTCAATTTTTCATTTCCATGGAGCATCAGAGGCAAATCATCAAACAAAATTAATTAATAAATAAAATAAAAATAAAAATAATAAAAATAAAAATAAAAATAAATTAATTAATAAATTAAAAATAGCAATAGCACTTAGATTTATATACCGCTTCACAGTGCTTTTACAGCCCTCTCTAAGCAGTTTACAGAGTCAGCATATTGCCCCCAACTGTCTGGTCCTCATTTTACCCACCTCGGAAGGATGAGTCAACCTTGAGCCGGTGGGATTTGAAGTGCCGAACTACAACTAGTAGTCAGCTGAAGTAGCCTGCAGTGCTGCACTCTAACCACTGTGCCACCTCAAAAGAAAGCAAAAACGAACAAACCCAGGGAGACAACTCAATGGACCAGTAGGCCTTTTTCTGCTGCCAGTTTTCTATGTTTCTATGTTTTCTGTTCCCTGTATGATTCTGATCTTTGTAGGTATAGACTTGTCACAGTATGTGAATATATACATCTATTCACAATATTCACCATATGTGAATATGTTTTTGTTGTTATCTTACCAAATGCTACACTGTTGCATATTTGTCAACTGCTGGTTCCTTTAGAAACTATGCACCACTTCAATATTGTCATTGTCAGTTCTAAGGCTGGTTGCTGCAACTGTTATCATTAATTTAGTCTTTTTCATATTTAAGTTTAAGGTCATTTTTTTCCAGTGCTCCTTGAGTTTCATTACTAGAACTTTCGGATCATTTGCCTTTTCAACTGTCAGAGTCATGTCATCAGCCTAACATAGACTATTGATGTTTCTCCCATTGATTCTAAAATCACATTCATCTTCTTCCAGTCCAGTTTCTCTCAGTACATTCATCATATAGATTCAATGAATAATGGGAGAGGCTATACTTACTGATCTGGAGGCAGTCTGTTTCACCATGTTGCACTCAGACTGAGGCTTCCTATACTATATATAGATTTCATTTCAGGACAATATTTTCCAAGGCATCTGAAGGCCAGACAAGGAATAATGATTGGAAACTGATGAAGGAGAGATTCAGTCTAGAAATATGGAAAAATTTTGTGACAGTGAAAACAATCAACCAATGAAACAGCTTGCCTTCAGAAGTTGTGGGAGCTTCATCACTGGAGGCTTTCAAGAACGGACTGGACTGCCATTTGTCAGAAATGGTGTAGGGTCTCCTGCTTGGGTGGGAGGTTGGACTAGATGACCTACAAGGTCCCTTCCAACTCTGTTAATCTGTAAACTGTAGGAGTACAGTGGCTCAAGTGGTTGAAATCCTGGGCAGGAGGTTAGAAACCCCACGGTCAAGACTTGAGAATTCTTGTCCTTCACTCCAGCTCCTGCCAGGGACATGAAAGGAGCCCCCAACTGGGCATCCCCAGGGCAACGGTGATGTCACCGGCTAATCCTCTCAACACAAGTGCAAAAAAAATGTCAGGACAATGAGATATTCCAGGATTCCCATTTTCTAAGAACATTCCACAATTCAAAGGCCTTTCTATAATCAAGGAAGCACATTTGACTTCTTGATATTTTTTTTGACCTAATCATTTAACTAATATTCAGCATTAATAATGTCTTGGGTTCCTCAGCTTTTTTTAAAAAAAAAAACTTCTTGAATATCTGCCTTTCCATTTAGGCTTTTAATATTATACACACACACAAACTTACTTCTTACTATTTGTGATGGCCGGCATCTCTAAGAGATGTATAATGTTCATACTTTTGCACAATTTCAGATAAAATTCACAAGCTGTAAAAAGACTGCTATGTTCAAATACATCAAACATATGAAGCATATTTTATTTTTCCTCCCAGAAACTAATCTTTCCAGGTGTGAGAAATTCCTTTTTCAATGACTGAACACAACATAGCTTAGATTAAACTACCTGATAGTTTATTATATCATGCACATTCCCCAATAATAGGCTGAGCAAAGATAGCTTCACTCCCTTAGTTCTTATGGTTGACTTAGCCATGTAAGCAAGTCTTTGGTGTTCTGTCCTTACAGATGTGAAAGTTCTTAAAGTGAAATGCAATCCATGTCTCTCACTAAAAGTTGTGCACTTGTTGACAATTATGTGCTGCCCCGCGCAGTTGCTGTTTATTTAACTACAGTCGCACAGCAAAGCTGCTGCCAAGCTCCAGGCTAAACTCCAAGTTCTGCTGTAAGCAATGTTGCTCTTGAGCACTCAAGCTGAGCTCTCAAGCCAAGCTCCAGGCAGGGATCAAGCACAGTTGGCTGCTTATCATGGCTTGTGATCCTGGCAGCTAGATTCAGCCATGTTCCTTGCTTTAGCTATTAGACTTGCCCAGACATTGCTTCTCACTCCTTCATCTCCTTCCCAGCTCTTCTTCTCTTGTTCTTCTGCTCACCTACACTCCTCCTTGGTTAACTGAAAGTATGGGTACAGTGTGGCTGTCTAACCAAGCTGTCTATGGACATATCATATTCTTCACAATGCCAGAGTGCAGCTAAACAAGCCAGCTATGGGTACTGGTTAGATACTAAGGTGTGGCCAACTGGCTGACTGAGATGCCGATGTGGATGCCTCTGAGGTGAGTCTAAGTCATGCAGTCTGCTACTCTCACAAGAGCTAAGGGGGAATTGAGCACTTCCTCCTTAAGTTTCCTGGTAGAGCCTGTAAAATTATTGTATGCCTCACGATTGGGGGATGAGCTGTGTCTAACTTTGGGAAAAGTGACAATGGCTGTTTTTTCCTAGTAGTCACTCCAATCAGCATTTTCAGCACAACTTTTCCCAAGCACTTTCAACTGTGCTCTTCTTTCCCTCCCATCAAGATTACCCTCTTTTTTCCATCCAGACCATGATCTTAAAAAAAATCAAGCAGTGCAATCTTTCATTGAAGAGTTGACTTTCAAGCCCCATTGTGCAATGCCTTTAATATCCAATGATTACTTTCAATAAACAAATGTGTCTAATCAATTTATAACCTGTTCATAATTCCTCAACATTGGATCTGGCAGCCACACCTGGATCACGGATGACAGGAGGAGGGGGAGGGGAGAGAAGAGAAGAAGAGAAGAAGAGAAGAGAGGAGAAGAGAAGAGAAGAGAAGAGAAGAGAAGAGAAGAGAAGAGGGGGAATTTATTTGTTCAAGTGTAGTTAGAGGAGGAATTCTACTTAATATAAACTCTTATGGCAAGAGATGACAAGACTGCAGAATGCTAGTGAAAACTTTCCTTGGGTGGCTACTTTGACTGTAGCTTGATACTACAGTTAACATTTAGGAGGCATATTCTATGGGTGATGAACATTGGCAGGTAGTTATACAATGGATCTTGGCCTAAAGATCTCATAATCTCAAAAAGATTGAGAATCTCCATAATTATTGACAAATGGACCTTGGGTTTCAACCAACTCCATCTCTTTTCCTTGAAGGGCTAACTGCAAAGATCTTGGATAGTGCTCTGCAACTGACAAAGGGTTTGGGGTTCACAAAACATGGCTGGGAAGAGGAAAGCAATTGAAGTCATGGTTGCTTTGATGTAATTTTGAATTAAAATTGTCTCTATCCTGGCCATGTTTGGTTCATTTGGTTTATACAACCTGGTACTACTGTTATTATTGACCCAGTGAAACATATTGTGTGAATCTAGCTGGTAAGCCCCAATTAGGGGGTGTCGACACCAAACAGGGCCAGCCTCAGCACCTAAATCATCATGGAGCAGGTTAGTTAGGTGCCAAGTGAATCTGATTTTTGTCACAGCATCTGTTCTTTGTACTGATCTTTAAAAAACATTTTATTATCAAGCCAGCAGGGTATCCATGTTCACGCTAGAAGGATTCATTGTATTATCTCATTACCAATCTATACTAACCGTTTGTTCAACAACAGAGTCCTTAGTCCTAACGACAAAACAGTAGGAGGCAGCTTTATTTTATTCCATAATCAGGATGGGGCTATAGAGGCAGGAGAGGGAGAGGAATATCAGTTGTCAATTACATGCTACACAATTGCAGAATTGAAGCATAACCCTCTAAAAATGTTCATTACACCCATATCTAAATTGATTTAGCTGCCGTTATTGCTTTCATCCACTTTTCTCTGGCCTCTCAGTTTAGGGATATTATTGATATATTTCAGTAAGACTTAAAATTGGATGTAAGCAATCTTGGGGAACTTTGAACCAAGGAGTTCTTAATTTCTCCAAGGAAGGAGGCTTCCACCAGGAATTTCTCCTTCAAGGGAAGAACACTGCTACTCAAAACAATCCACAGAGGAGTTGAATGGAGGCATGAAAAGCCAGTGAGGCTTCAAGCCTCTGGGGAACTGACTGTACAAGGAAAGACAAGAAATTTTCACACGCTCGTTACTGCCTCCACTAAGTAAATAAGCACACACTACCCACGAGAGTGTCGCAGAGTCCCTCACTCTTTCTACAGATATTTTCAAAGGCAGGTTGACTTTCATTCATTTGAAAGCAAACCTGGTTTTAAAAAATGCAGGAGACTTTCTCTGCTGGTTACTAGAGGACAGTGATTGCATAAAGAATGGCAGAGCTCCAGTCACCGAGAACGGAGACATAAGAAAGCCAAATCCAGAAGGGTTTTGATCTCAAATCACTCCGCTGCCTGGATAGCTGGCATGGCATTAGATGGCCATCCTCTTGTTATAGGTTGAAGCTAAAGAGTCTGCTAAAGTGGGATGGATGGAGAAGACTCAAAATACTTGGGAGATGCTTTGGAGGAGCCCTGGCTGCGAAGACTAATTACATCCTTCATTGGTGTATGTGCCTACAAATAATGTGTCAAAATTCCCTCTGAATATTCCTGCTCTGCATTAAACACCAAAGGGAAAGGAGAGAATTTGCCTCCTCAACTATCTGTCTCTCTCTCCTGACTATCTAGAGAGGCATCACTTGAAGTATTCACCACCCCTTCTTATCTCTTTCTCTCTGAAGCCGTTTATTGTGAATTATGCATCCCAACCCTGCATGAAATATTCAGCTGGTGTCCTTTCATTCCTGCTCAGCCTCCCAAACAAAGCAATAAACTGTCAGCATGCCAAATGGTGGAGTCTGTAAGCAGGGAAGGCGCCACTGACTTCCTGCGGTTCAACTGAATCATCCAGCATGGCAGTGTAGCTCAGACATCAGGTGGACACAGGTGAGGAAGCCTCTGGAGAAATAATAATCACACCTGGCACAAGCGGCACAATGACACTGCAATGCCATCACATGGCTTTCATCATTCAGACTCCCCATGTTGGTCTACAGATTTTGCTACTCTAAATCCAGTTTTGATTACCACACTATTAAAAAGATGTTGAGACTCTAGAAAAAGTACAGAGAAGAGCAACCAGGATGATTAGGGGACTGGAAGCTAAAACATATGAAGAACGTTGCAGGAACTGGGATGGCTAGTCTAGTGAAGGGAAGCACCAGGGGAGACATGATAGCAGTCTTCCAATATTTGAGGGGCTGCCACAGAGAGGAAGGGGTCAAGCTATTTTCCAAGGCACCCAGAGGCCAGACAAGGAATAATGGATGGAAATTGATCAAGAAGAGATTCAACCTGGAAATAAGGAGAAATTTTCTGACAGTGAGAACAATCAGCCAATGGAACAGAAGTTGCCTTCGGAAATTGTGGGAGCTTCATCACTTGAGACTTTCAAGAAGAGACTGGACTGCCATTTGTCAGAAATGGTGTAGGGTCTCCTGCTTGGGTGGGGGGTTGGACTAGAGGACTTACAAGGTTCCTTCCAACTCTGCTAATCTGTTAAATCTGCTAACCATAATCATATTGATCAGATAATGCTATGTTATCAGAATGTTGAGCTAGGGAGATCCACATTCAAATGTTCAATTCACACAATGCTCATTGTATGAATTTTAGGCCATTCACACTTTCTCAGATGACTTTATTTCATTGAACTCTTGTTCTGGAGATTAAAATGAGATTAAAATGAGATTTTTCTATGTAATCTGCCTTGAACTAACAAGGGGGTGGGGGGAAATCAGCATATGTATCCAAGAAACAAACTAATTCACATCAGTCCTAGGAGCATTAATGCATCTAAAAACATTTTCTTTAGCACCTGTCAAGCTCTCTCCCACCCACCCTAAATTTGCACAACTAAGAAAATAAAAAAGACATGTCTTAAGTTAAAAAAGGAGGGGGGGAGACTTGGCCCACTGGAAAGCAAAGCACCAATGTCTATGATCATCTTTATTTCCAAAAATTATTCAGGGCCTCAAGTGGGTCCCATTAAGCTTTCTTAGAAAATTAAAACAATTTGCAGCTGCAGTCCAGTGCTTCGTTTGCAAATCTGCTTGCCTGCCTAGAGAAAAGATCAAAGCAAACAGATGTAGGCAGCAGCATATAGTGTGAGTACATGGAAACTAGCATTCTTCTATACTCATATATGTATACATATGTACCAGGGGTGAAATGCTCTCGGTTCAGACAGGATCCCCCGATCCGGTAGCGACGGTGGCGGGTGGTTCAGAGAACCGGTAGCAAAAATCCCTGCCTGGCGGGACCAGTCAGAATTTTTACTACCGGTTCTCTGAACTACTCAAAATTTCCGCTACCAGTTCTCCAGAACTGGTCAGAACCTGCTGAAACCCACCTCTGACCCCACTGCATGCTTCCCTTTATGTAGATGTAGTTCCATTGAGTACAGTTGGTCAGCCAGTTATAAATATATTCTCCAGTTTTATGAATATATTGGTCCAGTTTTAAATCATGGATGAGCTCTGTTTCTCTCGTTGTATTAATACTGTAATTTGCACCATGGATAAGTTGTTATTTATAAACCACTGTGTGACTGCACCAGTATAGAAATCCAATTAAAATAAGTAAATATGTTCTCAAAATTCTCAAAAGATTGCAAACCTTAGGCACAAAGTACCCTTCCTGCCAACATCTAAGAATATTAGCTTTTCTTTATCACTGTAACAAGTGTGCTGCCAAAGGCTATTTTCAGAAAATACACTAAACCTAGATTTAAATACCTCACACATCTTTAAAGTGCACATAGCGTGCTATGTCTCAACTAATAAACCATGCTTAGGCTCAATGACCCCATTCATACAAAGTCCTAAGGCGATGTCTAAGTTCCCATGAAGACTGAACCACTCACTACCCAAATCCATTTTAGCTTAGTCTAGTATGTTATACAAAGTTATCTACCATATTTTCCACTCACTATAACTGGGTGTTCAATATTAAATTCTAAGTAAAGTCTAAACGCCTTGCAACTGAGCATCATATCAATCTTACTCTATAGGTAGAATAAAACAGGAATAAATTTGGTGATAGTAAACAAGAACTATTAACATAAAAGAGACAAATGAGCCTGAGAAAGAAATATATTGAGAATGATCCCATCTTGATTCTGTTTGGTATATGAGCAGGCAGAGGGAAAATGGCAGATTTTTAAGATTCTGTTATTTTATTGTTGCATGTTGAAAATACCTAACTATATGTACATATTTAAAGTCATGTAAGGGTTAATCATCTATACATCAATTGTCCCATCCACTGACTCCTCCTTACCATTTGACTCCTCCTACTGTGTATATATTCTGATGTCCTGAACAGTTCCTTTGACTTGCCTGATGATCTCCTGCAATAGAAACAAAGAAATAAATGCTGTTTATGTTCTCATGACTTGCATCCTGATTATTGGGCCTATATAAAAGAAATAAAAGAAACATTTATCGTATTAAAATAGATTTCCAATACAGTAGTCTTTGCTATGGGTACTTCTTGGCCTGGCCTATTTCAAAGGATGGATACTATATTTTTGAGGGTGTTTATTATTATTTCCTGAGCTTGCATTGGTATGATCTTCCCACTATCGGGGGGGGGGGGCAGTGTTAAGGTGTTTCCAAAAGGTGTTATGTGCATACCAGTGGTGGGTTGCCCCCTGTTCGCACCGGTTCTATAGAACCAGTAGTAAAACCGGTGGGAGGCTCCGCCCACCGACCCCGACATCATCATAACACTTCTGTGCATGCACAGAAACTTCTGCTCGTGCGAAGCGAGCACGTGCGCGCAGCCCCGCTGCAAACCAGTAGTAAAGGTAAGTAGAACCCACCCCGGTGCATACCACTCTGGCATGCTCCAAGATTACTTTCCCCTTTGAACCTGAAATACTTCATAGCCCTTAGGATCACTATCTAGTCCACATAAGACTGATGCCTAAACAAAATAAGAGAATTTAACAAAAACAAACCAGTTCCATCTGCTCATGTGATTTGTGAAATGGAAGAAGCCTGTTTAGAGTTCTCCAACAGATAAAAAATTATCCTTTTTCTATCTTCTCTGACATGTGATGGACAAACGTTCATCAGTGATTTAAATGCAAATTTTCTAAATAAAATCTACCTGTGTGATCTCCTCCCAGCTTCCTGATCTTAAATGGCTATTCTAAGAGTCCCTGTAATGGCTGGAACACTTCTAAATATTTATTTCCTTTTTTTTTTGTATTTTTATTTATTTATTTTTTTATTGAAAAAGTTTTCAAATACAAATTTTCCCCCCTTTTTTCCCCCTCTCCCTCCCCCTCCCTAACCCCCCCTCCCCACCCATCCCCCCCGTGACTTCTTCATAACAAAAAAAAACCTAATTCATAACAGATTACTTACTCCCTCCTCTAGATATTGACCTTTACTTACTAAAAATATTATTAATATTATAACATCCCCCTTTATCCATACATATCAAAAAAGAGAAAAGAAAGGGAAAAAAAAAGACATTATACTATGACATTATAGAATAACTTCTCCACTTTAAAACTATACGATAAGTCCTACTTTAACATTTAATCTTCTATATATATTACTATAACATTCCAAAGCGGCCTTCCCCATAAAATCTAGTTTAGCATTTATTCCACTCTATCCATTTCCTCCACTCCCCTAAATATAACACTTAAAAATCCCTTTTCTTAGACTAATCAATCTACTAACTAGCTTATTCACCCACTATCATGCAGAATTGCCATACACAACATTTCTTAACATCTTTGATTCACTGCCCACACTAAATATTTATTTCTTAATGCCAGTTTGAGTAGCACTTTACTTTTTTTATTTTTTATTTTTATTTTTTAAGTATTCTTCTTACCACCCTGGGTAAGAAGGTTTTCAGCATCATGGAGTCCTATGTGTTCCTTTTATCATCACAAGCGTTCCTTTCATCATCACATTAAGCAAACAAGATTGAAGTGACATTCAGAGGCGAATACTTTTGCAGCGGCTTTCCACTCAGGATGCAAAATCACATTTGTGTCGTAAGAGAGGTTTTAAATGAGTTTTATGGACTTGTTTCCAGGCTGATCACTTCCCTCCTACTCATGCCCGCTCTTTACATTCCTGAAGCACTAAAATATATATATATATATATATATCACAGGATGGATCTGAAGACATAGCTCAGAGTAGAAGTAGGCGGTTTGTGTACTAAATTCCCTAGTTCCATATCAAGTTATTTCTAGCCACTGGAAAAATTAGTAATTGAAACTCTGGGAAGAACTGGACTGAGTACATAAACCAATGTTCGGATTAACTATATTGATATAGGTATAGTTCTCCTTATCTCAATTCTCCAAATAAATCTGAAAATTGAAAAATTGAAGTTTCCCAGCGGTTCCCCTGGTTTCAAGGCACACAGCATTCAAAGCCCCTTTCAAATATTGTAATCCTTCCTCCTTTTCTCAAGTTTAAACATGGTTTCTCAAGATTAAAGAGTGTCAGATCTGCCACCTTGCTTTTGCCTTCTCTTTGCC
Source organism: Pantherophis guttatus (assembly GCF_059756535.1). Classification (NCBI taxonomy): domain Eukaryota; kingdom Metazoa; phylum Chordata; class Lepidosauria; order Squamata; family Colubridae; genus Pantherophis; species Pantherophis guttatus. The sequence continues at coordinate 23,635,168 of NC_142063.1, read as the reverse complement.
TCAATGCCAGCCTGCCATAAACTCCAGGGGGGAAGGAACAGGGGTGGGTTCTAAATTTTTTTACTACTGGTAGTAAAAAAAGCCACTGGCGTGGCTTATTATGTAGGCGTGGCTTGATGGTCATGTGACAATTCTTTAGGATTTAGCAGAGGTACTGGTTTACCAGGCTTTTAACAGCTTGCAGAGCTGTACCGATCTACCCATTTATTTTTGCAGGCACTGGTCTACCCATTTATTTTTACAGGTGCTGGTCTACCCAGTTATTTTTGCAGGCACCGGTCTACTCATTTATTTTTACAGGCGCTGGTCTACCCAGTTATTTTTGCAGGCACTGGTCTACCCATTTATTTTTACAGGCGCTGGTCTACCCAGTTATTTTTGCAGGCACCGGTCTACTCATTTGTTTTCTTTTAACACTGATCAGCTGTAGGGAGGCCCTTTGAAGCCCCAGGGGAAGAGTTTAAACAGTTTTTTTCCCTCTAGTCATCAGCTGCGACTCAGGAGGCAGCAATAGATTGGGGCTGGGGCCAAATAAAAGGTAAGAATAACGCGGGGGTGGGGGCGGGGGGCGGAACCGGTTCGGTGACATCATATCATCACAGCTACCGGCTCAGTGGAACTGGGCCGAACTGGAAGGAACCCACCACTGGGAAGGAAGCAGGGGTGGGTTTCAAAATCCATTGCTACTGGTTTGCTTGTGAGCACACGTGCGCTTGCACACGCATGCGACGCTTCTGCGCATGCGCAGAAGTGTCCAAGCGGGTGGGTGGAGCCTCCCACCTCTGCCGCTACTGGTTCGCCCGATTTGGGGTGAACAAGTAGCAACCCACCACTGGAAGGAAGCTCTTCGGGAAGGAAGAAAGAGGGAACACGAAAGTACTTTGTACTGGTCAGAGACGACATCTCAAGGGCACCCGATCAAAAAGAAGAGTGCAGCTGCATTCCAAGGATGGCCGCTTCGAAAACATCTGGTTTGAGTATGAACCAGCAGAAGGGCAGATGTGGGAACCAGGGGGATTTGACTAGGGGATTGGCACAGAAACCTCAGACCTGTCTTTGCTTTGCTGTTACTTCACTTGAGTTTAAACCAGGAATCTCCAACCTTGGCAACTTTAAGCCTGGAGGACTTCAACTCCCAGAATTCCCCAGCCAGCTTTGCTGGGAGTTGAAGTCCACCACGCTTAAAGTTGCCAAAGTTGGAGACCCCTGGTTTAAACTATACCTTACTCCAAAGATGGAGTCATGGATCGTTCTTGCCTAGAGTTGAACAAGGCAGGGTTGACAGTTCTTTGAGTTTCAACTCACAGAACTTGATCTCAAATCCCTGATTATCTTCATTGCCCTTCTCACTCTTAGTTTATTTGGAATCTTCTTGAAATTGGGTGCAAAACTCAGGTGCAATTTGAACTCTGGAAGACACTTTTCAGTCACTTGAAAGCTTGCAAGTATCTTTTTAATATCAGGCTGTTGTCTCCTCATCCCCCTTGTTACCACACAGTTTATTTTGAATTGTATACTTGGGGGAGCTGTCAATCTTACATGCTGTGAAGTGCCAAATAAAATAGTGTACTTCTCGTGGACGCTTCATGTCACTTGCTGAATTCAGGGCCACTTGCTTTATTAACATTTGACTCTGAGGTACAAATTATTTGGGGGTGGGATGGGGTTCCTACTTATATCAGAGATGGGAATCCACTTTGTCATCGGGAAAGGTAAAAGAGTTCCTTTTAATTAAAGCCAGTGGGTCATATGGACATTTGGCTCCTGGACCAATTAATCCTGCTTTGGGATCAAGGAAAGCCCTCATTTTGCAGAACAGTTCTAAAGATCAGTATTTTAAAAGAATGGAAACAAAAGAATGAAAAAAAATCAAAATGAACCAGCTTCTCTGTTGTCGGCAGGTCAGCATGATTTGGTAGCTGAAGATGTTCCCATCTTTGACTTCTCAATAATGTCTTCCTTTCTCCAGCAACCCAGATCCTGAGGTTTATTGATACATTTGGAGAAAATTGCAGAGCAGCTCAAGAGACACCCCTTAATTATGGAAAATAATTCACTTTCTAATTAGACATACTGTATATTGCAGCCACAATTCTTGAAGAGAGTACCATTAAGATTTGTGACATCAGGGGTGAAATTCAGCAGGTTCTGGAGAACCGGTAGCGGAAATTTTGAGTAGTTCAGAGAACCGGCAAATACCACCTCTGGCTGGCTGCAGAGTGGGGTGAGAAAGGAGATTTATTTATTTATTTATTTATTTATTTATTTATTTATTTATTTATTTATTAATATGCCGCCCTTCTCCGGAGACTCAGGGTGGCTTACAATGCATTAAGCAATAGCCTTCATACTTTTGTATATTTTATACAAAGTCAGCTTATTGCCCCCACAAACCGGATCCTCATTTTACCTACCTTAGAAAGGATGGAAGGCTGAGTCAACCTTGAGCCTGGTGAGAATTGAACTCGCAGTAATTGCAGGCAGCTGGAAGCTAAATACTACCTTTAACAGTAGCATTAGTCTGCTGTGCCACTCAGGCTCCTGATTTTCCGTTCTTCCTTTAGAACAGGGGCGTCAAACTCAATTTCATTGAGGGCCGCATCAGGGTTGTGTTTCACCTCAGGGGGCCAGGGTGGGCATGGCCAGGGTGGGCGGGGCCAGCTTGACATCACTCGTGTGGTAGCCTGAACACTCTGCCAGTCAAAACGGTCTCCCGAGCTCCGTTTTCGACTGGGACGGCCTCCTGCAACCCTCTGCCAGTGAAAACAGAGCATGTGGCCCTTCCAAGCTCTATTTTTGCTGGCAGACAAATAGGACAACTGTGGCATTTGTGCTGTTTTCTTTGCACATTGTGGATACTAACTGGCAGTTGCTAAAAACAATGTGCTGGTTTAGGCAGTTTAATCCTACAGAGCTCTTTATGCAAAAGAAAAAAAAAGGCCTTCTTACTTTCTGATGCATATTATCTCATAAAACATAGAATCTTAGGACTGGAAGGGATCTTGGAGGTCTTCTAGTCCAACCCCCTGATCAAGGCAGGAGTCTTATGTCATCCCAATCAATGATTTTCCAGTCTATTTTTGAAAACACTGGGAGGCAAGCTACTCCATTGAATAACTGTTATCAGTGTCAGAAAATTTCTCCTCACTTCTAGGTTTCTTTAACAAGCTTCCACCCATTACTTCTTGTCCTGCACTCTTTGCCCCAGCCCCCCCCCCCACACACACACACTTTCTATCCTTCCACCAACAGTATAATATCTTAAAACAGCTTCTCCTGCCAAATACTGAGGGGAAAATGCAGCTTCCCTCCCCCCACTCCATCATCCCTGAGCGTAGCTCTGAAATCTTTCTTTGCCAACAGCCGAGGAGATTCTTACTTAAGTTTAAAAATAATGTCAGCATTATTTTTTAGCTGTGTACAAATTCTGCACCGTTGGAAATCATTTAAACTCCTCATTCCACAGGCAAAGGACGAATGCAAAATTTCTGGCCATTGTAGCAAGAATCACTTTGCATAAGTTAAAGAGCAGGGCTGACAGTGAATGGCTGTATTCAATTCCATGCTTGAATAGGTATCTCTCTCTAGATAAAAAGCAGCTGGCAAAAATACAAGCCCAAGTGTTAACCTCTTTCCTCTTTGCTAAAAGTTTCTGAAATGCTGCTCTGCTTCTTCAGTTTGAAGAGTATAATATGAAGCCAGATTCACCATTACCTTAATAGCATTTTCTTTCCAAGGTTCTGAATGACTGGTTTAAAAAAAAAAAAAACAGTCAATCATAAGGATATTTGCCTGTTGTTCTTTTTAGGGTAGATGCACAGATGATCATTTGCTTTATTAATCAATGAGTTTTCTGAAATAATTTGTTTCATAATAATTGTGGTAAACGTTGCCATTGACATAGAAAGAAAGACATCCCCCCCCCCCAGTGGTGGGAATCAAAAATTTTACTACCGGTTCTGTGGGCGTGGCTTAGTGGGCATGGCATGGCTTGGTGGGCGTGGCTTGGTAGGTGTGGCAGGGGAAGGATACTGTAAAATCTCAATTCCCTTCCAATCAGCTGGGACTCGGGAGGCAGAGAATAGATGGGGGTGGAGCCAGTAAGAGGTGGTATTTACTGGTTCTCCGAACTACTCAAAATTTCTGCTACCGGTTCTCCAGAATTGGTCAGAACCTGCTGAATCCCAGCTCTGCCCCCCCACCCCCAGGAAGAAACAGATACATCATTCTCATTGGAATATTGCTGCTTCTCCAGCAAAGAAAACCAAACTTATGACAACTAGAAGATAAATATTTGCCTGCTTTAGAGAGGTACCCTTACTTTCACACAAGGGCAAAAATGTTAGCTTTCAGTTGTTGTGTTTTGATTACAGTTCAATTACATTTCATTTTGCACATGTATTTTTATGTATTTTTCAAATGTGGAAAAAGATGCAGCCTTGGAATTTATTCTTGCTGATATATTAGCTGGGATTCTGGGCTAGAATAGAGTTGTTTGGTTATTGGCTGTTTGGCTTGTTGCAGTGGTGGAATTCAAATTTTTTTACTACCAGTTCTGTGGGTGTGGCTTGGTGGGGGCATGGTGTGGCTTGGTGGGCATGGCTTGGTAGGTGTGGCAGGGGAAGGATAGTGCAAAATCCCCATTCCCTCCCCACTCCAGGGGAAGGATACTGCAAAATCCCCATTCCCTCCCCACTCCTGGGGGAAGGATATTGCAAAATCTCCATTCCCAACCCACTCTGGGGCCAGCCAGAGGTGGTATTTGCTGGTTCTCTGAACTACTCAAAATTTCCGCTACCAGTTCTCCAGAACCTGTCAGAACCTGCTGAATAGCACCCCTGGCTTGTTGGGTTTTGGTTCCAGTTAGTTGCCTTCTTTTTTCTTCTTGATGGATTTTGTTTTCTTTAACTTTTATCTGTAAGCTGCCCAGTGTGGCCATTGAGTCAGGTGGCCTTGAAATTGAATTAATAAATAAATATTGAGGGGACTATTGAAGGTATCACCATAATCTAAATGCACAGTGCTCAAGGCTGCTTCTTTTTTTCCAGTTTATTTATATATTTTCTCTTTACATACAATAAGTGCTTGGTGAACAGCGTACTGTCTGGGTCAGTTTATTTACATAATAATGCTTTTTCAGTTCCTAGTTTCTACCTCTATTATCTAACCATTGATAAAACAAGTCCCAAGTTTGAAAATATTCTGTGTCATCTTTTTCTTTTATCTTCAGTGTTAATCTATCCATTTCTGCACAGTCTAATATTTTTTTTATTATATCTTCTTCTCTTAAGTGTGTCCTTGTTTTTCCAGTATTGTGCAAATACAATTCTTGGTGCTGTCAAAACATGTAATATTAAATACTCAAGGCTTCTTTCAAACAAAGCAACACACAATGGACCTGCTCCGATGTTCCAATGGCCAAGTGACTTTCTACATTCACCAGACTAACAAATTCATAACTTTGTCTTCAGTTCAGTTCATCTCCTCTATGGACCCTCAGAGAGCTAGAGGATGCACCCTTCAGATCCACCTATCAACAGCTACCTCTTGGACCCAATATAGGAAATCAACTGCCAAGCCCTGGCAGCTACTCTGAGATAGTCTTCAGAGCTGAAGAAGCTTCTTGGATGAGAAGCAAAACATCTTCAAAGAAAAAACAAGTAAGTCCAGTTGCCTCCTGAAAAAGCACCTTTGGGACTACCTTTGAGATAGCTCAAGTACAGATAGAATAGAATTCTTTATGGCCAAGTGTGATTGGACACACACAAGGAATTTGTCTTTGGTGCATATGCTCTCAGTGTACATAAAAAGAAAAGATACATTCATCAAGAATTATAAGGTACAACACTTAATGATAATCATAGGGTACAAATAAGCAATCAAAACATACTAGGAAACAATCAATATAAATCGTAAGGCTACAGCAATAAGTTACAGTCATAGGTGGGAGGAGATGGGTGATAGGAACAATGAATAGAATAGAATAGAATTCTTTATTGGCCAAGTGTGATTGGACACACAAGGAATTTGTCTTGGTGTATATGCTCTCGGAGTACATAAAAGAAATGTTCATCAAGAATTATAAGGTATAACACTTAATGATAGTCATAGAATGATAGTCATAGAGAAACAGTCAGTATAAATCTTAAGGATACCAGCAATAAGGTTACAGTCATACAGTCATAAGTGGGAGAAGATGGGTGATAGGAACGATGAGAAGACTAATATTTATTTATTATTTATTTTATTAATTCAATTTGTATGCGGCCCCTCTCCGAAGACTCAGGGCAGCTCACAATGCATTTAAAATCATTACAAAAAACATTTAAAAATTAAAAACATTAAAACTCATTCACACCATTCATGGCCGGATCTCGCTGGATCGCAAGAGTGAGATCAACGGTCCCAGGCCTGCTGGAAAAGCCAGGTCTTCACCGCTTTTCGGAAGGCCAATAGGGTGGGGATGGTCCGGACCTCAGGAGGTAACTGGTTCCAGAGAGCTGGGGCAGCCACAGAGAAGGCCCTCCCCCGCGGGCCTGCCAGCCGGCATTGTTTAGCTGACGGGACCCGGAGGAGACCAACTCTGTGGGATCTTACCGGTCGTTGGGAGTTAATGCGGTAGAAGGCAGTCTCGAAGATACCCTGGCCCATTAGCCATTACTAATAGTAGTAGTGATGCAGCTTTAGTGAATAGTTTGACAGTGTTGAGGGAATTATTTGTTTAGCAGAGTGATGGCATTTGGAAAAAAAACTGTTCTTGTGTCTAGTTGTTTTGGAAGATCATTTGTCACACTATAAAGACCCTCCACCAAGACACGCTAGGAATATCAGCTCCCAGAATTCGCAGCAATAGCTAGGTTCCCTGAGGTTTTCTAGGAGTTGAAGTCCAACATGTGGATGATATCCAAACTGGAGAGGGCAAATCACTCCAGTAGAGCAGATGTACAGGACATCCACCTTTGAAAAGCTATAGCTAATTGTTTAGCTCCAATGCTTAATACTCTCTAAGGCTTTGTAAAAACTGAAATGGGCCAAACGTCTCCTCATAACTTTGCTAAGCCTTGAACGATATTATATTAGAAATATTTCCATGAGAAGAGTTGTATACAAAGGTGGGATTTACACGTTGTAGCAACCGGTTCGCCCAGCACTGAAAATGTGAGTGAACATATGTGTGCGGCATCACAAAACACGGCAATTCGCTCACGCACACCATCCACAGATGCATGTGACATCAAACAACACAGCACATGCGTGTGGCATCAACAACACCCACCCGCAGGTCGCTACTACCAGTTCACCCAAACCGTTCCAAACCATCTGAATACCACCTCTGTTTCAGTGGTGGGTTTCAAAAATTTTTACTACCAGTTGTGTGGGCGTGGCTTGGAGGGCATGGCATGGCTTGGTGGGCATGGCTTGTGGGTGTGGCAGGGGAAGGATACTGCAAAATCTCCATTCCCACCCCACTCCAATGGAAGGTTACTGCAAAATCTCCATTCCCACCCCACTCCAACGGAAGGTTACTGCAATATCCCCATTTCCTCCCAATCAGCTGGGACCTGGGAGGCAGAGAATAGATGGGGGTGGGGCCAGTCAGAATTTTTACTACCGGTTCTCCAAACTACTCAAAATTTCCACTACCGGTTCTCCAGAACTGGTCAGAACCTGCTGAAACCCACCTCTGCTCTCTTTGTATACATTTTCATTACAGAGACTAGCATAATCAGTAATATAAAAGAAGAATGAGCAAAGAAGTCTATTCTTTCCAATACAATATTTTTAAAGCTAGGTAATGAATCAAGCTTTTATGATAAAAGTTGCATATTATCAAAATCTTGAGAATTCTTCATGAATATTTGGGAGGATAGAGGTACTTGGAGATCTAAAACACACAATTTTTATCTGTTTGCATATATATGTTGCATACATCAAAGCTATTCTTATCTTGTGTCATTAGCTTAAGTTTCAGGAACACCATACTAAATTTTAAACTCCAGGTCTATTGATTTTCCAACCTTTTGGGGTTTTTTTGCAAAATAACCTTTTTTATTCAATCATTTTGTGGCTGTTCTTCTCAGATACTTACAGTCTGGCCTTGTTGCGGAGATGGGTACAAGTCTCTCTCTTAGTCAAAATGTTTTAAAATGTTAAAACTTCTTTTGGGTGGGGGCAAACACTCAACAGCTTTATGAGAGGTGGGTTGATTTTAATAAGATTTTCCTGTGGCAAAACCCACGACAAAACAGAGGCCTTGTTCAAACAATATGTTAATCTATTTTATGAGATGTTTCCTTTCTGATTCAAGTGAACAAAACCTAAGAAAACTTTCTTTGGCCTTTGACCTCAGTTGTTGAAAATTGGTGGCATCATTAACTGTCATTTTGCAATGGTAAAGGCACACAAACCATGATGGGGTTTTTTCCACATTCAAATATGTCTGACTCTCCAAAATTGCCTGGACACAGCTTTCTTGGGAAGGTTTTTCAGAAGTGGTTCACCATTACCTCCTTCCTGAGGCTGAGAGTTGGCTTCTTGCCTAAGGCAAGACTAGAACTCACTGTCTCCTGAGTTCTAGACTGACTCCTCATATATGCTTAATATAGTTTTGAAGGGACACGGTGGCTCAGTAGCTAAGATGCTGAGCTTGTCGATCGAAAGGTCGGCAGTTCAGTGGTTCAAATCCCTAGTGCCGCATAACGGGGTGAGTTCCCGTTACTTGTCCCAGCTTCTGCCAACCTAGCAGTTCGAAAGCATGTAAAAAATGCAAGTAGAAAAATAGGGACCACCTTTGGTAGGAAGGTAACAGCGTTCCGTTCGCCTTTGGCATTTAGTCATGCCAGCCACATGACCACAGAGACGTCTTTGGACAGTGCTGGCTCTTCGGCTTTGAAACGGAGATGAGCACCACCCCCTAGAGTCAGGAACAACTAGCACATATGTGCAAGGAGAACCTTTACCTTTACTTTTACCGTATAGTTTTGAAAACTAGGAAAAGGACTCAAAAGCAATGGGGTTGCCTTAGCCACATCTATGATATAGTTCCATGCAATTTGCATCACTGTCCCTTCCACTGAACTCTTCATTGTATACAGTGGTGGAATTCAGCCAGTTCACACCACTTTGGGAGAACCGGTTGTTAACTTTTTGAGCAGTTTTTTATTTCATCAAGCTGGCCTGGCCTAAATCTTCTCCCCTTTTTAAATGTAAATTTTAATTTGTTTTTAAATTATAGGGTATTTTAAATTTGTTCAGCCAAATTATTTAATTCGTTTTTATTCTATTTTAAATTTTTGTATTTATGTGTTTTATCCTGTGGCTGTTCACCGCCCTGAGTCCTTCGGGAGTAGGGCGGTATAGAAATTTTAAAAATAAAAAAATAATAATAAATATAAAAGTTTGGCAAACTGGTTGTTGAAAGAAATCATTAGGGCAGAGAACCGATTGTTAAATTACTTGAATCCCACCACTGATTGTATACCAAAATGATGCAGGTAACACCCAGTCACAAAAAGGTTTTCCACCTGGGTGCTTTTGGCTTTTGTTTTTCTTTTGTTAGTTTTGTTGTTGTTGTTGAGTTTATCCTCCATGGTATATACTCAAGTATTGTGATTTATAACTATGCTTCGGCATATTTATGACTCTGCATGTTGTGTCAATGTAACCAAACATAATAAGCGGTGTTTAGTTACATTCACACAACATGCAGAGCAAACCATTAGCTAGCATGGTATGAATCCTATCGGTTTTGTATAAGTAATTAAGGGGATGTGAAAGGTGTATCGGAATCTTCCATCATTTTCTTGTTACAATAGGTAGTCCTCAATTTATGACCACAATTGGGATTCGAATTTTAGTTGTAAGTCATGACAGTTCCTCCCCCATCAAGAGTCATCTGCTGGTAGGGAAACCACGAACAAATCCCCCCTGTGGGACGATTGGTCAGGATAAGAACTGATCCAGATCTGTATACATAAACACAGTAGATAAACAAAGGAAGTAAAGTCTGTAGAGATTCTCAGTCATTTTTCCATTCTCCACTATTCTCCACTATCCTGTCAAAAGTGAAGAAGCTTCTTGGGTGAGAAGCGAAACGTCTTCAAAGAAAAAACAAGAAAGTCCAATTGCCTCCCGAAAAAGCACCTTTGGGACGAAGGAAGTAAAGGAGTCGTTGTGGATTTTACTATGCTAGTCATTGCCCACTCTAGGGGGCAGCACTCATCTCTTTTTTTTGAGGCCATCAGCCAGAGTTGTCCAAAGACATTTCCGTATTCATGTGGCCAGCATGATATCACAGAAGGCTGTCTCCTCCTCACTAAAATGGCACCTATTTATCTTCTTGCATTTGCATACTTTCGAACTGCTAGGTGGGCAGGAGCTGGGATGAGGACAGGAGCTTGGGTCTTGAACCCAGACTGTTGGCTTCCCAGCCCTCAAGCCCAGCATCTTAACCACTGAACCACCATACTGCGCTGATAAGCAAATGAGTGATTATATTCTGGACAAAATGATACCTATACTAATGAAGTAATGTGATCTAGTAGAATGTACAAGTATTATTTGCAAAACCAGTCTGTTTTTCAATGCACATATAGAATAATAGAGGAAATCAAGCCTTAATCTAATTACTTTTCTCTTTCTCCCACTTTCTGTTTGTAACTTATTACAGATCCTTCTCCCCCTCCTTATCTCCAAAACTGGAATATCTCTGAGCTTTCCCCTCGCTGTCTTGCTGCCAGACAAAACCTTTTAACTCCTAAATTCCCATTCTCCAGCAGCTGATTCTTTGTACACAACCAGATCCAACATGCTTCCCTTAGTGAATTCTCCTGGTATTTCCCCATTTTCAAAACCTGCTTCGGGCTTTTCCTCTTAGTCTTCTACCATTTCCCAAGGCTGGGAGATGTAATGGGCTGGATTAAATCAACCTTTTGCACAGCACAGAGTAAGTGTCATAAAAATGATACATCTTTTTTTTCTTCTTTAAATACAGGACTTTCAAAACAGCATCAAATCTATGTTTAAAATGAGTTTATGTAATCTGGTTTTTTTGCAGCTCAAGTCAAAAAAAAGAAAGGCCACGGACAAAAGATTCCAGTTGTCAAAAAAAAAGTGCATGCCCACAGAAAACCGAAAGGATCAGATAGATGAGTATATCTATAACTCAGGGTTGAACTGTAGAATTCTTGGTGCTCTTTGAACTTGGTTGTTTTCCTGCAGATATTTCATTACCCTACTAGGTGGTGCTAGTGAGTATGGGAGTTACTCCCTGATAATATACAGTTGCTTACCGTATCAGTGCCGGTGTGGTCTTCTCCTTGGTAGGTCCTTGATCAGGGTATTGTTTTCTGATTGATATTTGTCTGGTGTTAATCTCTGCTTATCTGAATATTGGTTGCTGGGGACATCTGCAAGCAAACAACTAAGCTCAGAAAGCACCAAGGATTCCACAAATATATTTATGCAGTTATACGGATCCCTTCCCCACCCAACCCCCCACAACTCTTGTCAGAAGGCTACTTTGTGTAGGCACCCCAGTTTGAATCCTTTTATTAAAGCAGAAGACAACAAGAGGGCTCTCCAGGTCTCTGAACCACGAAGAAACTGATCCAGTGGACAGTATGACACACCTAACATTCCTGACCATCTTATCAACTGCCTCACCAAATGAAATGTATTACATTGCATTCCCAGCAAAAACTGCATTGGACGAAGAGAGAAATTATGTCTTTAAACCAGTGGTGAAATCCAAATTTTTTTACTACCAATTCTATGGATGTGGCTTGGTGGGCATGGTGTGGCTTGGTGGGCGTGGCTTGGTGGGCATGGCCAGGGAAGGATACTACAAAATCTCCATTCCCACCCCACTCTGAGGCCAGCCAGAGGTGGTATTTGCCGGTTCTCCGAACTGCTCAAAATTTCCGCTACCGGTTCTCCAGAACCTGTCAGAACCTGCTGGATTTCACCCCTGCTTTAAACCAGTGGTAAAATCTGAACCAGTTTGCCACCGGTTCACTGGCCGCACATGCGCAGTACGTGCCAAACATGTGCCACATGCATATGTGCAGTGCACACAAAAAGCACGCTGCACACATGCATGTGCAGTACGAGCTAAATGCGCAGAAAAATGAGGCTTGCGAAGGTAAGTATAACAGCGAGGGGGAAACAGCTGTGTGGCGTGATTTAGATTCACTAGAAACCAGGATTTCCTGCTTTCTAGCGATTTTAAATCGCATGATCGTCAGAAATACTGGAAATACCGGTTCGGAGGAACCGGTAGGTTTTTTTACTACCGGCTCACTCGAATTGGTAGTTTTTATCACTACCAGTTCACCCAAACCGGTGTGAACCGATAGGATTTCACCACTGCTTTAAACTTGAATTACTAATGACAGCTTTAAGCTGAGGATAAGAATGAAAGCAACAGAATGTGGTTGTGGCATTTTAAAAAAAAGGGTACCAATTGATGTTGCCTTGAAGGGGGATATGAGGGAAAGACCTGAATCTCACTTCCTTCAATAAAGTCTCTAGGCAGAATCCCATGAATATCTGGCTTTTGTTTTTTTCCTGGTTTGCTTAAAGCATAATATGCTAAGAGCCAAAGAGCCTGAATTCTTTTATGTTCAGCACCAGGAAAGAAAATCAGCTGGAATTGTCTGAGAAAGCCATCTTGTTTACAAAAATATCTTTGACCTGAACAACTAGGCAATTATTATGTTTTTTAAAAAAAAAAATCAACTACCTATGCACCTAGTTGCCTCTATCTTTTGCTTAATTTGTAACCGCTTTTCACCGATGAAAAAGCTTCTAAACCAGTGAAAATAAACTGGGTCAATGCCAATTGAAAACACAATTAAAACCACAGGACATCAATAAAATAAATAACACTCATGCAGCCAATAGGTTATACCCTAAATCTTTATCTGAATAAAATGTTTTGTTTGCTGGCAGGAAATAACAAAGAGAGAGCAAGCTAACTTGACCTCTATTAAAAAAAGACCTCTAAGAAAAGATATTTTCCTACACCATCCCCAGACTTGCCTCCAAAGCTGGTAAACCAGGAGCTGTGTTCCTTACCAGATCAGATAAAGACACAACAGGTGAATTTACCCAACATCCTAAATTTAATAGTATTAACCTTGAATTACCTTTTGAGGCTCAGCATGTTGCCCAATGATAAAGATATCTTCTAAAGGTCTTAAAGCTTCGGCAAACTCATAAGAGAAGGTGTGATATTTTTCCCAATTTGCTGGTCCCGTGCCCTTAAGGACTTTATAAATAATGTCAGGAATTTGTATTAAATCTAGAAACAGACCTGGAACCAGTCATCCTGGTCAACTGGGTAACCGTAGAGGAGGTGGGTAAGTCTGATTGTACAAATCTCATTTGCAGACAGACAGATGATAGACAAATAGACATAGATGGATATAGATATAGACAGACAGACAGACAGATAGATGATAGATAGCACTAGCACTAGCACTAGCACTTAGACTTCACAGTGCTTTACAGTCCTCTCCAAGTGGTTTACAGAGTCAGCATATTGTCCCCAAAAATGTGGGTCCTCATTTTACTGACCTTCAAGGATGGCAAGCTGAGTCAACCTTGAACTGTTCATAATTGAACTCTTGGCAGTCGGCAAAAGTAGCCTGCAATACTGCATTCTAACCACTGCGCCACCACTCTGATCTTGTGATGATGCACCTGACATAACAATGTGATGATAGCAAGGTTTGCCCTTGATGCCTATAAGTCATATGACACTTATTTGGACTTGTTGAACTTTTATCGGTGGTGGCGCAGTGGTTAGAATGCAGGCTAATTCATTACTCACTGCCAGGAGTTCAATCCTGACTGGTTCAAGGTTGACTCAGACTTCCATCCTCCTGAGGTCAGTAAAATGAGGACCCAGATTGTTGGGGGCAATATGCTGACTTGCTAAACTGCTTAGAGAGGGCTGTAAAGCACTATGAAGCAGTATATAAATCTAAGTGCTAATGCTATTGCTATCTATCATCTCTCTGTCTGTCTGTCTATCTATCTATGTCTATGTCTGTCTGTCTATCTATCTATCTATCTATCTATCTATCTATCTATCTATCATCTACCTTCCTGTCTGTCTGTCTGTCTATATACCTTCCTGTCTGTCTGTCTATCTGATTTTCAAAGCCACCCAAACAAAGGATTCTGGGCAGTGAATAGTCATAAATCAACAGTCACAAATAAAAATAATTACAGTATGTATATACACATAGCCAGATCTTCAAGACCTTATGAAATACCAACAGAATTGGATCATCATAATCTATGAAGGGAGAATGTTCCAGATGTCATGGGCTACATCAGAGTTGGGGAATCTCCTGGTCCCTACCAGCTGACATTCCTTGGCTGATGGGACTCATAACACAGCAAATCTTCCAGACCAAATTACAGCAATTCGAGACATAATTTGAAATCAGAGTTTGAAACAACTGGGTGAAAAGCAATTCCTCAGGTAACCTGATCCCAAGCCATGAATTTCCCCAAGAATTTTCAAACGCAATCTTATGTAAAGTAAATTACAATAGACTAGTTGAGGTGCTGCTACCTCCAGGCAGGAGCAAAAGCATTCCTGCCCTCAGTTGAAAACTAGGCATCCTGATTCAAGGCAGAATGCAGAAATGTAAATAATTGCAACCCTCAGTTGCTACAGAGAAGAGGAATATGATCTTGTACACTAACAGCTGAAACTCTACTTCTTCATTTTTTTTTGTGAATGGCCAGAATTTCTTGCTCTTGTCTGAATTAAGCATTAGCTTATTTTCCCTCATATAATCCAACACTAGCATCAGACCCATCTCTAATCTTAGTGTTGTGACCTAGGCTTACTGAGTCATTACAAGACACAATTAGTCCCAAACAAACCTATTTTATTGTAACAGCTGAGAATTACGTTCATTCCCAGCTGAGTCCCAATTAGTTGCAAAACAAGTCCTTCGGAAGAAGTCCTTCGGGATAATCACCAACTTTTATCTTCTTTGATACCCTGCCAAAGGCTTACTTGGCAAAGCCCCATGAAGTTCAGAAATAAACAAGAGATGCCAACTGGAAACAGAATTAGCAACATTGCTTTCCTGCAAAAAGGCCCAAGTTCCTTTGTTTCTCTTTTAAGCCTTACGGGAGGGGCCAATCATCTCCTGGCCTTACTCCTGAGTCATCCCTTTTGCTTTAGCTGCTCTTGCCTTCTGGCAGCTCTGTGCATGCATGCACTAGGAACAGGCTCCTCCTGTTCCTCTGCCTCTCTGCTGTCTGACTCTGGAAGCTGCAGAGTCCGCACATCACTCCCAGATGGCCCTGGCCCCATCTCTGCCTCCGACACAGAGCCCTCATCCGGGCCTTCCCCAGACTCCAGGACTGGCCCATGTTCCTCCCTAGCCTCCTCACTGTCCGACTCTGTTACCAGCTCTGCAGGTTGCTGGTGGATCACAACACTTAGTACAGCTTATAAAAAATTAATATCATGGAGCATTTGCTTTATTTAACCTTATGTTTAAAATTATGCTCATTAAAATACACATGCTTTATTTGGCCTGGGTATTTGCATTAAAGAGAGATTTTGCCTTTTTGACTTGTGTAACTCCAAAAATAATTTTAGCTGGGGAGTGAGTCATGATTAAAAAGCTTGCCATCTATGTTTGTTTTGCTGTAATATAATCAGCCAAAGAGATCTATGGCTGTTCTTCTTGCAAATCTGGGGAGACCTGGAATTAAAAATGCTTTTCTCTCTTCTTGATTATCGATGTGTTTCCGTGACATCACATGGAGCAAAATAGATCTTTATTTGAGGCAAAGGAGGCAAAAATCCAAACATATTGGCAAAAAAAAAAAAAAAACGCGTTGCCTGTCAACATAAGGTAGCCCTCTAGTAGGTATTCTGTTATTATCAGGATGCTGAGAAATGAGGTGATTTTTCAGATCAAAGACAATACTCTTCTGCTGTAGAAGGAATGCAAAACATGCTGGGATCCTACTGCCTCCAAGAGGCAGCTGGAAAAAGAAAGAGAAAAGTAGAAGTAGATTGTCCAGAGGAAAATGGGCAGATGTTGTTGAATTTGTATTGAGAGGTCTTTGCTATCCGAGTTGATCAGTTGTCTTAATCTGCTTGCAACAAAACTTAGTCCTTAGCCTGTGGTATAATTCCTTGAGATGGCAGCAGCCACTGACTTCAAAAACTGAAGAGTCTGACAACTGCTTAAAATTCAGCAGCAGCGGTAGCATCTGCCCATATCAAATTGCAATGGAGTATCTAAGTCTAAGAGGGATGCAGTGGATCAGTGGCTAAGAAGCTGAGCTTGTCAATCAAAAGGTTCGCAGTTTAGCGGTTTGAATCCCTAGTGCCGCGTAATGGGGTGAGCTCCCATTACTTGTCCCAGCTTCTGCCAACCTAGCAGTTCAAAAGCATGTAAAAAGTGCCAGTAGAAAAATAGGGACCACCTTTGGTGGGAAGGTAACAGCGTTCCGTGCACCTTTGGTGTTTAGTCATGTCGGCCACATGACCACGGAGACATCTTCGGACAGCGCTGGCTCTTTGGCTTTGAAACGGAGATAAGCACCACCTCCTAGTCGGGAATGACTAGCACATATGTGAGAGGGCAGTGGTGGGTTGCCCCCGGTTCACACCGGTTCTATAGAACCGGTAGTAAAATCGGCAGGAAGCTCTGCCTACCAACCCCGATGTCATCAAAATGTTTCTGTGCATGTGCAATAGAAATTACACTGAGATCTTGCAAAATGGATCCATAAAATGATAAAGTCATAGAACTGGAAGGGGATGTTTAGAACATTAAATCCAACCACAATGCAGAAGTCCTAGTGATTTTGACAGCTGCAGACTCGGTCAGGATTGAACTGCCAAATTGCAGGCAGCCAGCAGGCAGCAGAAGTAGCCTGCAGTACTGTATTCTAACCACTGTACCACCATGGCTCTTGGAAGAGAATGAAGGGAAGATCATGATTTCTCTGGGTAATTGGCAATTCTGTTGCTTAATCATTCTGACGTGTGGGATTTTCCCCCTAACATTCAATTAAACTTTATTTTCATAAATCTATAGAACTGCAAAGAGGGGGAGCACTTCAAGGATCATCTGGTGAAGCCCTCTTCATTGTGCAGCAAAACCATGCAAATTCTACTAAAGAAGTCCATTTAAAGACTTCCATCAGGGCACTTCCCCCCCCCCCCATATTTAAATGAAATCTAGGTAGCTTCAGGTATACTCATTGTTTCTAGGCCTGATTGCCATAGCTGTAGAAAAAAGCTCTCAACCATTTTCCCTGACCTCTCTGTGCATCTAAACATGAATATCTTGTCTCCTATCAGTTTTCTTCAAATTGAACACATCTCTTCAGCCTATCTTCCTGTAGGACATTTTCAGGTCCTCTTTTCATCTTCATTTCCTCCCTAAAATGTCCTTAACTTAACAATCTTGTTCTAGAAATGTAGTGCCCGGAACCATACACAAAACTTCAAATGTAGCCTCACCAATTCTTTCTGGATCAATAGAGAACAAGTCTTGATCTTCAGTGTGACATATTTCCAAATATTTGAATGGAACTATCATCTTTGCTTGTGTTCTCAGGATTAAACATATCATGTTCCCTCCAGGTTTACATTAAAGTTTAATTTCCAATCCATAATTAACTTCATCATCCTTGACCGTGTTGGAGGTTCAGATCCAGTGGCACTGATTCTTCAATATCACCTCCTGACTAGAAAGAGCAATGCAACACAGAGAGAAAGTTAAAGATTTACTCCATGTCCCCTGTTGGTCACTACTTTGCTACTCTTTGTCTAAGAGATTTTTCATGTTCGGTCACTTCCTTTTGCCTTTGTTCCTAGACACACTGACATTGGAGTACATATTTTCTGACTCTTTTCTCAGTAGGATGTCTGAAAGGTGCTTTTTCAAGAGGCAATTTTCTTTGGTTTTCCTTGAAGACATTTTGCTTCTCATCCAAGAAGCTTCTTCAGTTCTAACCTGGATCCCTAACCTGGTTGACTGAGAAACTCCAGAAACTCTCAGTAGCATGTAGTTAGCTGGGTGCTAGGCAGTGCCTAACCATTAAATCAGAGGTGGTATTCAGCAGGTTCTGACCAGTTCTGGAGAACCGGTAGCAGAAATTTTGAGTAGTTCGGAGAACCGGTAAATACCACCTCTGACGGGCCCCGCCCCCATCTATTCTCTGCCTCCCGAGTCCCAGCTGATCGGGAGGGAATGGGGATTTTGCAGTATCCTTCCCCGGCCATGCCCATCAAGCCACGGCACAGAACCTGTAGTAAACAATTTTGAATTCACTGCATTGAATTTGTTTCCCATGAATAAATCTCATTTCTACAATAAATACAAAACTTGCTCAGAACAGATTCTCACACTCAAGAATCTCTTACGTAGAGAGACAGAGGTCTCAACCTGTAGTACTCTGTGCCTGCTCTAGTTTGCTTGGATTCCTCTCAGTCTGCCAGAAGTGGATACAGAAGCCAAGGTCAGCTCTGACCAATTCAAAGCAATGGGATTCCATCCAAATTTGTGTCATCTGTGAATCTGATAAGCATTCCCTCCAAGTTATTAAACACCGGTGTTGAAGAGAGCAGAGCCCAAGATTAAACTATGTGGCAGCCCCTTTGACATCTCCTGCCACTTTGGCAAGGAACCATTGTTAGGTTTTTCAAGCCATCTGTCACTTCATAAATTGCACTGAAAGCAACATGGAATGGGACATGTTAAAGTCTATCTTTGGCTGACCAACACTCTTCATATGCCAGAAATGGTAAGAAATTAGCCAGAAAAAAAAACATCTTTTGAAAAATTGCATTCGTTGTTTTTCAAAACAATAGTAAAAGCTTGCACTGGGGAAATTGTCATTTAGAAATGATGTCCTTTGGATAACACTGTACATAATGCTGACAAGGTTTCTGGGCCTCTCATATTCTTAGGTGTTCCATTTGTCCTTTCCTCAGTTTCACTCTTTCCTTCCCATTTTCCCATTCTCTTCTTAAAACTTGATGCTTTTTTTCTGCAATCACCATACTGTATATCTCCTCATTCCCTGTCTCTCTCTGAGGTCAGTCCCTCATTAGCAAGTTATATTGTCTTCTAGCATCATCCAAGCACAATTGTGCTGATATAACAGAAATGAGGACATGTTTTATATCGCTTCAACAATGGCTGGCTGGTACTATGACTCCTCAGTAAGGAAGAGAACTAAAGAGCCATAAATTAAGAAAAGTTGTGAATTAAACTGGTTCCTTAGAGTCAAATTTAATGGCAGTGGGGTTTAAATTTATTTTTAAAGGACTATAGGCTAAGAAGTTGTTCAATTTCTAACACAGACCGAAAATGGAATAGATTTATATTGATCTGCACATCCCTTTAAAGTCATAGTCTCGCATGATGTGCACTGCCAACAGCCAGTAACAATTGTGGTGGTGAACATGAACTTTCTAGAAGTATTTATGTTATTAATCTCTGCTCAGCCCATCCCTATCATTTCTATTCATTTCAAATCCTTTATGGTTCTGCTGTTGGCTCCACATTCATCAGCTAGGAAAACTGCTAGGAAAACTATTTCATGGATCAATAATTTTAGATTAATTAATATTTTGCTCCATGAAAATGAACAAAATGTTAATGTTTTCCCCTAGTGGAGGCTGAAGAACATCTAGAGGGAGGATGGTAGCACATCTCAATACGGAGGTTTCTGCAATATTCAGCAAGCCCCAAGCGTCCATTTTAATAACAGTTACTGTTTGTTCTGAGCAGTAGGGGGGGAAAAAACTCTTTTCTAATCAATATTCCCTTCTAGGAGTGAGATCTTGCCTTGAGACAGCTTCAGCATGAAGAGAAATGTCATGTTTCTGGCTGTAGGAGCAGTTTGCAAGCAGAAAATAGGACATGAAAAAGAGACCCAAGAAGGCAGCCTGCCATATTGCCTAGAGGTAGCAAATTCTATTGCCTCCTATTAGTTCAGCTCCTGCTGAGAACCTGTAGAAGGTTGTGGAGGAAAGGATTATGTATGATTTTTGCCTAACATCTGTTTAACCCATTCTCCCAACCAACATGTCTCTTTTTTTCCCTTTTTACTTCTTCTAAACTGTGTTTCTTCAGAGCATACTCCATTTGTTTATTTATTCATTCCATACTGTTCAATCAATAAAAACACCAGGTTTACACCAATCCATTAAGAACTTACAACCAATTAAAATGCCCAAGGCAAGCATAATTAAAATTTAAAAAAAATGTAAGAAGGAACAAATGATACAAAAGTAATAGTAATAGAGATAGCTCCTGATACAGCAATAGCAGTAGCACTTAACCTTATATACTGCTTCATAGTGCTTTTACAGCCCTCTCTAAGCAGTTTACAAAATCAACATATTTTTGCCTCCAGCAATCTGGGTCCTCATTTTACCGACCTCAGAAGGCTGAGTCAACCTTGAGCCGGTGAGATTTGAACTGCTGAACTGCAGCTAGCAGTCAGCTGAAGTAGCCTGCAGTGCTGCACTCTAACCACTGCACCACTCTGGCTCTATATGATTGGGATACACATGTGCCCTCCAGTGGTGGGTTTCAAAATTTTTTACTACCGGTTCTGTGGGTGTGGCTTGGTGGGCGTGGTGTGGCTTGGTGGGTGTGGCAGGGAAAGGATACTATAAAATCTCCATTCCCACCCCACTCCAGGAGAAGAATACTGCAAAATCCCCATTTCCTCCCGATCAGCTGGGACTCGGGAGGCAGAGAATAGATGGGGGCAGGGCCAGTCAGAATTTTTACTACCGGTTCTCCAAACTACTCAAAATTTCTACTACCGGTTCTCCAGAACTGGTCAGAACTTGCTGAAACCCATCTCTAGTCCCCTCACAGGCTACTATCCCACTATGGAGAGGTAGAGAACTACGGCCCCTTTATGACTTGTGGACTTCAATTCCCAGAATTCCTGAGCCAGCCATGCTGTCTCAGGAATTATGGGAGTTGAATGACCACAGGTCATTAGAGGACCATAGTTCCCCACCCCTTCATTATACAGTAGTAAGGAGGTCTGTTTGCTTGTGTCAGGCCCCAAGAACCAAGAATGACACTTCTGAGTAGTTTCTTCATTGTTGTTCACCTATAACCAGAATCTTGTCAAACTAAAACAACTATCTGCATATCTATAGATGTATTTTGTGAGCTGCTAGGGAGGTGTCATCATAATTCTCTTCCTGCCTACCAGACTTTTCACACTTTACTTTTTTTTTACTTTTATTTGATTTATATACCGCCCTACTCCCGAAGGACTCAGGGCGGTGAACAGCCAACAATAAAATACATACATACAAAATTTAAAAAGCAGAAATAAAATTGAATTAAATAGTTTGGCCCAGACAGATTAAAACCCCAATCAATTTAAAACAAATTTAAACTTTGAATATTAAAATACTAAAAAAATATTAAAAATTGTTTAAAAAGAGGGAGAAAGTTAGGCCAGGCCCACTTGGTGAAATAAAAAGGTCTTTAGAGCACGGCAGAAGGTGCACAGATCCGGAATCCTCCATATCTCCGGGGGGAGCTCGTTCCAGATAGTAGGTGCCCCCACAGAGAAGGCTCTCCCCCTGGGGGCCGCCAGTCGACATTGTTTGGCCGACGGCACCTGGAGGAGCCCCTCTCTATGAGAGCGTACCGGCCAGTGGGAGGCTATTGGTGGTAGTAGGCGGTCCCGCAAGTACCCAGGTCCTGAGCCATGAAGCGCTGTGCTACCTCTTTGCCGGGGTGAAATCCAGCAGGTCCTGACAGGTTCTGGAGAACTGGTGGCGGAAATTTTGAGCAATTCGGAGAACCAGCAAATACCTCCTCTGGCTGGCCCCAGAGTGGGGTGGGAATGGAGATTTTGCAATATCCTTCCCCCAGGTGTGGGGAGGGAATGGGGATTTTGCAGTATCCTTCCCCGGAGTGTGGTGGGAATGGAGATTTTGCAGTATCCTTCCCCTGCCGTGCCAACCAAGCCACGCCTACCAAGCCACACCACGCCCACCAAGCCATGCCCACAGAACCGGTAGTAAAAAAAATTGGATTTCACCATTGCTCTTTGCCCTTTGGGAAGCAAGTCCTCATTCCTGGGACTCCAAACTACATTCTGGACTGGACTACAGACTACATTCTAGACGACATATATTTAGTGATATCAGGATTATGTGGGTAGCTTAACTACCACGAGTTTCAACCATATCAGACAGGTTTTGGTGAAGAGACCAAATAAAGTGACCCAAACCCATTCTCAATGGTAAACACAAAAAAGAAAACTTCCATATCTGGCCTGTGATTGCCAGGACAACAAGAATAGTATCTGGTGCCATGGTTTATTAGCATTAATCAACAAGTGCTTTATTATTTATTAGCATTTAGATTTATTAGCATTAATCAGCAACTGCTCAGGTTCAGCTGCTCCTGCTAGGCAACTAGGAAAACCGGCTGTAAAGCTATTAGTAGACCCAGCAGAGCAAAAAAAAATGATCAGGAGAAGAAAATCAAGCAAAAATCAAATCCTAAACTCTACCTTGAATCAAATCCTAACTAAACTATTTCAATACAAAATGTTTGATGTTCATGAAACTATTCAGACTCAAGAAACTGATGAACAGCAATTAATGGATCAACAGAGATTTATTCTTGGAACAAAAGCTTTTACCAATATGAAATTGCAAGAATTGGGGGGGAAATGCTAATAATATTGATAACAGCAGAAAAGAAACTGAAGAGCATCAAATGAATGACATTTTTGAAGTGTAACACAAGTGGTTGAAATGTGTTTGAATATTAGTAGCTCAGGTTGGTAGTTAGGCTGTTGGTTTGAGCTCCGAGCTTGGCAAATTGGTTGCAAACATTTCATCACCATTCAAGGAGACTTTGTCAGTGGGTTTTGAGTTCTGCTCGACTGTCAGAACACAGGTAGACCTGTATTCTGACAGATGAGCACAACTCAAAACGCACTGATGATGTCTCCTCAAATGGTGATGAAATGTTTGCAACCAAATTGCAAGCTCAGAGCTCAAACCAACAGCCATGTAACATAAGTTTTTATTAAATTCTGAAACAGATAACAGTGAGGATGAAAATATGAAAATGTTGCACAAACACTGAATACCAGGTGTCTGGCAGGCATAGGGAAATGAAAGGAAAAATGACTGAATATAAAAAAGTCAATTCACAAGAAAAAGGTTTTGTCATTGAGAAGAACAAGTAAAAATGAACTATCAAAAATTCTGACGATCAGATATAGTAACTGGAAATATTGAAAATAAACACATTGGCTAAAACTAATCAATGAATTTAGAGCATATCAGCAGTGGGAATAGCAGAGTGGGAATGCAGTATTATCAAATAAAAGCAACAGCATTAATTCTCAAAATCTGAAATGTGATTGGAAAGAAAGATCATTAAATTACAAGCTAATATCAGCAATCTAAAGAAAATAAGCTATCTAAAGAAAATTGAAAACTAATAAGGCAAGAAAGTTTACAGAAGAAATATAATTTTGGCACTACTTTAAAAAGTTTCAAAAATTTTTTAAAATGATTCATGGCCATTTCAAAGAAGATTGAACAATACAAAGCTAGAGTAAATTAATTTTGATAAAATCAAAAATATTCAGCAAACCAGCATGGGTTTTATAAACCATGGCTACAAAAAGTACTTCAGACTTAAATATTTACTCAGGTAAAGTTGACACAGTAAATTTTGAAGTGAGATCTGGGATAACTCAAAAGAATTCAATAAGGATGCAACATGGATAAAAGAAATCGAGGAGAGCATTGACTCATTCAAAATGGATGATACAGTCATAACTTAAAAAATAATAAAAATCAAGCAAAATATGGTTAAAAATTGGAATGCATCGAGAAAATATGAATTATAGAACTTTTATATTAAATATTTGACAACTTTCCATGAAAGCCTAATCAATTTAATAAAATATTACAAACTGGAAAAGTTGAAGAATGAATGACAATTGATGGAACTAATTTAAAAATAAACCACAAAGACAAAGTATAATTACAAGCAATTTAGCAAGGGATTAATTTCTCATCCACATAGTTGCATATAAAAATGTTTGGAAATATTTGCCATTTTGAAAACATTCAGTACTTTGTAAAAGAAACTATGAAAAAGTGGAAAACAACTGTGATGGCAAAAGGATTAACTGTATCCTTTCCTTGCCATTTCTTGATGACATTCTTCATTCAAAGTTTTGAATAAACTAAAACTTCGATATGAACTGTTAAGACAAAGTGCAAAAATAGCTCCCCTGGTATACATGGATGAACTGAAGCTATTTAGAAAGTCAGAAACTGAATCTTTATTTAATGCTGCAAGAATATACAATTATATCAAATGGAATTCGGATTTGACAAATATACAATACCCAGCATAAACAATTAAACAAAATGAAAGTATACAACTGAAAAATGGAAATCTCATAAAATTTTTGCTCATAGAGGAAAGCTACAAATATCTAGGAATACTCATGAATGGGGAAGTTAAAAAGAACACTAATTTTTTTTTAGAATAGAATACAGCTGAAAGGGACCTTGGAGGTCTTCTAGTCTAGCCTCCTGCTCAAGCAGGAGAACCTTTACTATTTCAGATAAGTGACTGTCTAGTCTCTTCTTAAAAACCTCCAGTGATGGGGCACCCACGATTTCTGAAGGCAAACTGTTCCAGTCATTAATTGTCCGCACTGTTAGGAAGTTTCTCCTTAATCCCAGGTTGCTTCTCTCTTTGATTAGTTTCCAACCATTATTTCTTGTCCTGCCCTTTGGAGCTTTGGAGAATAATTTGACCTCCATCTTCTTTGTGGCAGCCATTCAAATACTGGAATACTGCTATCATGTTGCCCCTAATTCTTTTTTTTTAGACTAGCCAAACCCAAATCCTGCAGCTGTTCTTCATAAATTTTAGTCTACAGGTGTTTGATCATTTTAGCATCTGAGGGTAGGACAAGACGCAATGGGTGGAAACTAATCAAGGAGAGAAGCAACTTAGAACTAAGGAGAAATTTCCTGACAGTTAATCAACAATTAATCAGTGGAACAACTTACCCCCAGAAGTTGTGAATGCTCAAACACTGGAAGTTTTTAAGAACATGTTGGATAACCATTTGTCTGAAGCGGTGTAGGGTTTCCTGCCTAAGCAGGGGGTTGGACTAGAAGACCTCCAAGGTCCCTTCCAACTCTGTTATTCTATTCTGTTCTGTTCTGTTCTGTTCTGTTCTGTACTGTACTGTACTGTTCTATTCTGTTCTGTTCTGTCAGACAGGTATTCATTCCTCTGTCTTCCTTTTGAGATAGGCCAGGTCAGGAAACAAACATCACAAGATGTTCTAGAACCCTATAAACTATAATAACAGAATCCTAAAAGCCAGACAATGTTTCCCCTTATTTCCATCTTATAGTATCTTTCTTTCTCACACTCTCCTATTTTTCCAAGATTAACTCATGTTTTACTAGTGGTCACCACATATTTCCTCCACGGTCATTTTTGTGCTCCTTTATGTTCGCCTCGCTCACCTGTCTTTTTTCTTTGCATCTCATTAGTTGGATAGAAGCCACAGCCTATTTCATCCAAGAGGAAAAAACAGATTGGATGTTGGTTGGCATTTCTTTAAGCCCAGCATACTTTTCTACTGCCTACTGGCCTGTATAGAAGAACTTATCTTTGGAGAAGCCTCTATCATTCAAAATGTTGACTCAACAAATGGCAAGATCTTCCTTACTGTACGTTTGTTTTCAGACATGCTATTTGGCACATCTCCCAAGATCAAGATTGTCAGGCAGCCAAACGAATTACTTGCAAGATGTCCATTCTTCCTCACCCTGTACATTTACTAGGCACCAAACTCACTACTGCCAGTATGTTCTCAACTGCCTCCAAAAAAGATTCACAATCATTTGCTGACACTTCTTGATGTCCAAGCCATCCACCTGGAGTCAATAGCATTTTCATTAACCAGTGTACACATTAAATGGAAGTGATTAACATTAGTATGCAATACCCCTGAAATCACTCCATGACATAATTACACTCCCGTTCATTAGCGAGCATATTAGAGCCATAATTAAGTTCCAAGGCTCCTGTGAATTGCAGGCTAAATTAACTTATTTTCAAGTAGTAAGACTGCAAGAGAATGGATTGTTAATTGCAGAGATATGGGGCTCAGCTTTTAGTTTCAGAACTAACACCTTTCTAAAAAAGACTGTTTTACAGAGCAGGTGACTGAGAAACAGAGTGGGTGGTGAGCATGTGGCCCTAAGTGAATAAGAAACTCCCACGGTTGGTTTGCAAATGTAATCCAGATACTTTGAAATGTAGCAGCAAAATAACTAGCAGGAAAACATGAATTAAAATGGAATGGGAGGTATCCTCCTCCCAGCAGTTCAGTATTTTGGGTTTTCTGATTCATTTCCACTTACTAATTCATGGATTTCAGTGATCCAAGAATAATGGCAGGGAAAAATACATTGGACACCTGGATTTATAGTAATAAGCGTCTCTGGCAAGGAGAGATAGAACAAATTATTTTAGCTTTCTAGAATCTATTGAAAATTGAGTTGTTCCTGGGGGCTTCTGGTGAATAATAGATTGACCCAGATTGAGTTATGATTTAAGTTTGGTATGCCTGCTTAATGTTACCATAGATGATTTAATTCTGATTGCCTTGTTTTTGTCAGTGCTTTTAATTGCTGGAAATCGGGTGACAGTCTGGTGATTAAAGCAGATATAAATTTGATAAATAAATCACTTTCTAGAGGGTGATCATATAACACCTGGTATAATAATGCAATTTGGACCCTGATCTGACAAGCCCAAGGATACAAAACAACCAACTAAAAAAAACTGTAGGGTTTTTTATAATGCATTTCCCAAGAGTTTATCTTTGCTTGACATTGATTTGATTTGATTTGATTTGATTTGCCATGGTCCAGGGTGCCATGTCGGCACAGTGCTCCACATTATTGATAATTGACATTTTATTGATAATTAGGACAAATGACTGCTTAGCATATTATTTGTATTCATCCTCCCTGTATCTTCTTTGCAGTTATTTAGTTATGTAGCATGCTTCTTAAGCATTCTTCAACCCTTATTCTCAGAGTTTCAAAATTTAAATCACAAAGCAGGACTTCCTCCTTCACAGCAAGCACCTAGTGGCAAAGCCTTCAATTGGCTCAATTCACTGAGACAGCTTCCTTAGCTGTAAGTAGATTTGGATGAATAAATAAATGTATTCATATTGCAAACATAACAACAGAGGCAATACATTCTCCTGCCCTCCCGGCCCCATTTATAAAACAGACTGCTGACTGTTTGGCAGGCTGAGCAAAAGCAAAGATTTGTATCTGATTTTCAGAAGAAAACTAAACCTCCACCAAGTGAAGAAGCTCCTTTGGGTGGCACTTCCAAAAGCCTCCCTAGACTGGCAGTTGCAAAGCCTTGATGTCCGGCATTCCTCTACTAAAGAGATGGATTCTCAAGCAACTTTAAGTTCGATAAGGCTTTCCTTATCTAAAAGTCTTCAAAAAAGGTCTTCTGCAGTCATGACATAAGCCTAAAATTGAAAATCAGGCTTATCAGATGTTAGATCTTTTCTATCCTGCTCTACGGAGTAGAGAGTTGGTCTCTGACAGAAAATCACTTGAAGAGACTAGAAGCATTTGAAATGTGGATTTACAGATGACTGTTACGTATAAATTGGGTTAACAAAATCACAAATGAGGAGGTGACAAGCCGCCTGGGAAAGCAAAGGGAAATAATCAAAGCCATTAAAAAGCGAAAGTTAGAATATTTTGGACATGTGATGTGACACCCAGAAAAATATGGCATCCTTCACTTAATCCTCCAGGGAAAGATTGAAGGCAAACGAGGTCCAGGCAGAAGAAGAATATCATGGCTTCCAAACCTAAGGGACTGGTTTGGACAAAACTCTTCAGCACCTTTTCATACTGCTGTTGACAAAAATAGGATTGCCAACATGATCGCCAACGTCCGATGACGGATATGGCACAAGAAAAAAAAGAAGAAGGATTTCCTTGGAGTATTATAGGAAATGCAGAACCTAATTTTCCTTGCTCACATAGAAGAAACATATGATACCAGACAAATAGTGATGTATTCCACAAGCAGCGGTGGCAGTGGTGGGTTTCAAAATTTTTTACTACCGGTTCTGTGGATATGGCTTGGTGGGCATGGCTTAGTGGGTGTGGTTTGGTGGGTGTGTCAGGGCAAGGATACTATAAAATCTCCCTTTCCTCCCAATCAGCTGGGACTTGGGAGGCAGAGAATAGATGGGGGCGGGGCCAGTCAGCATTTTTATTACCAGTTCTCTGAACTACTCATAATTTCCGCTACCGGTTCTCCAGAACTGGTCAGAACCTGCTGAAATCCACCTCTGAGTGGTGGGTTTCAGATTATGTTACTGCTGGTTCACCCCGTGCATGCATGCTTGCTGGTTTGTGCATGCATCTGCCTTCTGTACATGCGTTTTGCTTGCATGTGCACCTTCTGCGCATGTGCCTTGGCTCAAAAACGTGTCTAAATAGGATGGCATAGACCCAGGGCAGGCCCACCCGTGATTTCCGCTACTGGTTTGAGTGAATCGGTCTAAACTGGCTGGATGCCACCTCTGTCCACAAGGTCTATTTTTTGTGATATACAATGCAGATTTTTTTTTTTAAAGTATTAACTATGAAACTTCTGAATTGTCAACAGAATTCAAAAGCTCCATCTTAATCTTAATTCTTTTTTCCACCATATTCATCTCCCTGGGAGTATTTAAATATCAGTGAAGAAGAGTGGTCAGCTAAAATCAAGAGAACCCAGTCAGAGACCAACCATTGTCTAGCAGCAGTTGCCATGGAAATTAGAACCGTAAGAACACAACAGTTGCAACCAGATGAACAGGTGCCTGGCAATAACAGGCAGCCGACAAGTATCAAACGGGCATCTCTCTGTTAAAACATCAAGCGTCTTTTGTGAAAGAGATATGATTCTAATAATTCCATGTTTTGGAGAGCATGCCGTTTCCAGCGTAATGTCCGGTAAAAGAGACAAATTTCCATGTTCCATATTCACCTCCAATCCCCTAAACCAGTGTTTCTCAACCTTGGCAACTTTAAGATACATAAACTTCAACTCCATTGCTGGCTGGGAAATTCGGGGAGTTGAAATCCACATACCTTAAAGTTGCCAAGGTTAAGAAACACTACCCTGTGCTGCAAAGCTCCAAATGGTCACCAAATGTCCACAGAGAGATTGTATTTTCTCTCTGAATCTGTTTGGATTTGTTGGCATAGGTAAAGGTAAAGGTTCCCCTCACACATATGTAC
This sequence comes from Pantherophis guttatus, assembly GCF_059756535.1. Classification (NCBI taxonomy): domain Eukaryota; kingdom Metazoa; phylum Chordata; class Lepidosauria; order Squamata; family Colubridae; genus Pantherophis; species Pantherophis guttatus. The sequence goes on along the minus strand of NC_142063.1, from coordinate 23,605,776 downwards.
TAGTCGTTCCTGACTCTAGGGGGTGGTGCTCATGTCCGTTTCAACGCCGAAGAGCCAGCGCTGTCCGAAGATATCTCCGTGGTCATGTAGTCAGCATGACTAAATGGCAAAGGCACACAGAGTGCTGTTACCTTCCCACCAAAGGTGGTCCCTATTTTTCTACTTGCATTTTTTATCTGCTTTCGAACTGCTAGGTTGGCAGAAGCTGGGACAAGTAATGGGCGCTCACCCCGTTATGCGGCACTAGGGATTCAAACTGCTGAACTGCTGACCTTTCGATCAACAAGCTCAGTGTCTTACCCACTGAGCCACCGCGTCCCTTGTTGACATACAAATGAAATAAAAGAATCCTTTCAGATTTTTGCAGTCCAGGTTTGGTAGCTGTACAAGAACATAGGAACTTGTTTTAGATGGAGTGAAATCTTGGATTCTTCCAACTTTCCCATCTTGCAGTTCAAGGCAACTCTGGGTGACTACCGATCCTTCCAACCCAATGCTTTCATATTGATTCACCGAGTTCTTCAGGGTGTCATACAGGAGTCTGTGATTCTTTTGATAACCCTGGGAATCCAAAGTGCATGAAAATACTAAATGCTTCTCAGTTTTCACACAGCACTGATAATCTACAGTCTAGGGGTGTCAAACTCAAGGCTTGTCATTCACTGCCTAGGACTCTGGACAGCCTGCGTTGTCTATTGTGCTACCTATATTGCACACTTTTAGGCTGTTGTTTTAAATATACAAAGCAATTTGCATAAAAGTAAAATCCATGCTATAAAAAACTGAATGCATATCTGAATAGCCTGTCAAGGAAAAGGTTGCATCAAAATAACACAATCATCCCTATTTTCTTTCAAGAGTGGCAGAACGTTAACAGATTATTCAGCATTCCAGATGCAACCCTACCGGCACTTTCAGAATACAAAATTTGCCATCAATTCATACTTCTAATTTCACATCAGAAAGGGAGAACTTAAGAGAGCTGGTCTCACACAAAAAGTTAACCAGTGCTACAGTCACCTTGAATAACAAGGGCTTTCAACAGTTCATTTAATGACCATTCAAAGTTATAACAGTACTGAAAAAAGTGACTTATGACCATTTTTGTTCTGCTCCAGCTACGGACCCCAAAGAACGCAGCACACACAAACTCTATACAAAGCTTATTTTACTCAAATAACTTAGTCTTTATCATTCAAAGGCTATTAATGAACTGTCTTAACAGCCTACCAGAATTCTAAGATAAGGTAATCACAGTCTTACTAGAGTTGCCATAAAGCCCAGAAGCAATTTTGCAGACATGAAAGAGAGTGAACTAAAGTTGTTCTCTATAGCTTGTTGCAAGCAGCGTTCCTTCTTAAATTGACTAAGGGAGTGGCCAATTAGCCCCAAGCCTTACTCTCGAGGAGACCTCCTCCTGAGGAGCCACTCCTGCCTTTTGGCAGCTCTGCGCGTCCGTGCATTGAGAAGAGGGTCCTCCTCTTTGTCCTCTTCACTTAAAGGAGCTTCTGGAGGTTCTGAAGGCCCTGGCTCAATCCCCGCCTCTGGCACCACATCTTCTCCAGCCTCCTCACTGTCCGACTCGAGTGCCAGCTGCACAGGCTGCTGGCACAGCACCACACCAGCCTCCTCATTGTTGGAATCAACTACAATCTGCACAGGCTGCTGACGGGCCACAACAATTTTTCACACGTATGACCATTGCAGCATCCCCATGGTCAAATGATCAAAATTCAGACCCTTGGCAACTGGTTCATATTTATGATGGTTGCAGTGTCCCAGGGTCGTGTGATCAGCTTTTGCAACCTTCTGACAAACAAAGTCAATGTGGAAGCCAGATTCACTTAACAACCATGTTACTAACTTAACAATTGCAATGATTTTTCACTTAACAACAGTGACCAGAAAATAGGACAAAATTCATGTAACAAATGTTGCACTTAGCAAACATAAAATTTTGGCTCAGTTCTGGTCGTAAGTCTAAGACTACCCTGTTCCCCGAAAATAAGACCCAACCAGAAAATAAGCCCTAGCATGATTTTTCAGGATGCTCATAATATAAACCCTACCCCAAAAATAAGCCCTAGTTAAGATCATCAGCAGACAGAGGCATTTAGTACCGTATTTATCCCAAAATAAGACTTGACCGGAAAATAAGCCATAATGCATCTTTTGGAGCAAAAATTAATATAACACCCGGCCTTATTTTGGGGAAAACATGATACTTGTATTTTTTCCACCATATTTGTAAATCAACTAATAATTTATTTTTTAAAAAAATACCCAGTAATCCACTATATTGGTTTCTGTTTTTTACCAAATACTCATTTTGTGTGCATTTTGAAATATGACATTAGGATGTATATTTGTCTCTTAAATTTGTATGCTTCCTGATTCCCAGTGACTCTGGGAGATTCACCACAAGATTTAGAGAGAGCCAAAGGGCAGCGATTGTTCTGACTCAAGTATTAGCCCAAGGGATGGGAAGCAGGTCAGTTTGGTGAAAAACACAGACTGGATGGAATCCTCTACAAAGGATTAGATCATCTGAGAAGATTTTCAGCCAGTCTTCATTTTATGTGTGTCTCATCTGGAAATGCTGAACCTGGTACATTAAACTTTCAAGGGAAACAGAAAGCAACTTCCCAAAAAGATATCCAAGGACGACTAGAAGTTAATTGCCTTCTGCTCTACTCTGTAAATAGAATGGAAAACAACATTTATACACTCTCTGAGGAAAAGGGCTCTTATTACAGATCACACCCTATCATTTTCCTGGAGAAAAATTCAGAGGTAGTTCATTTTGTTTTATTCTCATTACCATGTGAGGAGTAATCTGGTTGCCGGCTTTGTGGCTGTGATACATCCACTTATAATAAATCTTGGCATAAAAACAGGGTGTAGGAAAGCTCAGTGCATTAGGCACCAAATTGCAGGCCTCTCTCACACTGCGATAACCCACTATCACAGCTTTTTGTAATAACCAAACAAAGAGAAAGAAACTGTCATCAATTTTCAAGGCGGTACGGTCTAAACATTTCAAGGAGCAGTTGGGAAAAGTTTTTTATCAACAACATGAGGGAGTTTAAGAAGGATAGGAGCAAGACAGAGCAGGCCCTGTCTGCCGATTTGAATCTACCTTGCCTGCCAAATGGCTCGACTGCAGATATACTCCCAAGAATGTCTCTTAACCAGAAAGCAGTAGGTGATCCTCACAGGTGTTGCTGAGTTGCTTAGTGTCAGAGGCTAATTGATAAATAAAGCGTCTCCTCACACATAAACACACCCAGTAAGTGTGAAGAAGATGGGAATCATAAAACCAAAGAACTGTGGAGCTGTATCGGACCACAAATATCATCTAGTTCAAACCTTCTGTAATCTGCAGAAAAGCAAATAAACCATCCATGAAAAATGGCTAAATCTGGCTAAATTAATTAATTGATAGGAATCATTCGTATCAATTCATAATTTCACTTAAAAGACACAAGAAAGTGTTGTAAGATGTCGAGAAATCATAGAAGAGATAGATAGATAGATAGATAGATAGATAGATAGATAGACAGACCGATAGACAGATAGACAGACAGATAGATAGACAGATAGATAGACAGACAGACAGATTTATTTTTTTTAATTTTATTTTATATTTAAATTTATATACCGCCCTTCTCCCGAAGGACTCAGGGCGGTGAACAGCCAAAGGTAAAAAACATAAAATACAAAAATTTAAAAGCAATTTAAAATATTGTAAACAATTTGGCCCAACAATTTAAATACCCCATTTAAAATTAAAATTAAAATTAAATAGTTGAAAAAGTTAGGCCAGCCCGGCTTGTTGAAATAAAAAAGTCTTGAGGGCCCGGCGGAAGATATGTAAATCCGGAATCGTCCGTATCTCTGGAGGGAGCTCGTTCCAGAGGGCAGGTACTACCACAGAAAAAGCTCTCTCCCTGGGGGCCGCCAGTCGACATTGTTTGACCGACGGCACCCCAAGGAGCCCCTCTCTGTGGGAGCGTACTGGCTGGTGGGAGGCTCTTGATGGCAGAAGGCGGTCTCGTAGATATCCAGGTCCTAAGCAATGGAGCGCTCTAAAGGTGGTAACCAACAGGAGAGGTGTTGCATGGGAGCGCCATGACGCACCCATAATCACCCGCGCGGCCACATTCTGGACCAGTTGGAGCCTCCGGGTGCTCTTCAAGGGGAGCCCCATGTAGAGAGTGTTACAGTAGTCCAGGCGGGAATGATGATAGATAGATAGATAGATAGATAGATAGATAGATAGATAGATGATAGATAGATAGATAGATAGATAGATAGATAGATAGATAGATAGATGATATATATGTTTTCTGAGGTTTTCGCGGGTATTTGTATGTAGGTCTTTGGTTATTCGGGTTTTCTCCGGTGTAAAATTGGAAGTGTCTTGGCGACGTTTCGACGAAGTCTCATTCGTCATCTTCAGGCTGGTGTTTTCGGCTTCGTGCTTCTAGGAGCAATGTGAGATCGCAGCTCTTTCCAATCAGAACACACCTCCACCCAATCAGAACACAGCCAAGCCCCCACCCAATCAGTTCACACCCCCACTAGCAGTTAAAAGGAAGAAACAGCTGCGATCTTACATTGCTCCTAGAAGCACGAAGCCGAAAACACCAGCCTGAAGATGACGAATGAGACTTCGTCGAAACGTCGCCAAGACACTTCCAATTTTACACCGGAGAAAACCCGAATAACCAAAGACCTACATATATATATATATATATACATATGCAAAAAATTAAAATCTCGGGTGTTTTCCCGCATCGTGTTAAATAAGTTAGTTAAAATGTTTAAAATTCTGGTTAAAATCCTAGCTTAAAACCAGAATTCTTAACCAGAATTTTAAACATTTTAACTAACTTATTTAACATGATGCGGGAAAACACCCGAGATTTTAATTTTTTGCATATACACACCCGCAAAAATTTAAGAAGATATATATATATATATATATATATATATATATATATATATATATATATATATATATATATATATATATATATAGTTGATTGATAGATAGACAGACAGACAGACAGACAGAGACAACAGAGAGAGAGGGAGGGAGAGGGAGGGAGGGAGAGATCCACGCCCATTGTTATTTTTTTCTGTGCATGGCTTTGCTTGCTTTCTCCTATAATTAACAATACTAATGGAGAAGTCTTGTTATTTTGTCCTCAACAGAGCAAGACTATAATGAGACAGCATATGGTGCTCATTACGAGCATCACTCTCCTGTCCTTTTGGAAATCTTAGGCAATGGAGCAGAGCTGCCCACCCAGAAAAGAGAGCAACATTTTTTCCGGTGCCTTTGACAAGAACATTTTAAAAGGGAAGCTTGAGAATATTCTTTGCAAGGTCACTGCCTCAGAGTCACAGCTGAGTGATTCAAGAATTCAACTAAAACTGCTTTTCTGTCAGTAGCACACCTAGGAAACACTTTGGAAGAAAGTCACTAAGAAAAGGAAAAGAAAAAAGGGTGAGAGGAACCAACAAACTTTTCACTGCCTTCCAAGAGAGAGAGAGTGTGTTGCCACAAAATACCGTGTGCATGATGGTTGAAGGAAGCCATGGAGCCCAACTAAGACAGTAAACTCACTTTGGGATGAGATAAAATTGCCTTTATAAAAAGCAAAAACTATCTGAACTAGGATGTGAATTATTAGTTGTGCTCATATTTGTCACTTCTCATTTTTTGTTTCCCAGTCTTCTTAGAATAACCGTTCCAAGAATTCAACTGAATTCAACTAAGGAGGAGGAGGAGGAGGAGGAGGAGGAGAGGAGGAGGAGGAGGAGGATTTGCATTTATGTTCATAATATGAAAGATACATTTTGAGGACTTGAATGCTGAGATCATTGGGGGGAATCCATCATCAACACCTTTTCCAAGAAGCACAAATTAATTATGGTAACAAAGATGTGCTGGATACGCATTAGAGCTAAAATATACTGGAAAATTGTCATCAACATGGTTAATGAGCTTTTGTTTGTGCAATTATTTTCGGACACTCTGATTTGCCTCCTTAATTGTGTGAAAACAAGAGTGCCATTTTGCCTGGAAGAATAAGACATATAAGAGTAGTGCCTGGAGAAGAAGAGGGACAAAAGCAACAGAATTGTTAGGAAATGATTATTACCTACCTTGTTGGGTTGGCAACATATAAACCATCAATATAGCTTTAAGATTGCTGTATTGCATCATACTGTGTCCTGATTGGTTAGCTCTGTAGCCAATATCCTTAAGAGGGAGCTAGAAACATGGTTTGTTTCTCTTTGCTGTTGTTGCTCTCTGATATCTCTGTATGCTACTGTTTGCAAATCCAGAAGAACTGTTTATTGTGAATGACTACGACGACTGGTAAGAAGACTTTGTTATTGGATTATCCCTGGACTGTCATTTTACTATCTCCTGCTTTATATGTGTATGACCTGGACTGTTTATTGGACTGTGCCTTACTATTTCCTGAAAGTAAACACAACTCAGTGCATCTGTGTGTTGACTGTGTTTATTCATAATTACTCTCAATCGCTTTCATATGCACATCCTTGCTACTCAAGGGTTACTCTGCGAATTCCTTAACAAGAATGGCTTTGAAAAAGGTAAGAAATGATAAACTAATCAAAGATTGCCAAGAAAAACTAAATAGGGAGAATGGAGGAAGGCTGATTGTTGTTGTTGTTTCTTCTTCTTCTTCTTCTTCTTCTTCTTCTTCTTCTTCTTCTTCTTCTTCTTCTTCTTCTTCTTCTTCTTCTTCTTCTTCAGTTGATTGCTCTACTAATGTTTGAGTCTTGCAAATTCCTTTGATTTATTTTTTTTCTGTACATAAAGTGGTACATGCATTTAGGAAATTGAATCATCATTCTTTTATTCTCCCTGTCTTTTTCTGTGCAGCATTGGCCATTTCCTTCCAGTCTCTTCTGCAAATTATATGTCTGTTGCTTTATCACTCATCCCTTACTCCATTCACAAAATTCTATTCAGATTAAAATGGCATGACACATCAGTTTCTCTCAACTGTTTAGCAGTCCCATGAGTTAGGTCAGCCACCAAACAGTGACTCAACCAACAAGTGCTTCGCATCCAAAGCCAGGAATTCAAAACCTGGATCTTTCACAGCCAAATCCATCAATAGCTAGGCATATATAGAAGCTCTGCGATTATTCCTCTGAAGAACCAGAAAGAATGAATGGGTCTGCCTGCAAATCTAAAAAGCAAAGAATAACATTCTAATTACTCTTTTTTCAATAATGTTATTGTAAGGTCCCAGAAGTTTCCCCGAGCCACTGAGATGCCAAAGAGAGTGAGACTCGAGACAATGCTTGCAAAAAGAAGCAGATTTTATTTTTGGCCAAAACAAAATACTGGGTGAAACTATATCCAGAATTTACAGACACAATGCATGTAAGGAATAACAACACCTTGGGGAAAGTATGCCGTCCTTTTATACCTTCAGACATCAGCTTAGTACCTAATTCTGGCCCCCTGGCCCATGCCTTCCTTGTAGCCATACATTGGCCATGCAACAAGAAACAGGAGGTCTCAGTGCTTGGCAACAGAGGGGCTGGGTGCTTAGAAAAACAGGTATTTGTCCAAACCATGACATACCCCGCTTCTTGAGATATCCACCAGGCACGGAGCTGTACAAAAAAACGAGATAACAGAAGTTAGATCACTGGTAGAAGCAAATGGCAGAGGCAATTCTAATTTTTACAGGAGCAAAGCAATTCTTACAGAAGTGAAATAGCAAGTTATTATTATGTCCCAATAATTCTACCTATTCTACTATTATTATGTCCCTTCAAGATTTATATTAAACAGATAAGCAGAAAAACCCAAACCTAATACAAAACTCATTTGAAATAGATAGAAGGTGCAGAACTGTCCCCACTCCACCCTCACCCCACCCCAAAAAAAAAGAAAGAGGAAAAAGCAAGGAATTGGTCTATTTCAAAAACATATATAAAAGCCAAGACACTTTTTCAAAAGAAAGCAGGAAAGGTAGATCTATTGGGGGTTGTGTTGGGCTTAAATCCCTGTAAATCAAGTGAAACTAACTTTCTCCCTGCATATATTTATTCTTTCCATCTTTAAGCTCATATATTTGGGAGACAGATGCCTGTGACAAGGAAAGATTGTTCTTCCAAGGTTTTGGCCTGGGAACTAAATCCTTGTTGTTTGTTTGTTTGTTTGTTTGTTTCCCACCTTTACAAATAAGGCATAACTCAAGGCAGCAAATATAGCCAACAAACCTTCCTCCTATTTTCCCCACAGCAACAACCCTGTGAGGTGGTTTGGGACAGGGGTGAAATCTAAAAATTTTCACTACCAGTTCTGTGGGCAGGGCTAAATTAGTGGGTGGGGCTTGGTGGTAAGGTGACTGGGTGTGGCTTGTTGGTCAGGTGGGCGTGGCCAAGTCAACGTCACTTCTTTGCCCTTTTTTAACCTACAAAACACAACACAACACAACTGGCTCACCCACAATGTAAAAGCAGCTCTGCTAGACCCAAAATGGCCCCTGCAACAAGCAGGAACCTCACACAGGCACAAAAAGCCCAAAAAACCGACTTTCACACTTTACACACACACAACACAACACAACACAACTGGCTCACCCACAATGTAAAAGCAGGGGCAAAATGGCCCCTGCAACAAGCAGGGACTTCACACAGCCACAAAAAGTCCAAAAAACCAACTTTCACACTTTACACACACAAAATTCCACATACAGCTTTGTGAGATTTTGTGTGTTTGTGTAGTTTCTGTAGAATGAAACACTACAGAAATACACAAAATCTCAGAAAGCTGCACAAATATTATTTTATTTCATTTTATTTTTATATAAAAGTAGCTAAATTTAAAACTTCCTAAACTTTAAATGGCTAGGTCTAAAAAAAGAATGACTAAAAAAAACCCTAATTAATTTTTTTTACAAAAACTCCCAAAGGGGAAAAAAACTTGCAGGCAGGCAGGCAGGCAGGCAGAAAGAGCTGCTCACCGATGAGCTTGATTGCAGGCAGGGAGATTCAGTTGCTTGCTGATGCAATTGATTGCAGGGATTACAGCAAGCGAAGCAAGGCAGGCGTGCGAAGGTAAGAAAGCTGGAGGCTGCGGTGGGAAGGGATTTTTGCTACCGGTTCTCTGAACTGCCCGCTGCCATTGCTACCTACTCGCCCGAGCTGGTCCGAACCGGCAGCATTTCACCCCTAGTTTGGGATGAGAGAGGGTAACTGGCAGCTGGCTCTCATGGCTAAGGCAGGACTAGAACTCACAATCTCCAGCTTTCTAGCCTGGTGCCTTAACCACTAGATCAAACTGGCTCTCTTGTGGGCGAAGAACAGACTCTCCTAAATAATTTGGACAGGGCAGCAGAAAAGACCAGGAGATAACTCATAATTCAGTTCTCTGCTGAACACAGTCCTCCTCTTCAATCATGACTGATTAATGAAGGTGGTAGAGAATTATTGCTGGGAAAGAATCTATCCTCTTGTAGATGCTGCTAAATTTCAGCTTCTAGGAGCCTGGGCAACAGGACATCAATGAGGTGTTCTAAGAGCTATAGTTCAGTAATATCTAGAAGATCTGATTCAGATCTCATCTCTGAATCAGAACAAATCCCCAAACAGTAATAGTGCATCTCCTGGACCTTTTGTGATCCATATTAGCAAGGTTTCTGTTGACTCAGCAATCATTTACTGAATATATTGTGGAAAAGTTCCACCGTGGCCATGAATTTATTAAGTGGCCTTTAACAAGATACTTTCAGTCTCAATTTTCCCATCATTAAAATGTGTGGTCCGGTATCTGCTTTTTAGGGCTGTTCCAAAGACATCTGGGGAATTGGAAAAGGGATATATTTTCCAGTAGGAGTGGTCTAGGGCAGTGATGCCGAACCTTTTAGACACCGAGTGCCCAAATTGCTTGCGCGCACATACCCAAACTAAAAGGTGTGTGCAAGCGCACGAATGCGCACGCACAGCCATGCATGTGGACATGTGCACGCATGTGCAGCAGAGATCCGAAGACCAGCTGGCCGGTGGGAGGTGGGGCATCCCAACACCGGCAGTGCGGCAAGAAGTAAGATCTTTTTCTTTCATGAGCTTCTGTTTCATCATTTGCAGGGAAACAGGAGCTCACTAAAGAAACGCCACAGAGATCTGACCTGGGAAAACAGGGCGCGTGCCAGAGGTTCACCAACTCAGGTCTAGGGAAACAATAATTTTATTCAAAGGAACCAGCAAAAGACTTGAACCATAATTTCAAATTAGCCAAACCCAGCCTTGGGATCGCCTTATTTCCCCCACTATTCTAAGATAGTTCTCTGTCAGTTACCTGGAACTTTTTTTGCACATCAGCATGGCAACAGTGTGAGATTTTTTTCTTTTCTTCAAAGGAGATATTCAGTACAACATTTTCTACAAAAGCAAGATAAAGACTCGCAGAAGAGGAGTTTGGCAGGAGAGTTTAGCAGGAGGATGTATAGAGAGATTCCTATCAATTGCAAGGAAGACAGACAGCAAGGGAAGCTTTTGATGATCTGTAATGGTCAAGTTCCCCTCCAATAGGCCAGATTAGAACCAATTAAAAAGAAACACAATCTATTAAGGCAGCTGCATTACAGAAAATTGAAAAGCCAATTCTAGTGACTGCTATGTATCAAATGCAAGCCCCATTTATAGCAATCAATATTCAAATTCATTTTGTGTCTTTCTCCCTCTGGCTCTATGTGAAGTGCTAGATGTGATTCTCTTTGGGGCAGGAAATATAGTTTCCATCTATTCTTTGTTTTGCTAATGACCTGATTTAACATTGTATTTTTATTTTTGACTATACATGTAATTCTCAAGTTATGACCACAGCTGAGTCCAAAATTTCTGTTGCTAAGCCAGACAGTTGTTAAGTGAGTTTTGCCCCATTTGACAACCTTTCCTTCAACAAATGTCCAGAGCTGAAGAAGCTTCTTGGATGAGAAGTGAAGCGCCTTCAAAGAAAAACCAGGAAGTCCAGTTGCCTCTTGAAAAGAACTGAAGAAGGGATATGATAATATTATTAGAAAGAAAGGGTCAGCATATGGGGATGGAGTAAGGGGATGGTAAAGTATTATATAATCTGTTATGAATTTGGGTTTTTTTATGAAGAAGCCACAGGGGGAGGGGGGGTTAGGGAGGAGGGGGAAAAAGGGGGGATTTGTATTTGAAGAATTACTCTTAATGTGTAAAGTATATTGAGTGAGATAAAGTAATGATCATGCAGAGTTTGGGCTTCAGAAGAAACACAAAATAAAGCTAGGATTGCAACCCATGCAATCTCCAAATTAAAAAAAAAAAAAAGAACTGAAGAAGTTTCTTGGATGAGAAGTGAAATGTCTTCAAAGAAACTTTCCTTCAACAGTTGTTAAATGAAATGCTGCAGTTTTTATTTTTATTTATTTATTTATTTTCAATTTATATACCGCCCTTCTCCCTGAGGACTCAGGGCGGTGCACAGCCAGAATTAAAAACATGAAATACAAATATTAAAAACAATTAAAATCTATATAAATTTGGCCCAAAATTTAAAAAACCACAAACCAATTAAACATTTAAAAAATTTAAAAAATTTCTTCCTAAGCCTGCCCGGCTTGCTGGAAAAAGTGGGTTTTAAGGGCACGGCGGAAGGCACTGAGGTCTTGGATTCTCCTTATCTCTGGGAGCAGCTGATTCCAGAGGGTAGGTGCCCCCACAGAGAAGGGTCTCCCCCTGGGGGTCACCAGCCTACATTGTTTGGCTGATGGCACCCTGAGGAGGCCCTCTCTGTGGGAGCACACGGGTCGCTGGGAGGTCGTCGGTAGCAGCAGGCGGTCTCGAAGATAGCTAGGCCCTATGCCATGGAGCGCTTTAAACGTGATAACCAACACCTTGAAGCGCACCCAGAAGACCACCGGGAGCCAGTGCAGCTCGCGCAGGAGCGGTGTTACATGGGAGCGCCATGCTGCTCCCTCACTACCCGCGCTGCTGCGTTCTGGACCAGCTGGAGCCTCCGGGTGCCCCGGAGTTCAGTGGTGGATTTCAAAAAATTTTACTACCGGTTCTGTGGGTGTGGCTTGGTGGGTGTGGCATGGCTTGGTGGGCGTGGCTTGGTGGGCATGACAGGGGAAGGATACTGTAAAATCTCTATTCCCACTCTACTCCAGGGGAAAGGATACTGCAAAATCCCCATCTCCTCCTGATCAGCTGGGACTTGGGAGGCAGAGAATAGATGGGGGGGGGATCAGAATTTTTACTACCAGTTCTCTGAACTACTCAAAATTTCCGCTACCGGTTCTCCAGAACTGATCAGAACCTGCTGAAACCCACCTCTGCTGCAGTTATTAAATTAGTAACATGGTTGTTAAGTGAATTTGGCCTTCCCATTGACTTTGCTCATCAGAAAGTCTCAAAAGGTGATCGTGTGACCCCAGGACACTGCAACCAGCATAAATATGAACCAGTTGCCAAGCATCCAAATTTTGATCATAAGACCATGGCAATGTTGCAACTGTCGTAGGGGTGGAAAATGGTCATAACTCACTTTTTTCAGTGCTGTTGTCACTTCGAACAGTCACTAAACAAATGGTTATTAAGTTGAGGACCACTTATATGAAAACTATATGCTAACTATGATTTTCCCTATAATCTCCTCCTTCTATATTTCTCCTTCCCTTTCCCTCATACCTAGAATAGCCTGATGCTTCTTTGCCTACTCTCTCCTAGTTTTTTTCATAGGTTTCCTAGAGCTGTTCTTCTCTTCCTTCTCTGTCTAGGAGAATCTGTCAGGGTTCCAAGCAGGGGTGAAATGCTACCGGTTCGGACTGGTTTAGACGAACCGGTGGCAATAGCGGCGGGTGGTTCGGAGAACCGGTAGCGACGGCAACGCGAGGCTCCTCCCACCCATCCGGTTGTTGTTACTTCCTGGTTTTAAGTGCGTGCACTTCAGAATCGGTAGGGAAGATAAGTAGATTTCACTCCTGGTTCCAAGTAACACACCCATAGCAGTCAAAATTCCGAGGCAGTTGGATTCCTCAAAGAATAGATTTATTTGAATCTGTCATATTGGCACGAGCTGGTGAAAACCAACTCTAAATGTTCCTGCAGTTTTCACCTAATTAAAAGTAAACGTTCCTTCACTTTTTCCAAACAATCAGTCACATGGTCCAATCAACCTGGTGGGAATGTCCTTGGTTCCCAAGAGAAAGTATTTTATTTTGGCTATAGCACCCCAGCTATCTCTACTGACCCCTCCCTTTCCCACAGCTCCAGTTGTGGCAGCACTGAAATCCGAAAATGGCCACAGCCAGGTTAGCTTCAGGGTTGACAGAATCTCTAAAAACAGTAATCACTTCTCTCTTAGGGGGAAGAAATCTCTATCTCCTCCAGAACAGTAACTGCAAGACAGCAGGTTCTCTTTTTTCTTTTTCTTTTTTTTAAAGTTTTTTATTTTTATTTCTCATAAACATGTCTTAAATGTACAATCTCTTATCCATTGTTAATCATACATATTATCTTTTGACTTTTATCTTAGTTCATTCTTCATCCTAAAAAATTAGGGTATATTTAGGGTTGATCTTCTACCATTTCCTCTCCTTTATTATACAACAAACTTTCCTCTTCTTCTTCCCTTCCCTTCCTTCTTCTATCCCCTTCTACTTTCTTCTTTCCTCCTCTCCTTCCCCTTCTCTCCTTTCCCTTCCCTTCCCCCACTCCTCCCCTCTTCCTCCCTTCTAGCACTCTCTCCTACTCTTATTTCCCCTCTTTTTCTTCCTCTCCTTTTCCCTCTCTTCTATCTCTCTCTCTCCTTTCCTCTCTTCTCCTCTCCTATCCGTCCATCTACTCCTCTCTTCATTCCCATTCCATTGTTGTTTTCATTTTCAATTCAATATATTTCCAAAATGGTATTCGAGCAACCCCGATTTTCTATTTACATACATCTTCATAAGACAGCAGGTTCTGATACCATAATCTTCTAGTTGGACAAGCTGTCCAGATCAGAATTCACTCAACACAAGTTCTAATGACAGGCAGAGAAAAGGAAGATGGGAGAGTATTGATTAGAATTTGCACTAGAGACAGAAAAGGGATGATTTCAGGTCACTCATCTTCCATTGTCTGGAACTATATCCCTTGAAAGAATTTTTTTCCCCCTTCTTTCCAGTAATTCCCTCAGAATTTGATTAACAAGGAAGAAACCAATAATTCCTACTAGATATCTGAAGTAATTGATTTCTCGTGGAAGGTTTTGAAATTAGGCAGAAGGCCAAATGAAATTGCTCTGAGGATTGCATTGTAATTCTCTATGCTGTTTGCTTTTTTTAGTCGCTAATTTCCTTCCTGCAAACCCTTTCCTTCAAAAAATCTCAAAGAAAAAAGTGTGGTTTCACTTGCTTCTTTTAGCAATGACTATATAGGAGATGACCTATATCTGAGGATGAGCCTGAGGGAGGACTCAAACGCATCATCAGTCTCGAATCCCTTCATGCCCACAAGAGATCTAAGTCCAGCTCAAATTAAAGTCCATTGACTCTTAATCTACCATCAATTTGCTTTGACCATTAGTAGTTGTAAAGAGTTTAAACTTGCAATAAATCTTTATATTCATTCAATCAGGAATTCCTGATTTCTCACACGTGATACACTATATTTTGCTTTCTTTTGTTTCTCTCCTAATCTTCTTCTCCTCCCTACAGAATCACATTTATTTAGAGTGTTCAAAGAATGTGAAACTGCCTCAGCCCTTCTCAAAGATATTAGGCTTGCTCCTCACACCTCACCATCCCCTCAAAACAGGAGTTTGAAACCATTCAATCTAGTAAGAACTATTTTTTTTTCTTTTTACAACCCTGTAGTCCCTTAATACAGAGTTACGGTAACTGAGTGGAGACGAGTGTTTATTGGCCAGATGCTCTTCCTGATGCCTACATGGCGTTCACAGCAGATTTTTTTCCCCTTAAGAGAGAAACATTTGCTGCTACCTGGGATTGAACTCTCAACCTTCCGAGCAAGAGGTGAGTGTTTTCACCACTAGGCCACCGCACCACTCTAATCTAGTAAGAACTATAACACTGCAAAATCAATGCACAGTTTAATCAGTAGAGAACATAAACTGCAGTTACCCTGAAGATCCATAATAAAAGCAATCTGAGGCGTGTTTGTTGTTTTAAGCCAGAATACTGGGAGAAAATGACATCAGGAGGATGGATTGGGAAGTGTGTTTTGTACTTCATAAGTGAGTCAGAAATCACCCTGATAGAATAAAATGCTTGTATAAATTGCCCACTGATGTAATATAAAGCTAACTTCATTCAACTCAGCTATTCAGCTGGGGGTGGGGGGGGGTGTTCCTTTGGAAACTATTCCATAAGGCTTTATATAAAACATTATTCATGTTATTATAAAATCTGCAAACTACAAGAAATTGAAAACGTGAAGTATTTTTAAACTTAATATTCTACTGTGCCATATTCAATATTAGATGCTGATAATATTTTTTTCAAATGCTTTTTCCCTTATTTCTCCTTCCCTCCCTCCCTCCCTCTCTATCCACAAAGATTTCAATAAAAACAAAATGCTAATCATTAATTGAAATCACATATCGTTTTAAGGCTTTTCTTTTATATCCATAATTGGTTGCAATCTGAATGAGAATGGAACATTTTCATTTTTCCCCCCTCCTTTTTTCATAGTCATTCTGTAAAGAGAACGTGTAGAGCAAAACCTACGGCTCGGAAGCAGAGTTTTGCACCAATATATTTTGCATACCGAATGAATTCTTGGGAGAAGATCCAAACTGTTCCTTGGAGAAACCCTTGTTTGTTGTTATTTAATCCAATATGACCAACGATGCATCAGAAGTCACAAGGGAGCTGCATCTTTGTGATTCTTCCCATTAGGAATGAAAACCATAATTGTTGCTTTAAAAAATGATGAATAATAATGAAAAAAGAGAAACTATTGAAATAATAAGTGACAGGGAGTATAATTCCTTTTTTTTCTTCCTAGCTAGCTTTTATTGATCAACAAGCTTGGGAATCCAAGCAAACTCAGTTAAGAAAACTGAAAATTAATGAGCCAGTGAGGTATACCGAGAATTCAATCCTTCTGAAGATTAAATCCATGAATCTCAGAGATTTATCTGTTGAGCATTCACTCAATCCAACCTACCACACTGTGTTGTTCTGAGGATAAAAAAGAAGTGAGAACTATATACTTTGCCTTGAGCTTTGGAAGGAAAAGTAGGGGATAATAGTTATAAATACCTAATTTTCAAACTCAAGGAAATCCTGAAACTTTTCTAGAAGAATCCTATGGCTGTGCCACAGCTCCCAGTGAAAAGTTTATATCTTCCCCATCTCAGTTCGACATCACTTTTTCCAGTTTACTGTTCTGTGAAGCCAAAAAAAAAAGGACTAAAATTAAATCTAACAACCAAAATAGTAGACAAGTGGTAAAAGAACAAGCCTTAGAACTGGCAATGAAAAGAACTGAAGTGGTTAACTAGCTTCTGCCTTTTAGGATAAACCATCATCACTTAAGGGACAAAGGGTCAAGAAAGACTAGTACATGGTAGAGCACCAATGAAGGACCTGAAGAAGATATTCAAATGCCATGATGTGTCTATACCTACAAAGATCAGAACCATGCAAACTATGAATTTTGGGTTGATTTGTGAAAGTTAGACTTTTTGAACTCTTTAACAGTGTGCAGCAGCAGCCAAAAAAGCTAATACAATCCTTGGTTGTATAAGCGGAGGCATAGAATCAAAATTACGTGAAGTATTAGTGCTGCTTTATAAAACCTTAGTAAGACCGCAGCTGGAATATGCATCCAGTTTTGGCCACCAGGCTACAAACAAAATATTGAGAGACTTGTGAAAAAGTGCAGAGATGATAATTTAAGATGATCAAAGACCTGTAGACTAAAACATATGAAGAACGGTTGCAGGATTTGGGTTTGGCTAGACTAGAGAAAAGAAGGACTGGGGGAAGGACGGACGACATGATAGCAGTATTATCATGTTAGAAGACCTGAAAAATCAGGGATTATGGATAGATCATCATTGAGAATATCTGTGGTCACTAGCAGTTGAAAGTGTGTTGATGGTATATAATCAATCAACAGGGAGCTTATTCTAAAAATCTAGGAGATGGAGGGAAGAACCAGAAGAAAAATTAAATTTAATTGAAAATCAATATAAAGGTAGCCTCAGGTCAAACTTGATTCTTGGTGACAACATGGATACAATCAATTAGAAGTGTATCACCATTGACTTCTGGGATGTTTGTAATAACTTCCTGGACTAAAACCCTAGCATTTCTTGATTTTTCCCAGGAAAGGATTCATAATCGAGATATTGACCCCCAACCAGTGGTGGGTTGCCCCCGGTTCGGACCGGTTCTATAGAACCGGTAGTAAAACCAGCGGGAGGCTCCACCCACTGACCCTGACGTCACCAGAAGCAATCTGCACATGCGCAGAAACAAGGCACGCATGCAAGTGAAGCAAGCGCGCACACGATCCCGATTTGAACCAGTAGTAAAGGTAAGTAGAACCCAACCCCAACCTCCACCAGGAGACAAAAGTGGTCCTTTGAAGGTAAGAATCTGAAGAGAGATAACCTCTCTCAGCCTCTGAAGAGGAATTCAGTGGCAGCCCAACAAATACAAGCACATCCACACACAGGTGTACAGGTAATCCTCAGCATACAACTATTTGTTTAGTAACCATTCGCAGTTACAACCACAGTGAAAAAAATTGACTTACAAATGGTCCTCACACTTACAACCATCACAGTATCCTCATGAACAGGTGATCAACATTCAGGCATTTGGCAATAGGCATGTATTTACAACAGTTGCGAGACCTGGGCTCATGTTTTCACCATGCGCAACTTCTCAGCTAACTTCTGACAAGCAAAATCAAAGGAGGAAGCCAGATGTACAACACCCACCTGATTCATTTAACAACTAAAATGATTTGCTTAACAACCATGGTAAAAACGGTCACAAAATTAGGTATGATTCACTTAATAATTGCCTTGCTTAGCAATGGAGATTCTGGTCCCAATTGTGATCATAAGTTGAAGACTATCTGTATAGTGGTGGCACAGTGGTTAGAATGCAGTACTGAGGGCTATCCCAAAGGTGCTTTTTCAAGAGACAACTGGACTTTCTGGGTTTTCTTTGAAGACATTTCGCTTCTCATCCAAGAAGCTTCTTCAGCTCTCTTCTTCCGAGCTCTTGAAAAAGCACCTTTAGGACAACCATGACCTGGATGACTGAGAATCTCCATAGACATGTACCGCCAGCTGCCTGCTGCCAGCAGTTTGGCAGTTTAATTCTCACTGTCTCAAAGTTAAAGGAGGGAGTCAAGCTATTCTCCAAAGCACCTGAAGGCCAGACAAGGAATAATGGCTGGAAACTGACCAAGGAGAGATTCAACCTAGAAATGAGGAGGAACTTTCTGACAGTGAGAACAATCAACCAATGGAATCCCAAGTTGCCTTCGGATGTTGTGGGAGCTTCATCACTTGAGACTTTCAAGAAAAGATTGGACTGCCATTTGTCAGAAATGGTGTAGAGTCTCCTGCTTGCGCGGGGGGTTGGACTAGATGACCTATAAGGTCCCCTCCAACTCTGTTAATCTGTTAAACTCAGCCTTCCATCCTTCCGAGGTGGGTAAAATGAAGAACCAGATTGTTGGTGGCAATATGCTGACTCTGTAAACCACTTAGAACAGTGGTGAGTTGCCCCTGGTTCGGACCGGTTCACAAGAACCAGTAGTAAAATTGACAGGAGGCCCTGCCCACCATCCCGGATGTTGTCATCAGCGATCTGCGCATGCACAGAAGCTTCTGTGCATGCACAGAAGCAAGGCACATGCGTGAGAGAAGCGTGCGAGCGCACAATCCCATTGCGAACTGATAGTAAGGTAAGTAGAACCCACCTCTGACTTAGAGGGGGCTGTAAAGCACTGCGAAGCAGTATCTAAGTCTAAGTCTAAGTGCTATTGCTATTGCTATTGCTAGTAATGTTAATAACCAAACAAAGTAAGCTAATGAATGAAATAGAAGTCCTTTGGAGTCTCAGTTAAGCATCTTTGCATTAAGACATTTTTCTCCCCTCTGTTTCCTCCTAATCCTTCTGAGGTGGTAAAGAAGAGCTGGTTCTGTTTCAGGAGCTACTTGTTGGGTAAATAATAACTCCCTGGGAAGTGAACTGAAGCCTCAGGCTGCAGATGTAAAGCACACTGTTCTGTCTGATGAAGCATGTAATCATTCATGTAACTGAATTATAGCAAGCAACAATTAAAAGGAAATTGGAAACAAGCGAATGCTACAAATAGATCAAGAACCCTTCTCCAAGAAAGCTGTTTGTGGGGCATCAAATTAATAATATTAATTTTTCATTTGCTGTTGGGCAACTAACAAACACAATTGTTTAATTATTTATCAACCAGGAGTTAATTCATCTTCTAAAAATCCCTTGTGGGGAGCAGGAAGGAGAAAATTTATTTGCACAATGCAAAGTATCGAGCAATTAACTAATTATTTTTCTAAAGAAGCCTTGCTTGGCTGCCACTGTCCGATCCATGCAAAAAAAGTTTAAATTCTTACATACAATCTGCTCCTCCAAAACCTTTGTGTAGTGACTCCAGAATCCATTCATAGAGTTACCACCAATCAGTGGTGGGATTCAGCCAGTTCGCACCACTTCGGGAGAACTGGTTGTTAACTTTCCGAGCAGTTTGGTGAACTGATTGTTGGAAGAAATCATTAGGGCAGAGAACCAGTTGTTAAATTATTTGAATCCCACCACTGCCACCAATGTGATTTTAATAGAACATGATCACTCATTAAACACATGAAGAGCATTCTTACTAACTCCATGCTGTATTCATGAATTAAATTAAATTAAATTAAATCATATATAAATATTGCCCTGCCCTGTTTAGTCCTCGATGCATTTATTTAACAGGATTCAGAATTCATACAATCCTCAAAAGAAAAATCCACAGAGTTCACTAAGTTGCAAGAGCCATTTATAGTTTATAGTTTGTTATCAGAGTATGCTGGATAGAGCTCCATCAATATTGTTTCATAAATGCCTAGAAAATGTTCAGAAATGCTCTATTATTAAGTGATTCTAACCATGTTGTTTTTGTTCATATTTTACTTAACCAAATAGATTTTTTTCCACTATCAGGAATTGTACGATTGCAGCAGCATAAATATCTAATGATATATACTCCTCAGCTAGAGTATGTATTCAGCAGAAAAATTATACGTTGGCACATGTATAAAGTTTGAACGTTATCCATGAAGTGCCTTCTTTATATGTACCTTGCTTACTTTGCATGCATTTCACATGCTTTTTTCTAAATCTAACTCATTCATTATTCATTCAGTTATTTCTACTTCACTGTGGACTCCAGAACAACTGGACATCTCACAGAGGAAAAAGACAAATGCAGATACCAATAAGATAAATCAAAACTATAATGAGGGAAATAAACAAAAGAGCAAATCTGGACCACTAATATCAAAATATATGACTATGTGTCAAATGCACCTAACAAATGGTTCCATGCACCCTATCCAGAATGGGAATGGGCCAACTTGCCACAGCCAACTCGCTGTAGGACAACTCGTTGTGGGACAATTTTTTTTTTTAATTTGATTTATATGCCGCCCTTCTCCGGAGACTCAGGGCGGCTTACAATGCGTTAAGCAATAGCCTTCATACTTTTGTATATTTATACAAAGTCAGCTTATTGCCCCCACAAACTGGGTCCTCATTTCACCTACCTTAGAAAGGATGGAAGGCTGAGTCAACCTTGAGCCTTGGAGAGATTCGAACCAGCAGTAAATTGCAGGCAGCTGTGTTAATAACAGGGTGCGTAGACCACTGTACTATCAAGACTCTATTTAATTATTTAAAATAAATAAAAATTATTTTAATATTTGCCATTCACATTTCATTCTGTCCCTCCTTTTGCATATTTTCTTTAGTGATTCTATTCCACCATTTCTTTGATATTAGTTTAACTCTTGTCCCGCAGCAAGCTGTCCTGCAGCGAGTTAGCATGGCAAGTTGACTGTGGTGAGTTGGCTAAAGCAAGTTGGTTGTGGCAAATTGTCATAGACCCATCCAGAATGCCATCAGGACCCAGCCAGTTCTCAGTGACGACCTTATTCCAAAGACCAGAGACCATGACAGAAAAGGCATGTGGGGTCCTTGGTGTTCTCTAGGTGTCTGACCTGGAAGCCATCTTTTACCTTTGAGCCTTCAGGCCTGCCACAAATTCTACTGTGGGGAAATGGGAGGGGGAATTGTATGGAGTGAAGATGATACGTAGTCAAAATAACATTCTTTCCAGAAAGTCAAGGCTGTTGTGCCCTGCAGCTGTGCTGAGAAGAATGAGGAGGTATCTTCTGTTCTGGAGGGTGATCTGTCCCCGTCCACACACACACACAAACACAGCCAGACGAGGGTTAAGAAAGTACTTGGCACGCACACAGGTCGTTATCTCAAACTTGGCAGCAATATAATCACCGTCTGCCAAGAGCTTTTACTGCAACAGATAACACAAAATTACATACGCATTGCAAATAGTCCAGCAAAACAATATTCCTTTCGGCAGCTTCAGACGTTGTTCAAGTGACTAGCCAAAGTTCGTTTTTGTTCGTCACGGAGTTTTACCAGCCACCACCCTCTCTTATATAGTCTCTGGGGTGTGGTCCAGTGACTCGGTTCTAATCCCTAGCACGCCTCCTTAACTGCTGCAACCGTTTATCATGCCTTCGTTGGCGTGCGTCCAGGAATGACGGCTCTCCTTCACTCTTATCTGAGACACCTGGCTCCTGGCTAATCTCCTCTCCCTCGGCCGGCACCTGAGACAGTGCCAGAGGGGAGGGGCCTGGAGAGGGAGGCCTGGCTGACTCCTCTTCCTCATGTTCGGAGCTTTCTTCCTCCGATGAGATAGGCTCAGAAGGCGGAGCCACAACAGAGAGTACCTGATTGTTTCGTGTGATGGACATGTGGGTGAAGGGCAAGGACTTGAACTTTCTTTTGGATGAGGAAAACCCAGAAATTCTTAGATTCAGGTTTTCCCAGATGTGCCAGTATGACATCTCTAATAAAAATTAGTTTTGAGGAAATTCAAGCCTTGGAGTTTGATTTTGTTGGGGGTGTTACTTGGAACCCTGACATTAACCCGAATCCCCTTTTTAACTAAAGCAGCTCCCATGAATTTCAGAGTGCAGTCCTTAGCCCCAAGCATCGACCCGACATCGGGTGGCACAAAGACTCAGGGAAGATGACACTGAGCTTGGTTGTTTTCTTGCAGATGTTTCATTATCCAACTAGTTAACATCATTAGTGCTAGAAGGGAGTAGGGTTTGCTTTCTGTTTATAAACAAGTGGCTTGCCCTGTCTGTGTCAGTGGGAGTGTTCTTGGTGATTCCTTGATTAGGCTGTTATTTACTGTTTGATTGTTTGTTTGAGTTGGTAGTTCCTTGATTGGGGTATTCTTTACTGCTTGATTGTTGATCTAGTATTAACCTTGGTGTTAATCTCTGCTTATATGGGGGATAATTGCTGATGAGATGGGTCTCAAAAGAAAACATTACTCAATTGAGGGGAGCATGGTTACTCTGTCAATTCTTATTGACAGGACAGACACTAAGGGAGGGAGGGAATTCCTCAGTTAATCAGGCTTCATGTTGTGTAGGACTTCATAGGTGATAGCAGCACCTTGAATCCAGTGGTGAAATCCTCCGCGGATCATCATCGATTCACTGCCCATGCATGTGCAGTGCACGCCAAAGGTTCGACCAAACTGGTAGCTTTTTTTTTACTACCGGTTCTCCTGAACCGGTAGTTTTCATCATTACCGGTTCTCCTGAACCGGAGCGAACCGGTAGCATTTCACTCCTGTTTGAATCCCACAAAATATGCATTGTTGGTGTGTACATGCCTATGTGGGGTTTTTTTTTCTTTTTAAATTTGTGACTCAAGATGCTAAATTCAGGGTTTTCCCGTTTATTATTACTCTAAAATTGTGATGGAACCGTTTCTCATCCATTATCTGTTTTGTTAGAAAGGCAGGGATCAGATAAGAGAAAATTCTGAAAATCTTTATTTTTACAAGACAGAAGGGTTCTGGAAGTTAGTTTCCTTCATGAGTTGTTTGGATCTGCCTTGAAGAAAACTTCTTATAAATGTTGAGTTATTATTTTTATACACTTTCCTCCCACTCTTCCCTACCCCACAATCACTTTGCTACTTGGGCTTCTCCATTTTAATTTATTTTCTTTATGGAAACTACTATGCCCCAGATATTATTGTGAGACATGCACTTTATATGTAGATGTAGTAATAAATACATATGAAAAGCTCAAAGCAAAGACTTGCAAAGAGAGATTTATGTTGTGTTAAGGCTCAGGAATATTTTGAGTGTTTCAAGCCACTGCCTATGCTGGGTTACAAATCATTTTGCTTGGACTGATCCTTCTTTCTTTTCTTTTTTTATTGCTTGGAATAGCTAATATGCCTAGAATAATTGAATTTAAGAGCTTAACTCCCACATACAGTATATGTTTATAAACATAAATGCTTTGCTCTTTCTGTATATAATAGCTCTGGTACTAAAATCCTTCTGAAAAAAAATCACTTAATCTCTATTGCTTGTTGGTATTTTGATGCCTGTAAATGACCATCAATCTCTTTGAGATATTTATTTTGACATCTCAACATAATCAGCAACAGAGGGAGAAACATAAACGCTAATTTGGTGGAAGACATCTAAATCTACATGCAGAATAAACTCTGGTAATGATGCACCTCTCTCTCTCTCTCTCCCTCCCCCCCCCCTCTGTGTGTGTGTGAATTCAATGAACATTCTTTCTAGATTATTTTCATCTAGTGTAATTTAAAGCAGAGATATTATTCAGAACCTGCAGGACACATTCTTTGAAAATGGGCTGAAAAGGAGATTTAGGCTGCAGAATCGTCTCAGTTAAACAACCATGAGAAACAGAGCTGAGAGTCTCTGAAACTCAGAACTCAAACAATTCTTGTGAACTATTTTTATTGACGGTGCTGATTAGGCTTAATGGGAGCAGTTGATGGTCATAATATCTGGAGCAATTCAAATTGATTGTCTGTGATTTAAAGCAGGGGTCTCCAACTTTGGCAACTTTAAGCGTGGAGGACTTCAACTCCCAGAATTCCCCAGCCAGCTGGGGAATTCTGGGAGTTGAAGTCCTCCAGGCTTAAAGTTGCCAAGGATGGAGACCCCTGATTTAAAGGCTTGGAGCCATGGTGGTTCAGTGGTTGGAATGTAGTATTACAGACTAACTCTGTCCACAACCAGGAGTTCGATCCTGACAGGGCTGGAGATTGACTCAGACTTCCATCCTTCCAAGGTCAGTAAAATGAGGACCCAGATTTTTTTTGGGGGGGGGGTGATATGCTGGCATAGTAAACACTCAGAGAGTGCTGTAAAGCACTATGGAGTGACATATAAGTCTAAGTACTATCACTATTGCTATTCAAGAGAAGGATCCTCTATTGCCTCTACTACCAGACTTCAATCAGCTTTCCACTTTTAAATGGCACAGATGTTCCAGTGTGCCTTCAAAGGGAGATCCCTTCTGTGCTCTGAAGAAGAATGCAGACTCGGTTTCCCCACACACAGAAACTGACCCTGCTGATGAATAAGATATGGGAAGATTTTAAAAAATAAATGTAAAATAATGGAACACATGCTGTCAAAGTTTGATGACAAAACGAATGTTATTTCGTTTTGGAAAAGTGAACCAATGAACGACCATAAATCTTTCACAGAAGTTATCTGTACACCTTCTCATGCATCTTTCTAAACTTTCATATTTGCTACAATGCAATATATTCTGACTTCCCTCAAAAAATTAATATTTCTGAACGATGCTTGGCAAAGAAGCACGGATGGTGATGATGATGATGATGATGATGATGATGATGATGATGATGATGATATGCATTCAGTCATGTCCAACTCTTGACAATTCTATGGGCTGGGTCTCTCCCCATCTCCCCATCTTGCACTATTCTTTGAGTTATTCTATGCTCTGGCTGGTTTTGTGATTATTTTTTTTCACAGTATTTAGTATTGTTTCAGTGTATTTAAACTGATGCCAGATTTGTCTTGCTAGATATAGCTGGAAAACCATAAAGATTACATATACCTATGCCTCTTTGACTGGGAAGACTTGCAACTCCTGGGAACAAATTCAGCAGTTTATCCATATATAATTTTTTCCCAGGAATGGTGCTTTTCTTCAGAATAAAGGAGAAGTTCTATTTGGATTGGGATCCAGACTTAATTGCAAGATGCTCCCAATGAGCTGGCAACCCACAAAGGACTCCCTCTCCTTCATACCATTGCTTTGACCACTACCTATTCTATTCCTCTTCTCTGAACCAAATCCATACTACCTTCCAAACTTATAGAGAGCACCTGTGAGTTACAGATGATTCTATTTTGCTTATTCCAAGGTAACAGTTGAATAGGCAAATGAAGCTGTGGACACTGAAATTGGGGACTTTCATGGGGAATGAGTGACAGGAGCTATCCAAAGTTTCTGATCTGGCTCTGACTTCTGGCACTTCTCCAAGTTTAATTAGATGTGTTCAGCTTCTGCAATCTAAGCCAAGAACTCAGTTGAAGCCATTGGTCTACATGAGAACCAAAGGGGCTCAAAAACAACTGGTTTCCTCTCCCTTAATTATTTCTTCTCAACTTTCTTTATGTTACAGGTGAAAAGTGCTGCCTGCTTGGAATACCTTCCTCTACATTTGAATGTAACCTTAGTTGTTTCTGCTGCTACTGCTGGTGCTTGAGAGAGGGACACCCGCATGTTTGTTATGAACATTTCTACTAATTACTAAACCCATTCATAATAGCCATGTGTCAGGACTGATACACTAAATCAAGATCCAAAGCCAGGCTCATCCACTTATTCTAATAAGCCACTCAGCCTCTTCTGAATGCTGGGAACAATATATCAGTCCAAAGTGTATCATCATCCTAGAGCAGATGGCAGGCAAATGCAATTAATAATATCATGTAATTAAAAGCATAGATTAAGAATGAAAATAGGAGGAAGTGAGGAACTCAAACAACTCTGCATGAAACCGCTGTACAGCGCAAGGAAAAGTGGTGCTGTCTTTGCCAGCGAGTTTGATCTAGCAGGCTCATTGATTTAGAAATAAAAGGTGCCAACAATGCAGGAAGTATTTGCTTTGGGAGAAGGAAAATGGTGGCAGGTGGGTGGGAGATGGAAAGACAGATGGCTGCCACTGGCCACCAATGGCAAGAGAAGCAAAATTGTGAACAAAAAAAAACAGAAGACCACAGAGTTAAAGGAATAGGGAAAGCACCAATTATTGTGCCTTCTCCAGGAGCATCTATAAGGAGGTCAGAAGTCAAGATGATGGTCATGGGTATGTGATCAAAACCTTGCCCCTTCTAACATGCTTGTGACATATAACACATTTGTTTTTTTAAAAAAGTGGTGGAGCTTTAGTTGCACAGTCGCAACAGCTAACTACACATACATGTACACACACACACACACCCCTCATCCCCACTTCAGACCTTCTAGCCTGTTTAAAAGCAGTACCAATCTCAAAAAAGTAAGATGATCATAACACTCTATGAGTCTGTATAAACTTGTGACTAGTATTACCGTGAACCAAATCTTTCAACCTTTTTCAGTGTTGGACAATAAATTTTCCTCTTTAGCTTTGCATACTTCTTTAATCACAGCATAGTTTGCTGTAAGGCAAAAACAATATAATTGAATTTTCCATAATGGATTATACTGAAGTTTACTATTATTTATTATATAGGTATAGGTAGTCCTCCTACAACAACCCTAAATTAGTGGAGTCGAGTGGAGTGGAGTGGAGTCGAGTGGAGTAGAGTAGAGTAGAGTATTCTTTATTGACCAAGTGTGACTGGACACACAAGGAATTTGTCTCCGGTGCATAAGCTCTCAGTATACATACAAACAACAAAGTAATATAATCATAAGATATTAATAATAGAAAGTAAAAGGAAAAATGAGAAGAATAATATTAATATATCCCTACTACATGGGCAAGTATCCTTAGACATAAGACAGTGCTGTAGGGATTAGGTGTTCAACAGAGAGATGACGAGGGAAAAAAACCTGTCGCTGTGTCTAGTTGTGAAGTGGTCACTGGCCAAGCATCACATGACTTCAGTGCTTAGCAACTGCAATTCCAGTAGTCCTGGGACAAGGACCCCGCACTTCTGCTTTGCCGCATTTGCCTCAGCTTCAAGTTCCCACCTCCTGCCTATCTCCCCCTCCAACTCTGCCCACCATGCACTCTGCCACTGCCTACATCTGCCACCCCCTGTCAACACCAACTGACTTTCACTGTCTTCTTCCTCCCATTGCTGATGAGACATGCCCAGCCAATTAACTCATCTGGCCATGGTTTTTTTTTGGTATGTATGTATGTATGTATGTATGTATGTATGTATGTATGTATTTATTTATTTATTTATTTATTTATTTATTTATTTATTCATTCATTCATTCAATTTATATGCCGCCCCTCTCCGAAGACCCAGGGCGGCTCACAATACACTCAAAAAATCACTATAAAAACACTTAAAACTTAAAAACATTAAAGACATTAAAACCCATTCACACCATTCATGGCCGGATCTCGTCAGATCGCAAAGCAAGATCAATGGCCCCAGCCTGCCAGAAAAGCCAGGTCTTCACCGCTTTTTGGAAGGCCAGTAGGGTGGGGATGGTCCGGACCTCAGGAGGTAACTGGTTCCAGAGAGCTGGGGCAGCCACAGAGAAGGCCCTCGCCTGTGGGCCCACCAGCTGGCATTGTTTAGCTAATGGGACCCGGAGGAGACCAACTCTGTGGGATCTTACCGGTCGCTGGGAGCTATGCGGTAGAAGGCGGTCTCGAAGATAACCTGGCCCTGAGCCATGTAGGGCTTTAAAGGTAATAACCAACACCTTGAATTGTGACCAGAGACCAATAGGGAGCGAGTGCAGCTCGCAGAGAATTGGTGTAATGTGGGTGTACCTAGGTGCACCCACGACAGTTCACGTGGCTGTGTTCTGGACCAACTGTGGTCTCCGAACACTTTTCAAGGGTAGCCCCATGTAGAGCGCATTGCAATAATCTAACCATGAGGTGACAAGGGCATGAGTGACTGTGAGGAGAGCCTCCTGATCCAAGTAGGGTCGCAATTGGTGCACCAGGCGAACCTGTGCAAAGGCCCCCCTAGCCACAGCTGTCAGATGTTGCTCTAATCTTAGTTGTGAGTCTAGGAGGACACCCAAATTGCGAGCCCGTTCTGAGGGGGACAATTTCTCTCTCCCCCCCCCCCCCCAGAACCAAGGATGGACAATCGACATTGTCTTTAGGAGGCAATACCCACAGCCACTCGGTCTTGTCTGGGTTAAGTCTGAGCCTGTTGACTCCCCTCCAGATCCTCACAGCCTCCAGGCACCGGCACATCACATTCACCGCATCACTGAATTGACACGGGGTAGAGATATTTACAGCTGGGTATCATCAGCGTATTGCTGATACCTCATCCCATATCATTGGATGATCTCACCCAGCGGCTTCATGTAGATGTTAAATAGGAGGGGAGAGAGGACCGAGTCCTGAGGCACCCCGCAAACGAGGGGCCTAGGGGTTAACCTCTGTCCTCCTACCAACACTGACTGTGACTAACCAGAGAGATAGGAGGAGAACCACCGTAACACGGTGCCTCCCACTCCCAGCTCCCTTAGTCATCCCAGAAGGATACCATGGTCAATGGTATCGAAAGCCACTGAGAGGTCAAGTAGCACCAAGATGGAGGAATGATCCCCATCTTGGGCTCGCCAGAGATCATCCACCAGCATAACCAAAGCAGTTTCCATGCGGTAGCCAGGCCTGAAGCCAGACTGAAAAGGGTCTAGATAATCTGTTTCCTCCAATGACCACAGGAGCTGAAGTGCCACCATTTTCTCTACAACCTTTCCCACAAAGGGTAGGTTGGAGACTGGACGAAAGTTCTTTAATTCTGCTGGATCCAGGGAAGGCTTCTTGAGGAGGGGCCTTACAACCGCTTCCTTTAACAGTTGCGGGAAGGCCCCTTCCCTCAAGGACACTTTAACTAAAGCCTGGAGCCAGCCTCGTGTCACCTCCCTGCTGGCCGAAACCAGCTAGGAGGGGCACGGGTCCAACAAACAAGTGGAGGAACTCATAGCTCCTACAGCCTTGTCCACTTCCTCAGGAGTCACAGGCTCAAACTCATCCCACACAATAGGACTAAGACCTGCCCCCGTCATCTCAGTCGGAATTGCCCAATCAGAGTCCAGGTCCATCCGAATCTGAACGACTTTATCTGACAGAAGCTGCACAAACTCCTCAGCTCTATCCTGCAAGGGCTCGTCCACTCCCCCTACATTAAGGAGGGAGCGAGTCACCCTAAATAGGGCAGCTGGGCATGAATCAGCGGATGCAATAAGTGCGGAAAAATGCGAACGTTTTGCCGCCCATATCGCCACTAAATAAGACCTAATAAAGGCTCTTAAGAGTGTTCGGTCAGATTCGGAGTTACTGGTCCTCCAGCGTCGCTCTAGATGTCTCTTCTGGCGCTTCATCTCCCGGAGCTCCTCGGTAAACCAGGGAGCTTTCCTGGATCCACCACCATGGAGAGGTTGCAAAGGCGCAATCCGGTCCAGTGCCCCAGATGCCGCCCTATTCCAGGCAGCCGCCAGGGACTCAGCCGGACTGTGGACAAGGGAGTCAGGTATCTCCCCAAGCTCCTTCTGGAACCCTTCGGGGTCCATTAGGCGCCTGGGGGGGAACCACTTAATCAGTCTTGGGGTAAATGTAATTAGGTTATATTTCCATTGTCTATGGAGATTCTCAATCATCTAAGCTATGGTTGTCCCAAAGATGCTTTTCAAAAGGCAACTGGTTTTTCCTTGAAAATGCTTCTCATCCAAGAAATGTCTTCAGTTCTGTTTCTATTCCATTTCCATTCCTTTCCTTATGTGTCTGCCTTCTCAACAAGAAGCCCACCCAGCACTACTGGCTCCATCTTTATTAAAGGTTATATTAAGAGAATATTGTAAGTCTGAAATTACATTGTGCCCCACCCCCCCCACCCCTTTGCCTTTATAGCATAAGAAACTAGGGAGACATTAGTTATGACTTCATTCCTTCTGTGGGCCCACTATCCCTTATTTGACCATTGCCTAGTCTGAGGCTTTTCCTCTGGTCTCCAAAGCTATTACCATATATCATTACATTTTGCCATGTCTTTGACTACTTTGGCTTACAATGACTTACAAGGTCTTCATTTTGCATAACACTCTTTGCCACAGCAGACTGTGACGGGTACAGTAAGTACGTAAATAAAGGTAAAGATTCCCCTCGCACCTATGTGCTAGTCATTCCCTACTCTAGGGGGCAGTGCTTCTCTCCGTTTCAAAGCTGAAGAGCCAGCGCTGTCCGAAGACATCTCCGTGGTCATGTGGCCGGCATGACTAAACGCCAAAGGCGCAAGGAACGCTGTTACCTTCCCACCAAATGTGGTCCCTATTTTTCTACTTGTATTTTTTACGTGCTTTCGAACTGCTAGGTTGGCAGAAGCTGGGACAAGTAACAGGAGCTCACCCCGTTACGTGGCACAGGGATTCGAACCGCTGAACTGCCGACCTTTAGATCGACAAGCTCAGCGACTTAGCCACTGAGCCACTGTATCCCTATTAACTACGTAAATACATACAGTATGGCTTAAATGTAACACATTTTGCATTTATTATTAAGCCTATCAAGATATTTATTATAAAGCATGAGGGTATATTAATCTGATTTTAATCAATCAGAAATACAGTTTCACTTCAATACATTCCATTATATACGTTTGGACCATACTTAGCATTTGGAAATGACACCAGTTTTTAAATACATCTCATGTAGTGGTGAAATAAATTGGACTGTAACTGTAAGGAAAAAAAATAGAAGCAACAGAGAAATATTGTAAATATTTCAATTTATATGTCTTTTAAAAAAATAACTTATCTGATAAATTCCATACAGATAGATAGATAGAATTCTTTATTGGCCAAGTGTGATTGGACACACAAGGAATTTGTCTTGGTGCATACGCTCTCAGAGTACATAAAAGAAAAGATACATTTGTCAAGAATCATAAGGTACAACACTTAATGATAGTCATAGGGAAACAGTCAGTATAAATCTTAAGGATACCAGCAACAAGGTTACAGTCATACAGTCATAAGTGGGAGGAGATGGGTGATAGGAACAATGAGAAGATTAATAGTGGTGCAGACTTAATAAATAGTTTGACAGTGTTGAGGGAATTATTTATTTAGCAGAGTGATGGCGTTCAGGAAAAAAATTGTTCTTGTGTCTAGTTGTTCTGGTGTGCAGTGCTCTGTAGTGGTGTTATTTCTTAAGAGACAAGGCTTTAGTTCATTTTCTTATTAGCTGCATCTGGAATTTATCCTTTTCATTCCAAACTGTCTTCTTAGTGTGGGTTAAGGGCAAAGTAAAAAAACACCTTTATATTTTGAATATTGCTTCTCTGCTCTGGTGACAGTCTGGCTACAGGACTGGCAGACAGGCCAGGTTTTCTGCAGGATGATCCCAAAAATCAAGATGGAACCCATAACTGCACAATGCATTGCAAGAAAAAGGGCCAGGACTTCAATCATCATGCAGTTGAGGTCAATATCTTGATGTTTTTATATACGCACAACCTGCAGATGTCTATGGAGATTCTACATCTGGGGGATGGAGGTCACTCTTCTGAAGATAGCAGGGTTCTCATTCTGGTCAGAGAGGGCCACTGCTTTGGGGGAGTGTTCTATCTTAAAATTGAACAGTCCTACTTCAACAGAAGGGACGTGGTGGCTCAGTGGCTAAGACACTGAGCTTGTCGATCGAAAGGTCGGCAGTTCAGTGGTTTGAATCCCTAGTGCCGCGTAACAGGGTGAGCTCCTGTTACTTGTCCCAGCTTCTGCCAACCTAGCAGTTCGAAATGCATGTAAAAAATGCAAGTAGAAAAATAGGGACCACCTTTGGTGGGAAGGTAACAGAATTCCGTGAGCCTCTGACATTTAGTTATGCTGTCCACATGACCACGGAGATGTCTTCGCACAGCGCTGACTCTTCGGCTTTGAAACAGAGATGAGCACTGCCTTCTAGAGTTGGGAACAACTAGCACAAATGTGCGAGGGGAACCTTTACCTTTACCTCAACAGAAGGGGAGAGATATGACACCACCTATCTCCTGTTTAGAACACACCAGTCCCAAGAAGGTTCCATACCCATTTTCGCTCTGAGGATAACAGGTAAAATCCCCAAGTGGCCTCAAAAACTCTCAGAGCAAATGACTGACTCTCAGAATGCTAACAACCTGCAAAGAATATAAATACTTCCCCACCAGCCAGTTAGAACTGAAGAAGCTTCTTGGATGAGAAGCAAAACATTTTCAAGGAAAAAAACCCAAGAAAGGCTTTTGAAAAAGCACTTTTGGGACAACCTGCAGATGCCCTTCAAACAGGTGTGATATGACAGTATCTAGAGCCAAACCTGATCCCAATCCCACCTGGTCCTCCAGACCACTGAGGTTTAAGGCCCGTTTCCATATCACCAATATCTCCACTCACCAGTTCCTCACATTCATTGGCCACAGTTGTCCCCCTCACCAGAGACAACAACTAGCACTTTCTCTAGCTGACCAACATTAGCCTCCTGCCAGAACCATCCCATCCTTTCCCCTTGTTTGGGGGAGAAATAAACAACACTATTTTCTCATTGGCTGGATACCCCAAAATCCATTCCAAAGCCCCCAAGGCATCTGTCAGTTGTAAGATGTGCCAAAGAATCAGAAGATGGGGGTCACAGGAGTTGTTGCCAATAGGAAACTAGTCTACCCTAAAACTCAAGATGCTCCAGTGTCTGAAATTACAAAGTGAAAGATTTGCAATTTGAGTTTTTTGGGCAATCGAGCAAAAAGATAATGAGCTTGGCTCCTCCGGAAAGATGCTAGCATGGATACCCAGGTGTATGGCATTTTTGTGCAAATGACACCAAGGCCATGAGTATCACTTAGTTTCAAGTGATACTGACAATTCTTTCACTCAATTCTACCTTGCTGAAATTTGCTAATGCATCAGGTGCCCATTTGTCAAGAAATCCAACATTAGAATTCTAAAATCCTGAAGATAGAAGCTGATCAAGCAAAAGATCATGGTTTGTCTGCTCTACCCAGCTCACAATATATGGATGGCTAAAGCAGAAAATAGGAAATAGAATAAAGTCTCCTGCATTTTTCTCATTTATTGAATACTACCTCAAGCAGAGTGAATGAAATACCATCATTCAATAGGGGGGGAAAAACCCATATGTTTGCTTAAATTTGAAGTGCACATAGTTGAAATGTTAGATGCCTGTTTGGTTTTTATAAGTCGGCTCTTACTTCCCTCCAAGGACGAAACGAATTATGTGAGATGCTATTTAACATCCCGCAGTCCTAAAAATCAGGCCTTCTGGAGAGTTTGCACTAAATTTAGTTTGTTAATCTATTGTAGGTGACATGAAGATTGAAGGGTAAAGATGGTCTGGCAAGGACAAAGAAAGAAAACAAAAGCTTGCGCGTGGAAATGTTTCCATTTGCTCTGCAGATGAAAAATAGTGGAGAAACATGCCTGCAGGGGAATTTAAAGCATAGGATGAAAAAAATATGTTTTTATGGTTCACCTAGATGAAGAAGGAGGTGGGCTCAGCACCCTTCAAGGTGGAACAAAGGAAGCCTCTCAATCATGGGATGAAGATTAGAAGTTTTGTGATGGTTCAAGAACCTAACTATTATTTAGAATTGAACAAAGGGCACGGACATGTTAATTCTCTAGATTCTATGAGCTGCGGTAGCGCAGTGGTTAGAGTGCAGTACTGCAAGCTACTTCTCCTGACTGCCGGTTGCCTGCAATTTGGCAGTTCAAATCTCTCCAGACTCAGGGTTAACTCAGCCTTCCAATCTTCTGAGGTGGCTAAAATGAGGGCCCCAAATTGTTGGGGGCAATATGCTGACTCTGTAAACGGCTTAGAGAGGGCTGTAAAGCACTGTAAAGTGGTATAGCAATAGCAATAACACTTAGACTTATATACCGCTTCATAGTGCTTTACAGCCCTTTCTAAGCAGTATATAAGTCTAAGTGCTATTGCTAGTGCAGGGGGAATCGCCTGTACAAACACTAGTAGTTATGCTGGCTTTTTCACTCTTTTTTAATTCTTCTAGATAGCCATCAATCATATGGCCAATGGGGGTCTACTAGTTGACCCATTGGCACTCCAACTGAAGCACTTGAACAGTGAAAAAGTGAATGGTGCCAGGCCTTCTCAACTATGGCATAGGGGTGTGATATAGCTGGGGCAAGGTTGACTGGGCATGGAGCTCCATATCTGGACTTGTGCAGTAACAGAACTGCTTATGGGGTCCGTGTGTCATGGTAGAGCAGTCGCCAATTGATTTAACAGGGGAAGTAACTGGAAAGAGAGACCAGGGACTTTATCACAATTTAACCCATTGGCTGCTCATCTAGAGTCTCATTAAAAAGGAACTGATAAATGGAAAATGGCACTGCAGTCTAGTCTCCTGTGCAGGATCAAAGTAACAGAGCCAATAGGAAGCATCAGTTCATTGGCTCAGAACACCTAAGAGATAACATAGCTTTTTAGAGCTTGCAATTGTTAACATGATAGGAAGACATCAAACTGGGGAAGACTGCAAAGGTATCAGGAGAAATTTGGCCATTAGCCAATATCTAAAAGAAAACATAATAATGTATAGAGATACATTGAGATACATAATCACATAGACACAAAGAGATAAACCACATTTACACACCATTCAAAAGAGACAAAAGCTAAGAAGGAAATGAAAAGGAAGGAATACACTTTCTCCAGCAACCCACACTCACATAAACTGCGATTAACACCAGGCAAACAATCAAGCAGAAGACAATGCCCTAATCAAGGAACTACCAAGGAGAAAACCACTCCCCCATTAAAACTGGCAGGGCAACTTACTATATATAAATAGGGAACAAACCCCATACTCACTTGCACTGATGATGTTACCTAGTGGGGCAATGAAACATCTGCAAGCTAACAAGTAAGCTCAAAAAGCACCAAGGGCTCCAGAGTTCAGCCCTGAGTTACAGATATTGTCTCCTTTTGGAAAAACATAATCCAAATGTGTTGGCACCTAATGCAGGAAGAAGCTAATTCTTTCTGTCTTAATATACCCCCTGTCACTCCAAAGCAGGCTCCTTTCTGCACACCCATTGGTAAATGATAATATTCCTGCCATTCATCCTCTGAATTCTCGGTTGGTCCTCCACACTATAGATATCACTTTAAGAGGTCTGTGGAATGGCTGCTCTAATTGCCTATATGAGCAGATATCAAAGCTGTTTCATCATATACATCTGAAAACTCCTTGCATTGGATCCCAATTCTCTCCCATTTTTTAAACCATTCCTTGAAACAAACAGCATGGCCAGCACCATCCAGGCATTCCAGACCCAAACCTACCTGTCCAGATCTCCAAATGATTTTCCACATGATTCAGCCTTATGCTAAGTGGAACTGTCAGAATCTTCTAAAAAACACTGTTCAGATCTTCCAAAAATATTGATTAGGTGGTTTGGATTTCCATCCTTTGAAGTTATTCTGTCTCAGAGAACACCTGCTGGGTGAACTTGCTTGATCCTCAAGATGCTGATAGTCAGTTTACCAAGTGGACCAAACAGGAAACATGACCAGATAAGCTCAATTGGGGGGGGGGGTAAGGCTACATTAACACAATCTTGCAAGTTTTAAAGTACAAATCTCCCCCGTCTCTTTTACACCCTCAAAAATTAAGGAGGTTCTCTTAATCCCTGCCCACTATCCAGCTGCAGACTGTGCTATCTTTTATCTGACTTCTCCCCAGGCAGAATCTCTGGGCCCAGCCTCCCAAAGTTATTCCCACATACCATTATACAGATCCTATTGGGTGACCCAAAATAACGCTTTGTAAATATAAGATGAAATTTGATAAGTTTGGATAGCTAAGTACCTTAGTGCTTTAATTAAGAGCCTTAGGTTTTGTTCTAATTTAATTTACAACTGATTTACAATAAATTTACAATTTATTTTCTTCCTCTTTCCTGGATTCCTGAATAAATGTACTGAAACTGAACATTGCCATTGATTGAGTCTTTATACCTAGTCTGGAGATTAGACTAATTGACATGGATGATTGTTTGGTGTACCTGCTTAATGGTTCTTCAGGAGAAAAAAGAAAAGCTCTGGAAAGGGGACTTGGAAGTACAGTCTATATGCTTGAAGAGTTTCATATGCAAAAGCTGAGGTTATAAACCACATAAGAAAGGGCAAGATATTTATCCTACCTTAGCATAGCAATATCATTTAGACTTACATATATGCCTCCCTGGAGCAGTTTACCGCACTCTCTGGGTGGTTTATATATAGCTCTCAACAATCTGGATCTTCATTTTACTGACCTCGGAAAGATGGAAGGCTGAGTCAATCTTGAGTCTGTCAGGTTTGATCTCCAGACTGGGGGCAGAGTTTGCCTGCAATACCACACTTTAACCACTATGCCACCAGGACTCTGCCTTATGTCACTGAAGATTTTCAATCATCCAGTTAGAGGTGTCTACAAGTACAGTCATGGCAACTGAACTTCTTTTGTTCATTTGAAAGAAGAAACCTTTCGCTGCTTATCCAAGTAGTGTTTTCAGTCTGAGCAAGTTGGTTAAGGGGATCCCCATATATGTCCTTCAGGCTGATTAGGTGAGAAATGAAACCAACCTGGTGGAGATACATGGGGTCCCCCAACCAACTTGCTCAGAATGAAGAAACTGGCTAAGCAACAAGACAATTCAAACCAACAAAAGAAAAGAAGTCCAGTTGCCATGACTCAGCTTCCAGATAAGTCTTATCTTGCAGGCTTGGAGACCTAGTGGTCTCAGTTTCTGGGTTGTCACACTTGTTCAAATCATTGCATTTGGGACAGACAGCCAGTGAGACAGGCCAGTCAAAAAGCTGTGCGTCTTGAGTGAAAGGAAGTTCTTGCTTCAAACAATGGGCTAAATGGGCAAATGATCCCATTTCAGTGCCTGGCATATTCTACTCCTTGAAGTGGCTGTTTCATCCAACCCATGATTGCACCAGTCCTGGATGATAGGAAAACATACAATTTGCTTTTCAGACATACAGAATATAATTATAGGTGCAAACTCATCTTTGAAAAAAAGTTTGGTCCTCTTCTTGATGTAATTGATATAAATCATCTTGCAGGTGGGTTTATTTATTTATTATTAGAGAAGAGATAGATAGATAGATAGATAGATAGATAGATAGATAGATAGATAGATAGATAGATAAGTAGGTAGGTAGGTAGATACTTGCTGATCAGGGGTGAAATGCTACCAGTTCAGACCGGTTCGCCCAAACCGGTAGTAAAAAATGCTACCTGTTCAGGCAAACCGGTAGCAAAAAAAATGCTACTGGTTCAGGCAAATCTGTATTTCCGACAATCAACTATGCCACACAATTTATATTTGCTAGAAAGCAGGAAATCCTGCTTTCTAGTGAATCTAAATTGCGCAGCACAGCTATTCCCCCCCCCTCGCTGTTCTACTTATCTTTGCAGACTCAGAAAAGGCTTCTTAATCCTCCTTTTTCAGCACTGCACAGTAATGCCTGCAGTACGCATGCGTGCAAAGCGTGCGTTTGATGCGCATCGTGCACCATGCATGTGCGCACAAAGTGAACCGGTAGAGAAGTGAACCAATAGCGAAGTGAACCGGTAGTAGACTTCAGAGCATTTCACCTCTATTGCTGATGCTTTGGTCAAAATGCTCATATTTGTGTTTGAATGTATAATGTGTTTTATTAGTGTTTCATCTCAACGATTGCATGACTTCTGTAAATGCCATACTCTAACTAAAATAAATGCAGGGAGGTAAAGAGAAAGCTTCCCATGCTTACATAGGGCACTTGGGATTGATATCCATAGTTCCTTGGATACAAAGACTTTCCTGATGTCAGAGGTTGGTGGACTCTGCCAGGTGCAAAAACATTTCCAGCTTCTTATTGATCTTATCCGAAGCAGCCTGCAGCGCCTGAGTGCTTTTCACCGATTCATCAGCCTGCTCCAAAATTCTGTTTAAAGAAGACTGCAGAGGTGAAGGGGAACTCCGATCAAGCTCATCTCTCTCATCAAAGGGAATCAAGAAATCTGAAGTCATTTTGCTGCACCGTTTCCATGATGCTTAATAAAATGTTAGTTTAATAAGTGTTGGCAAGCCACTGAACTATATATATTTTTTTAATCTTGAGGCAACTTGATATGAAAAAAGAGGGTCTTTTACCTTTAAGGAGAGGCCTGCTTCTGCTTCTGCTTCTTTCAAGGAAGAGTAAGAAAGGAGATAGATAAAACAAATGCTTACAGTTGTTTAGAACTGCCAAGAGTAATCATGGATATTCAGATGCAAGAGACCTATTGCTCTCTCTTTCGTTTTTGTGAGCCATTCTTTTGGAGGAGAGAAACTGCTATTGCTCTGATCACACTTGGAACATTGTATCCAGTTTTGGTTGCCGTAATATTAAAAAAAGATGTTCTCTGCACTTTAGAAAGATGATTAGGGCCCTGGAGGATAAAACATATGAAGAACAGTTGCAGGAACTGGGTATGTCTAGTTTAATGAAAAGAAGGACTAGGGGAGACATGATAGCAGTGTTCCAATATCTCAGGGGCTGCCACTAAGAAGAGGGGGTCAGTCTACTTTCCGAAGCACCTGAAGGCAGGATAAGAAGCAATGAATGGAAACAAAGGAGAGAAGCAACCTGGAATTAAGGAGAAATTTCCTGGCAGTTAGAACAATTAATCAATGAAAAACTTGCCTCCAGAAGTTGTGGGTGCTCCATCACCGTATAATATTTTGCTGACCACTGAGGAAAACAAGTGAAAGAGATGGGCACTTGTGCTTATTCCTAAGGCTGGTTCTCCCTGTCAGACCTGCCCCAGGTAGGTCCCTTAGGAGTGAAAGACCACTGACTCCATTTGGTTGAAGTGACAGGTTCTTTTACTAAAAGACACTGGCTGCAGCAAAGTCAGGCTAGAATTAAGATTCCCATGTGAAAAAGATACAAAATGTTTCTCCTCATCCCAGCCCTCCCCACATGTCCAATTCATCTTTAGCCAATGAAGATTCACCTAGCTGTTTTGAGAACACTGAGATGTTTGGGGTAATCCACATTCTTTCTCAGGGTGCATGGCCTTGAGTGCTGGCACAAACTGGTTCTGAGCTTCTCTGTTCTTCATCAAGCTGTCATTCCTCCCTTCCAGTGGTGGAATTCAAATGGTTTTACTACCGGTTCTATGGGTGTGGCTTGGTGGGCGTGGTGTGGCTTGGCGGGCATGGCAGGGGAAGGATACTGCAAAATTCCCATTCTCTCCCCA
Source organism: Pantherophis guttatus (assembly GCF_059756535.1). Lineage (NCBI taxonomy): Eukaryota > Metazoa > Chordata > Lepidosauria > Squamata > Colubridae > Pantherophis > Pantherophis guttatus. Next base: position 23,566,122 of record NC_142063.1, on the reverse strand, counting down.
CTCCTGGGGGAAGGATATTGCAAAATCTCCACTCTCATCCCACTCTGGGACCAGCCAGAGGTGGTATCTGCCGGTTCTCCAAACTACTCAAAATTTCTACTACTGTTTCTCCAGAACCTGTCAGAACCTGCTGAATAGCACCCTTGCCCCCTTCCTATTTCCCCTCACATACTCACACAGGTTTATTCCCCCTTATCTTTGCTGGCAGGATGCCAGCGAGGCACCAATCTGAAGATGGCAGACCTGACACTCCCATTCATTTCTAAAATACATTGAAAGATTTGTGACACTGTTTGTGCACCATTATGGAGGACTTCAGTCAACAAGACACTTTTCAGAAGAATGTTAGAAAAAGCTTCTTAATATAGCAGTTCCACAGTAAACAATTACTTAGAGAAGTGGTGAGGTCTCTTTCATTGTAAAGAAATGAAAACAGAGACTGAATGGTTTAGATTTAGATTTCTGCATAGAACAAGGAGTCAGCCTTGTTGGCCAAAATGTCTCACCTTAAGTTTCTGTTCTTAATTTGGAAATTAAGATCTCTTCACCAGGGTAGTTTGTGGAATATAGCATTTAAATTTAAATTGTGAGAAGGAGATCTGAAGGTCTTAAGGCAGTGGTGGGATTCAGCCAGTTCGCACCACTTCGGGAGAACCGGTTGTTAACTTTCTGAGCAGTTTGGCAAACTGGTTGTTGGAAGAAATCATTAGGGCAGAGAACCGGTTGTTAAATTACTTAAATCCCACCACTGCCTTAAGGGTGGGTTAGAGAGTTCAACACCTCTATTTTAACCACCATCTTCTCCCACTTGATAGGTAACCTTATATTTTTTTAAAAAATACCCAGATGCTTTGAAATGCAAGTTTACATCTAATTCCATAATGCTATATTCCACTAATTACAGTTACCATAATATTTATTTGATCAATGACCTGCAACATTGAAAGGAATAAAAACAGAGCGAAGCAAATAGATACAATAATAGCAAAATAAATCACAAAAGAACATTTGCTTCTCTCCTACTATATCAATACAGTTCTTACCCAGGTAATATAAATCTAAAACAATAAGTATAAAATCTAATTGTAAAAAAGGTTTACAAATAGAAAAGAGAGCAGTTTCCTTCTTTGTTGCTCCACAGGGCAGAATGAGGTTTAATGAATGCAACTGATAGGGAAGCAGAGTTCAGCTAAACCTTAAAGGCTTCTTAATAATAATAAATGTTCCACAGCAAAGGAATGCCTGCTGTTTGTTTCTTTTTGGCTAGAGACTTATCTATCAGGAAACTTTCAGTCCTTCTCATTGCAGAGTCTGAAAAGTTAGGCTGGTCCCAGCAGTGAGTTTCACATTATGTTTCTACCGGTTTGCCGCGTGCATGTGTACTCCCTTCATGCGCGTGCGCTCTGGCATTCCACACATAAACCCGGCCCAGGGGTGGGTTCTACTTACTTTTACTACCGGTTCGCAGCAGGGCCATGCGTGCGCACTGACTTCGCTTGTGCAGAAGCTTCTACACATGTGCAGAAGCATTTTGATGACGTCGGGGTCGGTGGGCGGAGCCTCCCACCGGTTTTACTACCAGTTCTATAGAACCGATGCAAACCATGGGCAACCCACCACTGACCCGGACTCAAAAACGTGCCTAAATAGCATGGCATAGAACCGCTACCAGTTCGGGTGAACCGGTCTGAACCAGCTGAATACCACCTCTGGCTGATCCCTATAGGTGGCATTCCATTGCAGCAAGGACCCCTCCAGCAGACCTTCTTCTGCAGTTCTCAACAAGTACGTTGATTCAGTCTGGAGAAGATGGTTTTGTAGGCTTCTCTGCCTTAAGTCACAGCTCTCTTTGCCATTAAATGACATCAGAGCTTCATGTGGTTCCCACTGAAAAATAAAAGGAGTTATTCAACATGCTAAGGGCTGATGTGACCAAGTCTTTTCCCCTTAGATTAAGTGAAGCTGCACCATCTTTAGTTACAATTTCAGCTACATTTAAAAAAAAAGAGGCTCTCTAGAGAGTATGGTGCCATTTCAATGAGCCCCGGTGGCGCAGTGGTTAGAATGCAGTATTGTAGGAAAACTCTGCCCATAGTCTAGAGTTCGATCCTGACGGGCTCAAAGTTGACTCCGTCTTCCGTCCTTCTAAAGTCAATAAGATGAGGACCCAGATTCTGGGGGCAATATGTTGACATTCTGTAAAGCACAATGGAGCAATATATAAGTCTTAGTGGTATTGCTATTGCTAAATCCAGACACCCATCACTATACCATAATAATGATATACAGACCATTATCCCATAACCATGAAGAAATTGTGCCTGCTTTTTTCTAGCCAAGGGTTGCACATGGCCTTTGTGTCATATATGCGTTTCACTCCCAATTGTAAACTGAATCAAGGCAAAACAGGCAGAGGAACACTGGAAGTTTTTAAGAAGATGTTGGATAACCATTTGTCTGAAATGGTGTAGGGTTTCCTGCCTAAGCAGGGGGGTGGACTAGAAGACCTCCAAGGTCCCTTCCAATTCTGTTATTCTAGTCTAGTCTAGTCTAGTCTAGTCTAGTCTAGTCTAGTCTAGTCTAGTCTAGACTAAGGATTCAATGTTATTTAATTTAAAATTAACTAAAATGAAATGAAAAATGTTATCAGTGAAATATAGTTAATAGAGTTAATCCCAATGTACTTAATTCTTTTTTGTTCAGTTACATTAAAATATACAGATTGAGGGTAACTTTTACAGAGGTTATTTTACAGTTGCACTGAAGTGCATCCTTTGGGAGAAAGGTTATGCCAACTAATGTAACTCAAAAACTTCATTACAATTAAATTTATTCTGTAATGCATAGGGCAAACCTCAATAAGTGTGTTTTTATCTGAGCCAAAGAATCCTCAGCTGCTGCCTGCGGTTTTCAGAGAACATATAAAATCTTCCAGGAGCAAGATTCAGATTAATAAAGAGATTGGCTGTTCTGTTTTTAAACAGTTTTCTGATTGTAGACTTTGGTATAGTTTTGAGAATATGCTTATTGAGTTCTTTGATAATGTTTTTCCCAGAATATCAAAAGGGAATGAGTTATCTTGGATTCTGTATCATACAGTATAATCTCCAGCATTTAGTGCCGTAGTTGCTGCATTGTTATCAATAGGTTTCGTGACAATATAAAACTAAGGGCTCTTTCTCACATATTTTCTCCAGACTGAAAATGTTGCTTAGCTGCTGCTCCCATAATGTTGTTTTCCTGAGTGACTCCAGCTGTTTTCTTCAAGCTTGACCCGTGTTTCTCAACCTTAGCAGCTATAAGATATACGGACTTCAATTTTTGGGAGTTGAAATCCATATATCTTAAAGTTGCTAAGGTTGAGAAACACTGAACCTGACTGTGTTGCAGATCCCAACAGCAAAAGTTGCAAGAGTAAGAACTTCAGATCGAATAGAATAGAATAGAATAGAATAGAATAGAATAGAATAGAATAGAATAGAATAGAATAGAATAGAATAGAATAGAATAGAATAGTTGGAAGGGACCTTGGAGGTCTTCTAGTCCAACCCCTGCTTAGGCAGGAAACCCTACACCACTTCAGACAAATGGTTATCCAATATCTTCTTTAAAATTTCCAGTGTTGGAGCATTCACAACTTCTGCAGGCAAATTGTTCCACTGATGAATTGTTCTAACTGTCAGGAAATTTCTCCTTAGTTCTAAGTTGCTTCTCTCCTTGATGAGTTTCCACCCATTGCTTCTTGTCCTACCCTCAGGTGCTTTAGAGAATAGCTTGACTCCCTCTTTTTTGTGGCAGCCCCTGAGATATTGGAACACTGCTATCATGTCTCCTCTAGTCCTTCTTTTCATCAGACTAGACATACCCAATTTCAGCAACCGTTCTTTGTATGTTTTAGCCTCCAGTCCCCTAATCATCTTTGTTGCTCTTCTCTGCACTCTTTCTAGAGTCTTTTTTAAATCGTGGTGACCAAAACTGGATGCAGTATTCCAAGTGTGGCCTTACCAAGGCATTATAAAATGCTATTAACGCTTCACATGATCTTGATTCTATCCCCGTTTATGCAGCCTAGAACTGTGTTGGCTTTTTTGGCAGCTGCAGCACACTGCTGGCTCATATTTAAATGATTGTCCACTAGGACTCCAAGATCCCTCTCACATTTACCACTATTGAGCAAGGTACCACATATGCTGTACCTGTGCATTTTGTTTTTCTTGCCTAAATATAGAACCTTACTTTTTTCACCATTGAATTTCATTTTGTTAGATAGTGCCCAATGTTCAAGTCTGTCAAGATCCTTCTGTATCTGAAGCCTATCTTCTGGAGTGTTGGCTATTCCTGCCAGCTTGGTGTGATCTGCAAATCTGATGAGTTCCCCATCTATCCCCTCTATCCCCTTTCCAGAAATCCTTTTGTGATTTCAGTCTTTCGCAGCATGGCTGGGAAATCCAGACATTGTAGTTCATCAGGTAAGAGGCAAGTTAGGGAAAACTATATTCTCCTATCTATCAAGTGTTCACTATAAACTCAGCGGACCAGGGCAATTCTCTCTCCCCTGCTTTGCACCAAATGATCCTGAGCACCACAGGCACAGCATAAAAGCTTTAAAGAGAGGCAGCCATGGAAGGAAACAGAACAAATATGAGATTATATGTGTCTATATATAAACACACATGTAAACTTTCTTCTTTTTATGTAGTAAAATGAACAAAGCCCCCTTGCCATAACAAAAACACTAATATGTTAGTCCTTGTTCAGCGACCATTCAGTTATGACGGCACTGAACAAGAAGACTTATGTCCTTGTAATTGCAGTCATTGCAGAAGTCATGTGATTGTGATCCAGGTGCATTGCAAACGGCTCACAATTACGATGATTGCAGAGTCCCACAGTTACATATGTCAGGGTTCCGACAGATGCCCTAATTAATTCATGAGCCTCGAGCCAGGTTTCAAAAGAAATTCAGTTATTTATTAGGAGCAACATGTCGGCACTTATCCAAGCAGAGTCAACTCTGCCCCACATAATTTACGGCCCCACTATGACCGTGTTTCCACCCTCCTCCCTGGGTGTGTCATAAATCACATTCTCCAACGAGCACTTTCGCGGGCTGTAGAAAACATGCCTCTCCTGCTGGCTCTGGTAACCTGGGATACAATCTGGAGAAAGGTATGCATGGAATGTGCTTCTAGTCATGGCAGCCGAGCTGCTCTGTCATTTTCTCCCCCCTCTTGCCTATGGCAATTCAAAAGCAGGCCTGGAATGCTTTACGAGTTGACAACATAACTGTCATTTTCAACCTTCAGGGCTGGCTTCCCGAAAGCAAAGTCAATGGAGAAACCGTCAAGAGGTTACAAATGGAGATTACACGACATTGTGCCGAACAACCTTGTGAGACTAATGGCAACAACCAGAACTACCATGTCTACTGTCATAGGTCAGCATGATCATGTGATGTTGTGCTTTAGGATTGCATCACTTAGTAGTGGAATTCCCAATCCCAAATTCCATTGTTTAGCAAAGTCTACCGGTAAATATACTATGTGGCATAAGCATTTGAGGCATATAGTCTGCTACTACCTCAGATGTACTTGATATTATCCTAAGAGACAAATGTTCTACATCAGGGCTAGGCAAATCTTCAAAGCAATGCCTTTCAAAGCAAAGCACCCTTTCAAAGTTATTCTGTAAAGTCGCAATACTTCTAAGAAGTGAAACAGATGTGCTGAAGCTCCTTCCAGCTACTGGATCTGGTGGAGGAGGCTTCAGACCCAACAGGAATCACCTTGATGAGGCAAATATTGCCAGCATTTTGCCCCAGGGATGGTAACGACATCACCTCACCGCTCAAAATATCAAGGGAAAATGTTTCTACCTCATAGAGTTCTAGGCACTTGAGAAGCAGGAGGGCAGAAAGGGAAAGAAACAACAATACAGAAAATACATTTGCATTAGTGCTCTGACTTTGCGGTAAAACTGAACTCTGCTACCGTAGAGATCTTTTTATGTCAGAAACCCAGAGAAATGACATGTCAGAAAACGTGCACAATTTGTCCTAGCTGCAGGCACAGTGCCTGGCTGCTGATAGTAATATGCTAATCAGCTATTATTTCAATGGAACCTTAATTGAAATCCACATGGGAAGCATTTTCTAACTGGAGAAATCTGTCACCACAATTGGACGGCATTAAAGAGACAGCCTCAGTCAGACTATGGGGAATAACTTTTTTTTGCATCTTTCTTCTTTGGAATTGACTTAAACCCCCTCCCCCCCCTTTTCTCAAACACCAAGAGCAAAAATTTAAACCACACAAAATGCTTATATATACAAGTCACCTTTCCAGGCCCGTATCTATAATGATAAACCCTCTCATCTGTGCTATAAAGAGAACTGCATAAAACAGATGAATACCTTCACTTAAGGAATGCTGTATGCTTCCCTCAATTATTCATGAACAGATTTGCCACATTTCATTCTGGAAATGGCATAAAGCTGCCATATGAGTCATCTGAACCTGAGCTTTTGAACTGTCACCTAAATAGGGGGCTAAGAGACTCCGAAATCTTAACAGCAACTTTCCATTGTAGGTTCACTTGCTATGAATAGTGGTGGCATGGTGGTTAGAATGCAGTATTGCAGGCTGACTCTCCTCACTGCCAGGAGTTCGATCCTGACCGGCTCAAGGTTGATTCAGCCTTCCATCCTTCTGAGGTCTGTAAAATGAGGACCCAGATCGTTGGGGGCAAGAGGCTGACTCTGTAAACAGCTTAGAGAGGGCTGTAAAAGCACTATGAAGTGGTATGAAATCTAAATGTTAATGCTCTAGTGAAGGGGTGGGCAAATGTGGCCCTTTTACAACCTGTGGACTTCAACTCCCAGAATTCCTGAGGCAGCCAAGCTGGCTCAGGAATTCTGGGAGTTGAAGTCCACAGGTTATAAAGGGGCCATATTTGCCCACCCCTGCTGTAGTGGTCTACTCAAAGGAACGGACAGAGGATAACACAGAGAGCACTAAACAAAAACCTGCTTTGCTGCTTCATGGTGTAAGTGTGTGTGTTTGTGTGTGTGTGTGTGTGTGTGTTTGGCAACTGAGAATTGGGATAGACTCTATGTTTCATTTTTGCTAATCTGCCAAGATCTGCTTTTCTCAGGCTCCCCTTTTTGTATAGTCAATAAATATTTTTTTTTAAGTGTGTATTCAAATGTGTACATAAATTGCTGCACGTTTCTCCAAACCTAGGCATTTTTGTTTTATAATTATGCTTTATGTATGCAAACAAGGAATTTTATTTGTTTGTTTGCTCGATTTGCCAAGCTGCCTAATCATCAAGTGATTCAAAGATAAGTTAAAACCACAATATAACAGTAGAAGAAAAGCACAATCACCGCCTAGGAAATACAAAAACTGTAAGAAAAAATTAAAACTCACAGCAAGTTTACTGAAAAACCTAGTGTTCAGCTTCCATTCAAAAAATATGAAATTAGATAAGTTCCCATTCAAATGAGAATTGAGGGATTTCTCTTCCATCCCTGGGGTGAGAGAATATTTCTTCCAAATCCAAAGAATCCAGACAGGAGATGAAAACAAGTCACGATGATGGCTGGGACTATGCAATCAAAGCTCTGTCTCTATTTATCAGACATGCAATGTATGTAAACACTGGTCATATCTTGACTTTTTTGCAGGGGTGAAATCCAAAATTTTTCCCTACCGGTTCTGTGGGCGTGGCTTGGTGGGCATGGCAGGGGAAGGATATTGCAAAATCTCCATTCCCTCCCCTCCTGGGGGAAGGATACTGCAAAATCTCCATTCCCAGCCCACTCTGGGGCCAGCCAGAGGTGGTATTTGCCGATTCTCCGAACTACACAAAATTTCCGCTACGGGTTCTCCAGAACCTGTTAGAACTTGCTGGATTTCACCCCTGCTTTTTTGGCAGCCTCCCCATCAGACACCTTTGTTTGAAATCACCTATATCAGGCAAATGTCTATGGAGATTCTCAGTCATCCAGGTCATGGTTGTCCCCAAAGGTGCTTTTTCGTTTTTCTTTTTGAATCAAGTTTTATTGACTTTTTTTTCCCCACATTCACCCGCATATTTTATGAACAGTTTATTGGCCATATCATAACTTACACAATTTATCATATTCAGATACATTTTACTCAATTACAATTTTTGCCAAAATTTCCTTTTTCCATTTTTTAATCGTGTCTTCAAATTTCTATGCTTATTTGTATAAACAACATATTTATTCGCCCTCAAATTCTAATTTTTCTGTTTTAACTCATATTTATTCTCTTTTATTTTTTAACAACTCATTCTTTATCCTACTGCATTTATGCATGTTCGGAGTTGCCTTTCTTCCATTTCATCTTTTTTATTGTACAGCAATCTTTCTTCTCAATCTCTTCCATCTCCCTCCCTTCTTTCCTTTCTACTTTCTTCTTCCCTCTTCTCCTACTCCTTCTCTACTTCCCCTTCCTAAAAGTGTTTTTTCAAGAGGCAACAGTCCAGTAGCCTCTTGAAAAAGCATTTTTGGGATGGGGTGAAATGTAAAATTTGTTACTACAGGTTCTGTGGGCGTGGCTTGGTGGGGCAGGTAATGTGACTGGGTGGGCGTGGCCAACTTTTTTAAAAAACACTTTTCAAAGCATTTTTTTCTAATGCTTTGAAAAGCCTCTGCCGATCAGGAAACTCAGCTGGGATCGTCAGAGACTTTTCAAAGCATTTTTTTTACCACCTCTTCGGCCAAGAGGTTGCAGAAAAAAATGCTTTGAAAAGCCTCTGACTATCCCAGCTGAGCCACGCGATCATCAGAGGCTTTTTTTTTTTTACTTTTAAAAGCATTTTTTCGTCGGAAGAGGTTGTAGAAAAAATGCTTTTAAAAGTTAAAAAAAAAGCCTCTGATGATCCTGGGGCTCAGCTGGGCATGGGGGGGCAGGGATTTTTGCTACCGGTTCTCCGAACCACCCACCGCCATCGCTACCTGATCGGGCGATCCGGTCGGAACTGGGAGAATTTCACCCCTGCTTTGGGACAACCATGTCTTGGATGACTGAGAATCTCCATAGATGTAAAAGTAAAAAGTTGAGGCTGCAATGTTATCTTTTTGGTGCTAAAAAGTGCAGGAAATCAGTGCCTTTTTCTTTCTTCCCTTGTACCTCATATTTTCTTTCCCCCTCTCTTTTTCCTTCCCTTAATTTCCTATTTTTTATTTTTATTTTATACATTGATAAAACAATAAAAGTCATGAGACAGTAAGCTTCCATTGGTAGGATCCTAGAATCCATTGCTGGGAGATGAAAACTGCCTCCTGGAGTCAGACGCAACTGGGCAGGGGAAACTTATCCCTTTACCTTCATATGAAGGTTTCTTCAAATGTAAATCGAAACAAGATGAAAGGTTATAGTTCTATAAAGAAAATGCCTGGACAGGAGCTCTGATTTTATCTTTCCATGTAAAGTGAGACTATTTTACTGTCATTTGTATTGTGATTTTATGTTTTTAAGTAAGAAAGTTAATATATAAAGATGGCTTAATTGGACTGTTGATTGTTGATCTACATCAAAGAAGCCCATAGAATGCAATATATTTCCTTCAGTTCTTCCACTTTACCTGCCAGATGGCTTGGAGGCTGAGGAAAAGAAGGGGGAGGAACTCTTTAATCACTCTCTGCTCTATAGCCTAGTTCGACCCTTTTGCAATTGCTAAACATTTTCCCCCTTTAACTGTCTTTAAGAGTAGACTTAATGAAACTATGGGGAATAATCCACCTTGATTTTCCTGACCAACAAAGCAACATGGAGCTAAATTTCCTTTCCTTTCCTTTCCTTTCCTTTCCTTTCCTTTCCTTTCCTTTCCCTTCCATTTTTACTTATACTTTCCCTCAAGCAGTGAGACAAGAGTTCTGTTTTGAAAATCTTGTGTCTTAGTCAAGTATACCTTCCTAACTGTAATTTGTCAATGTTGCAAGAAAACCAGCAGAAGAGGAAGAAACCAACCCAGTGGATAGTTTAATCAGTCCTAACTTTAGCTAGCTGGTTTCTTCTGTTAATTCCTGGTTAATTTACTGTTTTGCTTATCAGGTGTGCTAATTAAGAGGAAGCAATTGCAACCTCCCAACCCAGGAGATGCTTGTATTCCAATCACTAGCTGCAAGGTATATTAAAAGCAACGCTAGCTCCTTTCTATTTGTAAACTTGCATTGTAAGAGGTATGTGGAATGTATGGATAAGCACAACTGCCATGCTTGCAGCTTTCATTTTCATAATTGTATACTTTTTTTTTTTGCTTGTAAGGAAAGTTAATGATGTGTAATTGTGTGTAGAAAAGGGGTGTTTTTAGTGGGGGAAATGCCAGTTTTAGAATGAATTAAAAGGATGGTCTAGAAAGGATATAGGAAAGAAGGAAGGGAAACTTTAGACACTCTATAGTCAGTGATAAAGTTTAAGAAATGTGATTCAGAAGATTTGAAGCTAGCATGTGTTGTGTGGCAAAATATGTTTTTAAGTATTTTAGCCTGGACGTATCCTTAATAATGCATTTGGAACTGTAAAGGAGGAGATTAGTTGTTGCTAAATGTGTGTTAAAACTTGGTTTCTCTTTTTCTCTCTCCCTCTGCCCTAAGAAGAAAGCTCATTTTTGCTTTCCCAGCTGCTGTCACTATTCTGCTGTACTGCCTCCAAGACAAATTTGCATTTTACCTCTATCAGTAATCCCATCATCTGTTTTACAAAGAAACATTTCAGCATTGTTGGCTCAATGCAGGCCAATAAGAAAAAAAAATCCCAAGGTACGTAACTTTTTAGCTTTTGCCTGAGTGTTTTACCTTTGAAAATCCTAAATGGATCATGAGAGCACATTGACTGGGTTTCGTCTTTGTCCCTTAATGTGGCGTCCGTTATTGGGGTGAAAGAGGGCAGGAAAAACAAAGATTGGCAATGTTTGACAGAGCCTCCATGGACAGGAATAGTCTATCTGGAAAAAATTGCTTCTGACTCTTGGCTCTCGTAACTGAGCAACATAAGAAAAATACATTCTCGTGTACCTTCCCAGCTTTGCAAAATATCATTCTGGGTAATTATTAAGAAATGGGGAAAGTATTAAATACCTTTGCAGCTCAAGTACCTATCTCGCTTTGCGATCTGGCGAGATCCGGCCATGAATGGTGTGAATGCGTTCTAAGGTTTTTAATGTTTTTAATCTTTTAAATGTTTTTAGAAAGTTTTTTTTTTAAATGTATTGTGAGCCGCCCTGAGTCTCCAGAGAGGGGCGGCATATAAATTTAATAAATAAATAAATAAAAGTAGTGGACGATCCAAAGTTCCAAACCTTTTTTAAGGGTACAAAAGTAAAGATTTCCCCTATCCAGTCATGTCCAATCTCAAGGGCAGTGCTCATCATTCAGCATTGTCTGAAATCATTTCCATGATAATGTGGCCAGCATGGCTATATGCCAAGGCACACAGAACACAATTACCTTCCCACCAAAGTGGTACCTATTTATTTACTTGCATTTGCATGTTTTTGAATTACTGGGTGGGCAGGAGCTGGAGCAAGTAATTGGAGCTCACCCTGTCGTGCAGCACTTGGGTCTTGAACCTGGACTGTCTTATCACAGTATGGGTGGCAACAGGGCTGAGGCCAGGAGACTCAGTAGATTTTGAGGCTGCAGTTATAGCACTCACTGTTTTTAAAGTTTTTTTTTAACAGCTAATCTGTGTCCTGCTGACCATCAGTCATTAAAAGTGTTGCAATATTTTCAGGATCAGACTCAATAAGATTAGTAAGAGTTAAAGGTTTAAATATATTTCCTTTTATTTACAATAGGCATTCTATATTCACTGAATATTCACAGATAGAAGCAAGGAAAAGGGTGCATGTAGCTCCTTATATATACAATGGGTGGAGCTATATGTGGGAGTGGTGAATTATGAATACATTAAGAAGTGAAGAATAAGTTAACCCCTGATACCCCGTTCATATACTATTTACACATTAGAGAATAAGGCATTTACATCTGACAAATCCCCCTCTAAATGCCGATTCGTTATGCAACACCAATTACATTCAGATTCAGGACAATACAAAACATACAACTTAGAAGTTAAATATTTATGTTGCTTAGAAGGTAAAGGCTTTGTCAATATGTCAGCTAATTGTTCTGAAGTATCACAATGCACTGCTTTAATAAATCCATCTTGAGATAATTGTCTCACATGTTTAAATTTTATATCTATGTGCCTGGACCTTTGTCCAATAGCATCAGATCTAGATATTTCAATGGCTGCTTTATTGTCTTCATGCATAACAAAAGGCAAAGCAGGTTTTTTCCAAACATCTGAAATTAAATCATTAAACCATACAAGGTTATTTGCAGCTTTGGATAAACAAACATATTCCGCTTCTGTCGTTGAAGTGGCCACTAGTTCCTGTTTACCAGTGTACCAGTAAACTGGACAGTCATTTAAGAGGAATATATAACCAGATGTACTTTTTCTACATGAGGTGTCTCCAGCCCAGTCCGCATCTGCGTAACATGTAAGCTTTGGTTCTTTATTGTCATTAGGTTCTAACATTAAACAAAAGTCTAGTGTACTTTTCAGATATCTTAAAATTCTTTTAACAGCTTCCCAGTGATACATTGTTGGTCTGCTGACATGTCTGGATAATAAATTGAGTGGTAAGGCGATATCTGGTCTTGTCCAATTAGATATATAAAGAAGTGAACCTATGATTGATCTATAAAATGTGTTATTCTTGAATTCGGGGGAAGATTCATCAGTATTTCTTAGAAAATCAGTTTGCATAGGAGTATCACAAGGTTTGGCATTGTTTAAATTGCATTTATTTAAAAGTTCTATGATCTTATCTCTCTGAGTAAGTTTGAATCCCCTTCTAGTCTTATTAATTTGAACACCAAGATATTTGTTTACTTTGCCTAGGGATTTTAACGAGAAATGTTCATTTAGCTTAGTTACAAAAGTTTCTCTTCTCTCTTTATGTTTTCCTATGTATAAAATGTCATCCACATAAATCAATACAAATTCAATGTAATCATCACCCTTTTTGACAAAGAAACAGTTATCAGCAGTGGTAGCGTTGAAGTCCATGGTTTTAAGTACTTTTACTAAACAATCATACCATCGTTTACCAGATTGTTTTAACCCGTATAAACTCTTGTTTAACAACCAAATCTCATTTTTGTTTGTGTATTGACTGTGAGGTGCTCTTACGTATATTTCCTTATCTAGTTTTGCGTGTAGATACGCAGTCTGTATGTCATATTGAAATACATCAAGATTGAGTGCTGATGCTACCACTAGAGCTGTTTTGACACTCTCTGTTCTTACTGTGGGGGAATACGTGTCAGTATAGTCCTCCGGATATTTCTGTGCATAACCTTGTGCAACTAGTCTGGCTTTGTATAGAGTATTGCCTCCCTCTAAGTTCTTAATTTTATATATCCACCTGGTACCAATAATTGTTTTATCTTTAGGTGCAATTGCAGGTGTAAATACATTTAATCCTTGTAAACTTTCCATCTCCTTTTTCATCGCTAATTCCCATTTTTCTTTTTCTTCACGAGGGAGTTTTAACACTTCCTCATATGTATTAGGTGTTGTTGGCTCACCATCCATGTGCATTATATAATCCTTGTATTTATTTGGCATTTGATTTCTGGTGTTTCTAATAGTTTTTTCAGGTTTACTATCGTTATCATGCAAATATCTTGCTTCCTTTTTTGTTAGTGTGTCTGTCTTTATTTTGTGTTGGCTATTTGTCCAAGTTTTTGTTTTGTTTTTATATTTGTTGATATTTTGCTTTTCTATGGTCCCTTTCTCATGAGATTTTGTATCTTTGTATTTATTTGGAAATATTTCATTAAGATGTAATTTAGACCAGTTGGCCTGTTCATGGAACACAGCTGTTCTGGAGACTATAAATTTGTTATTATTATCAATGAATCTGTACCCTTTAGTGCCAGTCTCATATCCCATAAATCTGAGTCTTCTGGATACGTTTTCTCCCTTTCTTCTTAATTGCTTAGGTATGTGTACGTCTGCAGTGACTCCGAATATGTGCATGGGTGCTAATTTTGGTTTCCTATTATACATCACTTCATATGGTGTCTTATTTACAATGCTGGACCAGGTTCTATTTTGTGTGTAATTTGAATAATGTAAGGCTTCTGACCAGAATTGTTTGCTTAAGCCAGCATCTTCCAATGTGCATCTAATCATGGTTTGTAATGTTGAATTCTTCCTCTCTACAATCCCGTTCTGGAACGCAGAAAATGGACTAGATGTGTAATGTAACATTCCTTTGTCTTTTAACCATTGGGAGAATTCTTTAGACATGAATTCACATCCCCTATCTGTCATGATTTGTTTTATTTTGATATTGTGTTGTGTTTCTATGCGTTTGTAAAATTCTTTAAATTTTTGAAAGGTTTCATCTTTGTGTTTTAATGTATAAACAAATCCATAGCGGCTATAATCGTCTACTATTGTCAAGAAGTAACGTTTTCTATAAGTGATTGATGGAGTTAATGGACCAACTAAGTCCATGTGTACTAAATCAAAAATTTTGTTAGTTGATCTAGTAGATTTTCTTGGCCTGGGACTAGTTTTTAGTTTTGTAGATTTACATACTGAGCATTCCAAATAGTTTTCACAATTTTTTATTTTAACACCTTCTGCGTGTTCAGTCATTTTTTGTACTACAGGAAAACTGGCATGTCCTAACTTCCTATGTAAGATGTGAGCACACTCATCATGAATTGGCTTACCTATTTTTGGTTTTTTTTCATTGTGTGCATCTATGTGATCATGAGATATTTTACATTCATCATTATCACTGTTGCTAATATTTTCATCATCTACTTCAATACAATCTCCCATATTTGAATCAATGTTATGCAGCCATTTTTCCTTTGTTATCAGATAAGGTAGGCCTCCTTTAATCATCACAGTGCCTATATTTATTTTATTCTTCTCTAAAGTCGCTTTTCCTTTTGAAAAAACAATGTTAATGTCAGAATCTCTACTTAGTTTTATGGCACTTAGTATGTTATGAGGTATCTCAGGTATTAGCAATACCCCCTCTATTTTTCCTAGACCAGGCAGGGTTACATTCCCTCTACCTAATACTTGAAACTTTTCTTGGTTAGTTACCTTTATTACAAATTTATCTTCTGTAAATGAAGACAATATATTTTTGTTATTAGTGGTGTGATTAGTTGCTCCAGAATCAATAAGCCAATTATTGTTCTCATTTTGCTGTATGTTAGTGTTGTCTTGTTTATTTAACCCATTCAGTGAACCAGATTTTCTATCCTTTGAATTATCTCTGCCCCCTCTATTCTCTTTGTAATTTGGTGGGCTTCTATATCTATGTCTATCTATGGAAGACTGTCTATAATTGTATTTGTTTCTATATTCTGACCTATGTCTTTCCTTTGAAATCTTGGGGCAATCTCTTCTATTGTGTTCCCTGGATCCACAATTGTGACATTTAAATGTTTCATTATATTTTTCTTGGAAAGCTACTTTCCTATATGGTTTGTGTTCTGTGTGATTGTTAGAACGATTTCTTCTTGAATTGTCTTCTGCTATCAATTTATTGGATAGACTTTCTATGGATAAGTATCCTAGATTGATTGTGTCTAAATGTGACATAAAATTGTCCCATGATGGATCAAGTGAGTTGATAATAACACTTTTCATTGTTTGGTCTGAAATCACCTCCCCCCTCAAATGCAGCTCAGCTCTTATTTTGTTTAAAGATATTAAATGCTCACTTATGGAAACCCCTGGTTTTATCCTAGATGAAAAGAAATCTTTAGACATCCTTGTGGTGGTAGCTACACTATCACTGTGAAACAAATTAAACATGCATTGAATAATTTCTGAAACAGTCAGATTTGGCTTAATGCTGTGATACATTGCAGGGCACACACTAGATATTATTAGGAAAAATGCTCTATGGTGTAAACAATCTATTTTTAGAGTCCAAGGTCTTTTTGGGGGACTAGTGATAAAAAATAGTAAGCTTTCCTTCATAAAGACAACCTGGAGCTGTTGATACCATTCTTGCAAGTTAATGCCATCAACCCTTAGCTTCGGGAAGTCACTGGGTAAATTTCCGACATTATTGGGTCCATTACTTACAACCTGAGGTAGTCCGTGGTCTCGTAAATGTAGAAAATTGCAAAACGGCGTGGGGATGCTCGCAACGAGTCTGTGCGGTCTTCTCGTCAGTTCATGTCTTCCCGGGCCGTCTGCGTAGTCTTGCGCATGCGCGTTGTCCATTTCTTCTTTGGAGTCGTCGTGGAAGGTTCTCCCCATTGCGGCTTGCTCGTTCTGCTCCTCCTCGGACGAATCGGTCTCTGGTTCGATTTTGGGAGTCCTGACGACGGCGGCTGTTCTTCCTCTTCTTTTGAGGGCGTTGGTGCTTGCTTCGGTCTGTGGCGTAGGGCGGTATCGGCAGGGCTCTCTGGGTTCGGGCGTCAGCGCTCTCGTAGTCAGGATGGGAGCGGGCAGGTCTTGAGGCATTGGCTTGCTCGCTCGCTTCTTCGTTAGCTTTTTAGTAATTTTTAGTTTTGGCCCAAATGCGGCAAAAAGCGTTTTCATTGCCGATTTTATTTGGTAGTTTGTTGAATCACCTTCACTTTCTGATTCTGATTCTTCTGAGGTGTTTGAATCTTCTTTTTCATTTTCGTTGTCTGGTAATGTTTTTCGCGCCAGAAATTTTGAATTGAGCTTTTTGATTGGCTCTGCTTCGCTCATCTTGGAGGCCTGTTGAAACCAAGATGGCTGCCATTCAAAATTTCGCGTGGGATCACCGTTTTTCTTCTTCGCAATGATTTTCTCTGCAGTCATATCACTCACTATTTTTGGGTCTTTAGACTTTTCATTAGTGATGTTTTTCTCTCTCGCTGCTCCGCTGTTCTTCAGCATATCTTGGAGGTTCGCGATGAGGCTTTCATCATTCTTCTGGCTCTTTAATAATTTTAATATCTCTGACCTGAGTTCGTTATTCTCTATCTCGATTTCCTCCTGGTCATCATTTTCATCTATTATTTCTTCGTCTTCAGTGGTGTATTCTTCGGATTCTCTCGAAATTGCGTTTGTGGATTCGTTGATTATTTCTTGTTCTGTTTCCATTTCTTCGCTGTAGGCCCTGGTGTTGGGCCTATCTTTCTTAGACATTTTTAAGTTTTTATTGAGTCAATTAACCATCCTCTGCTACCAGCTTGTTGCAATATTTTCAGGATCAGACTCAATAAGATTAGTAAGAGTTAAAGGTTTAAATATATTTCCTTTTATTTACAATAGGCATTCTATATTCACTGAATATTCACAGATAGAAGCAAGGAAAAGGGTGCATGTAGCTCCTTATATATACAATGGGTGGAGCTATATGTGGGAGTGGTGAATTATGAATACATTAAGAAGTGAAGAATAAGTTATCCCCTGATACCCCGTTCATATACTATTTACACATTAGAGAATAAGGCATTTACATCTGACAAAAAGAATGGGAGCCGCTTTGAGATCAAGCCATCCTGAACTGCAACGTTGACGCTCACCCAGTCTAGGCCAGGGTGAGCAAGAGAACTTCCCCCAAGAAGTGTGAAAACAAGAACCTGCTTTTCTGCTGGTGGATGCAGCTGAGAGCTACTGAAAAATGCCCAGTGATATGGAAGCTGAATGGGCACTACTGAGTATAGATGTACGATGAGTGTTAATAGAACACTGGCTCCCCCACAATAATGGCTAACAATTGTTTTTTAATTCAGTAGACTTCACTAGGAAGCAACTGCAGTCGCTTCAGAAAAGAGGTCTCTGGGCTATTGAAAACTTTGAACTTTGGTTAGCCTTCATCAACCAGACGGTCTTCCTGAATTTCTACTGCACCTCTTTCTGTCCACAGATGCCAAAACCAACCTACATTGCTGCCACTGAACAATTGACTGAATTCATACTAGGATTTGTGTTACGTTAGGTTAAAGCAGAAGTCTTCAAACTTTTCAGCTTTAAGACTTGTGGACTTCAACTCCCAGAATTCTCCAGCCAGCTGGCTGGAGAATTCTGGGAGTTGAAGTCCACAAGTCTTAAAGCTGACAAGTTTGAAGACCTCTGGATTAAAGGAACAAAATGGATGGTGAGGAAAAAATAATTGGGTATTCATCTATGTGATTAATCGGTATGCTTTAGTATGTGTACTTATCAATGTATCACGTGTTACATACATGTGCAAACAAGACCTTAAGTGAACTCCCATCAAGTAGAACTCCAAGGAAAAGTTGCGGAAGACTGGGCATGGCAGATTGTGAGAGTTGTAACTTGTTGGGATGATTGGCCTTGTTGCTGACCCTTTCAAATTATTTTCCTCCCAAAAGAATTTCTCATTTCCTTCTCAAGAATTCCCATAGAGCAGAGGATTGCATAGCCGGAAGCACGCTAGCCAAAACTGCACCATTATTTTCTATCCCTATTGTATAGTTGTTCTGTATTTTATTTTTTGCTCCCATACAAAGATCAGTTCCCTCTTTGCCAAGCAAGCATCTAGAACTAGCACATACACGCATCCACACCTCTCAAACACCACACCAAGGACAAGCTCCCCTATAATCCCACTGCACACCAGAACAACTAGACACAAGGATAGTTTTTTTCCCGAACGCCATCACTCTGCTAAACAAGTAATTCCCTCAACACTGTCAAACTAGTTACTAAGTCTGCATTACTATTACTATTAATCTTCTCATCGTTCATATCACCTATCTCCTCCCATTTATGACTGTATGACTGTAACCTTGTTGCTGGTATCCTTACTATTTATATTGGCTTTTTCCCTATGACTATCATTAAGTGGTGTACCTTATGATTCTTGACGACTGTATCTTTTATATACACCGAGAGCGTATGCACCAAGACAAATTCCTTGTGTGTCCAATCACACTTGGCCAATAAAGAATTCTATCTATCTATAAAACAGCCCTTTAGTACCTCATTTTCTCTGCAGCTATAACCTCTTTGCATTTGGGAATAAATAAATCTTTCCTCGCAGCTGTCTGGATTTCCTTTTGATTTGTTCTTGCACATCCCCAACTCAAGTTGGAACCCCGAATTATTATTCTGACATTACCATGTGTCCTCCTTTTGAAACATTCCTCCAGGATGGAGGTCTTGGCCCTTCTGGTCTTTAGGAAGGGCCTGAAGGTTTAGTAATGCCTCATGTCTTGAGGGGGTGGGGGTGCCTAGCAGGATTCTGAGCCTGAGCAAAAGCTATATTGCATGGATGTATGATATATCAAATTCTTAATTCTGGTTAGTGCTTTGTTATTTTAATTGTTTCGAGCTACCGAGAATCACGTTTGTGAGATGGGCAACTATACAAATGTGTTAAATCAAGGGTGAAATCCAGCAGGTTCTGACAGGTTCTAGAGAACCAGTAGCGGAAATTTTGAGTAGTTCCAAGAACCAGCAAATACTACCTCTAGCTGGCCTCAGAGTGGGGTGGCAATGGAGATTCTGCAGTATCCTTTCAGTGGTGGGTTTCAAAAATTTTTACTACCGGTTCTGTGGGTGTGGCTTGGTGGGCGTGGCATGGTTTGGTGGGCGTGGCAGGGGAAGGAGCCTGTAAAATCTCCATTCCCTCCTCAATCCAGGGGAAGGTTACTGCAAAATCCCCA
This sequence comes from Pantherophis guttatus, assembly GCF_059756535.1. NCBI lineage: Eukaryota > Metazoa > Chordata > Lepidosauria > Squamata > Colubridae > Pantherophis > Pantherophis guttatus. Next base: position 23,546,420 of record NC_142063.1, on the reverse strand, counting down.
TTTCCTCCCAATCAGCTGGGACCTGGGAAGCAGAGAATAGATGGGGGTGGGGCCAGTCAGAACTTTTACTACCGGTTCTCTGAACCACTCAAAATTTTGGCTACCAGTTCTCCAGAACTGGTCAGAACCTGCTGAAACCCACCTCTGTATCCTTTCCCTGCCATGCCCACCAAGCCACACCACACCCACCAAGCCACGCCCACAGAACCGGTAGTAAACAAATTTGGATTTCACCACTGTGTTAAATTAAGCCTTAGCACATTTATTTAAGTCAACAAAATACAGTTGCTCAGTTTGCACAACGCAGCAGATTCAAAAAGATACATGATAATTAGACTTATCAAGGAACATGAATTTGGGGGAACTCTGGGAGACAGGGAGCTGGTGTGCTATGCTCCATGGGGTTGCAAACAGTCGGACACAGCTTAGCAATGAGCAAAACAACAAAAAGACTTACCAAGAAGGGTTGCTTCTCATAATATGCTGGATCATGAGTGACTCGAACTTTTTTTTTTAGCTTAGGCTAGTGTGTTGTGCAAACCCAGGCAATATATCCTAGTAAATTCTATGAAGCCAATGGGCCTGCTACTGTATATGGCCAGCTATTAGCAATTTAATTTAAAGGAACCCTGAATTGAGCTGAATCCATCATTAGTCCATCTCCAAAAAGAATATTTCAATTGAACCAGCGCATGCATGAATAATGATTCCCTTTAAAAAAAAAGACTCTTTTGAACACACCAAGGCGCAGTGCTAGCTGGATCTCTCCAAAGAAGAGCTGTGCGAAACCGAAAGGTTTCCACGGCTTCTTCCATTGTACATAAAAGGCAAAATTGCATAAGTAAAGAAATCGCAGATTTTAGAAGGTCCTTTGAAGCATATGCAAACATTCCAGACTGAGAACATCTTTATGCCTTTGGGGGGGAGGGGGGGGCGCTTTGTTTCAGAGTTCAGTGCTGGTGGTTCTCCTTTTGCTTTCCCTTTGTCCTTTCAGCATTAAGTGCTTGAAAATTGCATCTGGATGCCAACTTAATTGGTTTCTGCACACAGGCATATTTTATTTTGGAATGACAGGTTGTCCTCAACTTACATCAGTTTATTTAGTGACCTTTTAAAGCAGGGGTGAGTTTCACTTACCTTTACTACCGGTTCGCAATGGGAGCACACGTGCGTGCTTGCTTCACTCTCTCGCGCACGTGCTTCTGCACATGCACAGAAGCTTCTGCACATGTGCAGTTCATCAGTGATTACATCAGAGTGGATGGGAGGAACATCCCACCACCATTACTACCGGTTCACAAGAACCGGACTGAACCGGAAGCAACCCACCACTGGTTCAAAGTTACAATGGCACTGGAAAAAAAGTTACTTCTGACTGTTTTTCACACTTATGGCTCTGGCAGCATCCCCATGGTCACGTGATTAAAATTTGGATGCTTGGTAACTGACTCATGACGGTTGCAGTGTCCCATGGTCATATGATCAACTTTTTCAACCTTCTGACAGGCAAAGTCAATGAGGAATCCAGATTCACTTAACAACCGTGTTATTAACTTATAACAACTACGGTGATTCACTTAACCACTGTGGCAAGAAAAATCGTAAAATGGGGCAAAATTCACTTAACAAATGTTGGGGCTCAATTGTTGTCAGACGTTGACCACTACCTATATTGAAATAGGAACTTCTCTGTCTCCAAATCTATACAAAATAATCTCAGAAATCTTTGGAAATCTGATCCATTTCAACCATATTTTTTTTTTCCAAGGTTCTGGTAGGCAGTCCAGTTTTGACATCATTTTAGCTTTTCTAATTCATCTGCGGTGAAGACAGGAGTTCTAATATAAGGCACTCAAAGGTTCTGTGGTAAAACTTACTCATTAACCACAAAGAACATATGATTGAGTGTACTTTCCTCTTAGCTCCTTTCTTCTCAGACTCCGTGCTTGCAAACCAAAGGTCCTGTTCGACTCATATTGCTAAAAAAAATATTTAAAAAAATTAAAAATGGTGTTTTGGGGAAGGTGTCTACAAGATCTGACACTTTCATCAAAATCCAGAAAATACTGAAAATCAGAAAAGCACTGAACCATCTCAATGCCAAGTCTGCCTCTTTTGCTCTCTCTCTGATGGCTTGATGCTTACATAAAAGGGGTGGTGCGTTCATTATTTGCACTGACAAATGACAGTCCAATCTCTTCTTGAAAGCTTCCAGTGATGAAGCTCCCACAACTTCCAAAGGCAAGCTGTTCCACTGGTTGATTGTTCTCACTTTCAGAAAATTTCTCCTTAATTCCAGGTTAAATCTCTCCTTGTTCAGTTTCCACCCATTATTCCTTTTCTGGCCTTCAGGTGCTTTGGAGAATAGGTTGATCCCTTCCTCTCTGTGGCAGCCCCTCAAATATTGGAAGACTGCCATCATGTCTTCCTGGTCTCTCTCTTCACTGCTAGGGCACTCTGTAGATATTTCAGAATCTGAATCAGAATACAGCTTGGAGGTCTTCTAGTCCAGCCCCCTGCTCAAGCAGGAGACCCTATACCAAGGAGACCATGTCCAGTCTCTTCTTAAAAACCTCCAGTGATGAAGCACCCACAACGTCTGAAGGCAAGCTGCTCCATTGGCCAACCGGTAGTATATTTCTGGTAGTCTAGCTTCCCATTATATTGAGGTGTGACACAGACAGAATAAGAGTGTTGCACCTAGAAGAGATTTAACATAATTTGAAGAAAAAATACTGTTTGGTCACGCTTTGCCCATATTTTCATTTCTGATATTGGATCTTTCCATCATCTCCAGGCTCTAGGCATTTCACCATGCCAAGCCTGTCTTCAAGGAAGCCATTTAGGATGACTTAAGTATTCCCAGTAGGATCCTGGTGGAGGCAAATCTCTGACAGGAAGATAGCTGATCCTTCCAACTGCAAATCAGATTCTGCTTCAGGCTTCTCATCTTCATCATAAAGCATTTTAGACAGATGACTATCCAAAAACTATTTGAAGACCTCCAATGAACAAGCTACTTTGTAATGAAATCTGTGCTGATGGCTGATGGCACAGAGCATCCTGGGAACAAAGAAGGAGTGGGGATTAAGCTACCTTCTTTGTTTTTTGGGCTAAGGGTTTTTTTTATAATTGGCCAGGCTGCTAATGGAAGCCATTTTGTGATATAACATCCTCTCAGCATTCAGATATGCCCAGCAACATCCATAATCTCACAACTCAACTACTTGCTGTGCAATTAAATTACAACTGGCACCATTATGGGGAAAACATATTCATCATTCATATGGTCTGTCTTTTTTTGAATTCTAAGCATCCAGTGAAAAACAATGCAAAACACATCTTGAGGTTTTCTTTCCTCTCTTTTATTAAGACAAATAGCATCTACTTATGGTTTCAGCCACATTTTCTTTGCAAGATTATGCACAGCCAGATTCAGACCTGGGTTCACCCATCTTCTCCTGCCAGGTTTGTGAGCAGAGAAGGAACAAAGGCACAGCTTGTGATTTAAAATGCAATTTTGAAGGAACTTTCTTCCTTAGATGAACTTTATGCAGCTTAAATAATTCTGTAATGTCATATCCATGTGCTCTTGGGATGTTGATTTAATATGCAAGCACACTGCTCTGTTTCTAAGGGCTCAAACTCTTCCTCTTTAGAGTTAAGAAAAGGGCTAAAGGTTCCGATAGCTTTCCCCATCCAACCAATCACTCTCTCAGCTTGACAAGTGTATTTTCTTCTTATGATTACAGCCAACAAAAGTTATCTTCCTCTCTCTTTTGGCTATTCTAGGGCCGCCAATACTGGGTAGAATCTGTCCCACCCTAATTTCACTAATCTTCAGCACATTTCTCCAGGTTGTGACCTCCACTGCTTCAGGAGTCTTCATACAAGCCCCTCCCGAGTTCACATGAAGATAAAAGGAGGGAGGAGGAAAAAAGTGCATTCAGAATGCATTCATTGAAAGCCAGTTTGGTCTAGGTTAAGGCACCCAGCTAGAAAACAGGAGACCATGAGTTCAAGTCCCACCTTAGCCATGAAATCCCACAGGGTGACCTTGAATTCCATTGACTCTAATCTACCACCAATTTGCTCTGACCATTACTAGTTCAGATTGTTGTAGAGTGTCAGCCCTGGAGGCCATCTTTTTCTTTGGATCTTGGTGCTGTGGGAAACTGGGAGGGGAGATTGCATGGAGTTGTAGAGATATCTAGCCATAACAACATTCTTTTCTCAGGGAGTCAAGGACATTCAGCCTGCACCTGGAGTGGTGTGACTGGGAGGTTTGGACGGTGGATTGATTGGACCATGTGATTGACATGTGGGTGCAAGGGAAGGGACTTTGACTTTCCTTTGGGTGGGGAAAACCCGGAAGCTTTCAGATTCGGGTTTTCCCAGATGTGCCAATATGACATCTCTAATAAAGTGGACCTTTGAGGAACTTCTAGCCTCGGAGTCTTCATCGGTTGGGGGTGTTACTTGGAACCCTGACATTGAGAGTGTTAGCATGCAATAAACCTGTATTCATTTGAACTGCATTGATTCCTGATTTCCTGCACTTGATACTCAACAGGGTTGTTATTGTGGAGAAAATAGGAGCAGGAAGGTATGTTGAAAATGTTCACCACCATGAGTTATTTATAAAAATTATAAAGGTGGGATATGAAGCAAATAAATAGATAGATAAACATATCAAAATTAGTAAGATTCTGTTTCTATAGTTTGACAATAAAATTAATACCAGCGTACATGACATTGGTTTCCTAATCTAATCTATTTTGAAGATTGCACATAGATGCCCGAAGTGACTTGACCTCCTGTAACCTAACCTCTTGTAGGAGTTGTCTCTCTTTAGTAAGGCTGCTCTGAGACTGTCAGCAATAGCAAACTAGCTCAATAGCCACTGCATTACCAGTGTTCTGTACATTAAAATGGGTGAGAATGCAGTCAGAGCTCTTCAGTAGATCTCTTGTTAGCTATAAAGTGCTGAATCGCAAGAAAATATTCAATAGGCTCCAATTATTCTGAGCTGCTGCTAAGGAAATCTGTTAAGTGAAAATAAATGTTCTAATAAGAGTGGGACAGAGGAAAAACTCAGTAAAGGATTGAATAATGCATCAAAGCAAGTCTACTTGTAGCTGCATGGAATATTACCAACAATTCCTCATGGCAGATGGAAACTAAATCTTCTTCCTAGTTTATTACTTGGGGCCTTTGGGTAGATATACAGACCATTCTGAAGATGCCATAAAGTTTTAATGATCTGTCCTGCAAGATTAGAATCGCTTTTGTCTCTGACTTCCTTATAAAACCTTTGGCCATGAAGGCCAACTCTAGAATCAATTGTCATGTCAGAGGGTGGGAATGAATAGGAGAGAAACATGCAGATCATGAATGAAGATTGAACTGTTTATTACTATAGTGCATGCAGACGTAGGGCAAAGTGTATTTCTAAGATTTTACATAGTGTTATCTATCTGTACCCTATACATAGTATTTAGCTATGTATACTACTGTATTTATCTATCATAACCTAGAATAATATACTGACTTAATATTTAGAATTAGACTTAGTCTAATACTTTGCTTTTAATATAACTTGATTTAACTGCAATTTGGCAGTTCAAATCTCACCAGGCTCAAGGTTGACTCAGCCTTCCATCCTTCCGAGATCGGTAAAATGAGGACCCAAATTGTTGGGGGCAATATGCTGATTCTGTAAACCACTTAGAGAGGGCTGTGAAGCACTGTGAAGCGGTATATAAGTCTAAGTGCTATTGCTATTTGCTGCTAAGTCCTTCCTCCTCCCACACTATCTTAACTACAGGAATGCTAACAGCTTCTCCTCTTAACACTTTCTTGTCCAATTCTCCAGCAACTGGACCATCTGAAGTTCACTCTGGCCACTGTCCCCTTTTTGCTATCTTTTTTTCTGAAGCTTCTTTGGTTTCAGCTGCCTCAGGCATCTTCTTGGTTCTTCTCCAGGGTTGTGGGTCCTGTGTCTTCTGGGTTTCCCAGTCATTCCTTCCTCTGCTCCATGGCTTGTCACCTCTCAGTCCAGCCACCTCTGCTGCCAAACCTAGAAGAAGACACCTTCCGTTGACTACCTGCTCTGGCTTCTTTTATGCTTCTTTCTTTTGAATCCTAGATTCCAGCTTGCAGGTGTTCCTAAGGAGTTTCCTTTTCTTTCTCTGAAAATGCCTATGCACATAAGCTAGACAGTTTAAAGCCGGTTCACTGCAGAGGGGGAAAAAAAAACCCCTATGACCTGGATAATCACCTTTAGGGTTTTGTTTTGTTTTGCTTTTTCTGTTTTGGGGCAGGGTAAATCCACCTGGCTGCTTTGTGGTTGCTCCCATTCCTTGCCAGGATTTGCAAGATAGCCGTCTGCTCTGTCTTGCAACATACCCAGCATTCCTCCTTGTCAGGGGTGAAATCTACTTACCTTCCTTACCGGTTTAGAAGCGCATGCACCACGCACGCTCACTCACTCACACATGTCACATGCGCACGCACACCTTCTGCGTATGTGCAGAAACACACACACCTTCTGCACATGCGCAAAAAACATTACATCCTGGTTAAAACCAGGAAGTAATGACACCCGGGCGGGGATCACTACTGGATCATCGAACCACAGGGAAAAATTGCTACCGGATCAGGCGATCCGGTCCAATCCGGTAGCATTTTTTTTTTAATTTGATTTATATGCCGCCCTTCTCCGAAGACTCAGAGCGGCTTACAATGCGTTAAGCAATAGCCTTCATCCTTTTGTATATTTATACAAAGTCAGCTTATTGCCCCCACAACTGGGTCCTCAATTTACCTACCTTAGAAAGGATGGAAAGCTGAGTCAACCTTGAGCCTTGGCGAGATTCAAACCCTGCAGTAATTGCAGGCAGCTGGTCTTAATAACCAGCTTAATAACAGGGTGCCTTAAACCCCTGTACTACCAAGGCTCTTTTCACCCTTGCTCCTTGTGATGTTGCTGTCCATACAAGTTCAATTCATGACAACCCAAGTATCATGATTAGGATTTCCAATCTGTCCTCTTCTGCCTCAAATGGTTCCTCCAGTTGGCATCTGGAACACTCTACATGCCAATGTTTTTTTTAAAAAAAGATTTTTTTAATTGTCTGGCTTGTGCTATTCTGTCTTCAAATGTATGGTCTGGAAGATTGCCACAGCAACGAGTAGACCCAACAATAAAAAAGCAAGCAATCCTTTGGGCCTTCCTGTTGTGTTCTCTGAAGAGCCACATCTATTCTGACAAACCAACAAGTGAGTTAAAAAAAATTAACAACTCTAGATCCATTAAAAAATTGCCATTCTTTTCACGTGTATAAGCCAGATGTCTCCCATCCTGCAAACGTACCTCAGTCTTTTTTTTTCTTTTCTTATTTTGTACTTAAACGAAAAACCTGACATTTACTTTCATTTAATTGCATCTTGCTCCTGCCTGTCCAGGGAATCAAACTGCCCATCAACATGATTTTATGTCTTTCATGCCACAGTAGCCACAGGTTCGTGAGTTGTATGTCATCATGTTCAGGCTGTAGATTTTCATTCAAGCCATGTAATGACCAGGAGAAAATCATCATGGTGGATGGCTTTTTCAGACTTCGAAGTGCTCAGTTCTTTTGGAAGTTCTCTTGAGGCTCTGTCAATGGAGCATTCCTCCATTAACCAATGAGAGCCACATGGAAGAATGTGCCCTGTTAATAACAAGGGTGATAGGATACTGCTGCCATTCCTTGCTTCAGAAAAGATCCTTCCATCTCCATGTATACTGGAGTATCAAACCTGACTTCAATGAGGGCCGCATCAGGGTTGTGTTTTGAGGGTCGGGGGGCCAGGATGGGCGTGGCCAGCTCAACGTCACTTGTGTCAGGGATGCCTGTAGAGGCCCGAGCACTCTTCCAGGGAAAATGGGCTCCCGAGCTCCATTTTCAGCTGCAACAGCCTCCTGCAACCCTCTGCCAGCAAAAACAGAGCTCGGGAGGGCCTTCAACAGCCCTCCTGAGCTCCATTTTTGCTGGCAGAGGCATCATGGGCCAGTCCTTCACTGTTTCCAGGGCGGTCCCACGGGTCAGATCTAAGCATCCCACAGGCTGAATCCAGACCCCGGTCCTTGAGATTGACACCCCTGATGTATACCTTTCTTACAAACTTCACTAGCACAATGCCTGGCTACCACAATAGCACAATGCCTAACTGGAGAATGGAGCTGTTTTGTGTTTTTGTTTTCATTTGCGAGTCAACAGATTGTGTATTAGGACTAAAAGATGCCCTTTGAAACTCAGGGAGAAGCCATATGGTTGGCTAATCTGTGATATTATGTAACTGGGGTCATTTGTCAATAACTGAATGTTTAGTTCAGTCTCTTCCTCCTCCCTCATGCAAATACATTCCTTTCCGTTCTCTTCCGTTTAAATCCCAACCACCCCTTTGTAAAGGATTGCCTGGATTCTTTCTGAATCTTGCAGTTGCTGTATCTAGTTGTTTCCTTTGCTATTCCATCCCAGAGTGATTTGATTTTTTTTTTTTTAAAAAAAATGAATTAACCACATGTGAGAAAGAGATGGCTCTGATCTCCTCTTTCAGCAGAAAAAGAGCCTATAAGCAAAGAAAGCAAGCATGTCATTTGCAGCATTTTCTCCCATCCAGCAGAGAAATTAAGATTGGTCCTCTTTAATTAAGGTTTGTGTTCAGTGAAGTTTGAACAAGCCTGTAATTCGTTCTCTTTTCTTCTGCCACTTCTGGTAACAGGAACTCCTTCTCAGATCCTTAAGCTCTTCCCCCCATAACACCCCCCCACACACACACAATACACGGTCTGATTTTAGTCACAGAAGGATTCATGCTTAAAACACTTATTAATTGGAGTTACAAATATAAAACCTTGAACTATCTTTTTTTATATAATACATTTATTAAGCGTTCTAGCCAGAAAGATTAAAAACTAATACAGAAATAAACTAAAGAAATAAAAAAGAGAAAGTGCAGAAAAGAAAAACTAAGAACATATTAAAGAATTTTTTTATAAATAAACGTCTTGCTTCTTCTTCACAAAAAGTATAAATCTTAATAAATTATCACCTTCTCATGTTATACAACAAATGATCTTTTCTTCCCATATTTCCTCTCTTATCTATAAATAAATTCTTTAAACCTCATCAGTCCTAGTTAGCAAAAGTCTACTAATGTTTACCAGAGATAACATATTTAACCTTGATCATATAAACCAACTTTATATTCCTTCCTTGTATTTTTAACAATCTTAATCTTTAATCCCTTCAAATTATATTCTAGAACTTGGTTTTATTTTTTTATGCTGAACTGGGAAATGTTTCTACTGGGGACTAGGGATGTTTCAACTGGGAATCTGTGAGCATCCTAGATGAAACTGGGTATGTCTAGTTTAATGAAAAGAAGGACTGGAGTGACATGATAGCAGTGTTCCAATATCTCAAGGGCTGCCACAAAGAAGAGGGAGTCAAGCTATTCTCCAAAGCACCTGAGGGTAGGACAAGAAGCAATGGGTGGAAACTAATCAAGGAGAGAAGAAACTTAGAACTAAGGAGAAATTTCCTGATAGTTACAACAATTAATCAGTGGAACAACTTGCCTGCAGAAGTTGTGAATGCTCCAACACTGGAAGTTTTTAAGAAGATGTTGGATAACCATTTGTCTGAAGTGGTGTAGGGTTTCCTGCCTAAGCAGAGAATTAAAAGGCCTCCAAGGTCCCTTCCAACTCTGTTATTCTGTTTAAACTAAATCCAAAAACACGAGAGTATTTCTGGCAGCCTGGTATGCAAACAAATCAGTTATCAATAGGCATATAGCAATAACAATAGCAATCGCACTTTAGACTTATATACCACTTCATAGCCCTCTCTAAGCGGTTTACAGAGTCAGCACATTGCCCACAACAATCTGGGTCTTCATTTTACCCACCTCGGAAGGATGGAAGATTGAGTCAACCTTGAGCTGGTCAGAACTGCTGGCAGTCAGCAGAATTAGCCTGCAATACTGCCTTCTAACTATTGTGCCACCACGACATAGAGATAAACAACATTTACATTCCATTCAAAAGAAACAATTAAAAAGCTAAAAATGAAACAAAAAGATGAAAAGGCATCCTCGCCAGCAATCAACATCCAGATAAGATGGAATTAACATCAGTATTAATACCAGGCCAACAGTCAAATAGTAAACAATACCAGATCAAGAAACAACCAACTCAGGCAAACAATGAAATAATAAACAACAGCCTAATCAAGGAACTACCAAGAAGAAAGCAACACTCCTTCCAACAACACTGTCAGGGCAAGCCACCATACATAAACAGAGAATATACTCCACTCTCTTCTACCATTGAAGGTGTTACCTAGTTGCAGGGCCGGATTTTCCTATAGGCTAACTAGGCTTCAGCCTAGGGCCTCAAGATCAAGAGGGGCCTACATTCAAATTGTTAGCAAAATTAAAATTACACTTTCACTATAGGTGAAAGGGCCTCATAAGTGAAATAGCCTAGGGCCTCTTTTCATCTAAATCCGGCCCTGCCTAGTTGGGTAATGAAATGTCTGCAAAAAAGCAACAAACTCAGCAAGGACCAAGGATTCTACTGCTCTAACTTTGTTTGGTTTGTTTTAAAGTTTGAAAACCAGGATCTGGTTTCTTAAAAGTAAATTTCCCTGATATCATTTGTTAAGTAAATTTCCCTGATCCAAATTATACTGAGAATAAGTCATATTTAAATGTAACTGTAAGAAATATCTAAGATTTTTTGGGGGTATTTCTGATATCTAAAAAATAAATATGTAGATAAACAGTTTTTTAAAATAAAGAACACTAATCATTTCCGTCTTACAAGACCGTCTGTGCCTTATTAAAATCAACATGAATGGATCTTGCAAATCCACTCAAATAGGCAAGATTGATTCCCACATTCCAGTCTGGTATATTCAGCTTTTCTGTGAGAGGAAATACAGAAACATAGACTATATATTCTATAGTACGTTGGACAAGTTTTCTCCAATGATTTTGATCAGCTACAATAGCTTCTGTTTTTCCATGTGACCTCATTGCTTCCCAGTCTTCTGTAAATTGTACCTATATATGTATATATGCATTTTGTCATGTTTTGAAGAGTCTACCTCTTTCCTCTAAATCTGTGATGGGAAACCTATGGCACATGTGCCAGAGGTGGCATGCAGCGACCTTTCTGATGGCACGCGAGCCATCACCCCAGTTCAGCTCTGCCATGCATGCATGTGTGCCTCCCACCAGCCAGCTGGTCTTTGGGTCTCTGCCATGTATGCATGGGAGCAGGGTGCAGGGGGTGCACGCACATGCGGTGGGGGTGGAGAGGTGCGCATGCATGCGGGGAAGTGGGGCGCAGGGGGGGCGGGCATGTGCAGAGGTGGGGCACGTGCAGGGAGCACATGCATGTGCAGGGGTGGGGTGCATTGCATTTGGGGGGTTCAGGCATGCACATGCGCATCTACGCTTTGGGCACTCGGTCCGGAAAAGTTTATCCATCACTGCTGTACATGATATTTTACCCAGAGGGGAGCAGTGGTTAGAGTGCGGTACTGCAGGCTACTAATGGGCAGGTTCCATTATGGTTATAAGTTGAGTACTATAAGTATAAGGGATGTTTGTTACAATGTCCACCACTGATGTAGATAAAATTACCGGTAGTTCAGTCAGGTAATATGGGGGGAAAAGTATGAGCCATGGTACCATGGTTAAAATGCAGTACTGCAGGCTACTTCCGCTCACTGCCAGCTGATTCTAGTGATTGGCTATCTACAAGACCGCATTCTGCCACCGATTGCCTCCCACCGACCGGTACGCTCACACAGAGAGGGCCTCCTCAGGGTGCCATCAGCCAAACAATGTAGACTGGCGACCCCCAGGGGGAAAGCCTTCTCTGTGGGGGCCCCTGCCCTCTGGAATGAATTGCCCCCGGACATACGAAGGATCCCCGACCTCCGCGCCTTCCGTCGTGTAGTGAAGACCCTGTTATTCCAGCAAGCCGCTCTGATGGGATAAATGATTTTAATTTGGTTTTAATGGGGTTTTAAAATTGGTTTTAAAATGAGAGTTTTAAATTCGGCCTATGATTTAATTATTTTAATCTGCTTTTAAATTCTATTTTTGTACATTGTTTTTATTATGGCTGTTCACCGCCCTGAGTCCTTCGGGAGAAGGGCGGTATAAAAATAAAATAAAATAAAATAAAATAAAATAAAATAAAATAAAATAAAATAAAATAAAATAAAATAAAATAAAATAAAATAAAATAAAATAAAATAAAATAAAATAAAATAAAATAAAATAAAATAAAATAAAATAAAATAAAATAAAATAAAATAAAATAAAATAAAATAAAATAAAATAAAATAAAATAAAATAAAATAAAATAAAATAAAATAAAATAAAATAAAATAAAATAAAATAAAATAAAATAAAATAAAATAAAATAAAATAAATAAAATAAAATAAAATAAAATAAAATAAAATAAAATAAAATAAAATAAAATAAAATAAAATAAAATAAAATAAAATAAAATAAAATAATAAATAGTTTGGCAGTTCAATCCTGACCAGCTCAAGGTTTACTCAGCCCTCCATCCTTCTGAGGTCAGTAAAATGAGGACCCAGATTGTTGGGGGCAATATCCTGACTCTGTAAACAGCTTAGAGAGGGCTGGAAAGCACTGTGAAGAGGTATATAAGTCTAAGTGCTATTGCTTTTGCTACGTGACACCATACAGAGCAAGGGACTTCTACATGATGGATGCCATAGATGAATTGGCTGAAAATAAAGAAACTTTTACATTCAGTATATCATCCGGAAAGTAGTTTTCCTGCTGGCTTCTTTGGGGATCTCAGAATTGCTAGGTTTTATTTGCTCGTGCCAAATTGGGTAATATAGTTGTTTTTCTATTCCTCTGGTAGGAATGGGAAAGATGCAGGTTCTCATTTATGCAATGTCTATTTGCAATTCCAGACCTCTGTTACTCTACCTCCTGGGACTTCGTTCCAAACTGCAATACCCCAAATTTCAGAGGAAGCTCCACATGATAAAGATGCTGCATTGTGAGGGGGGGAGGGAAATGGCTTTTTTTCTCTCAAGGAATGGAAGAGCAGCTCTACTGGATTAAACTAAAGGCCTTAGTTCAATATTTTATGTCCCACAGAGGTAGGTATATGCATCTGTAAAATGCCGAAGAAGGACATCAAAATCTTCTTCTGTCATCAATTGGTAGATAAGGCATGCTGTTTATTAGGTAATATATATCCATCAAGATTAATCACCATGGATATACATGTCTTCTGTGAATTTGTCTTGTTATCTTTTAAAATAATCTAAATTAATGGCCATCTCTCATTCTGGGGGCAGCAAATCCCATAGTGTAACCAACTTTGTGTAAATAAGGTACTTTCTTTTATTGGATCAGAGTCTTCTTACAGTTCGTTGAAGGACACTAACTCTCTTCAGGACTTTTTCTGAACATGTGAAGTTTAAATTGCTTAAAGGAAGGACTCACAGGCTCATCCTCCCCTCTCTCTGATCCTCAAATGTCTGAAGGAATTTAGAGTAGAATAGAATGAGCTGGAAGGGACTTGGAGGTCTAGTCCAGCCTCCTGCTCAAGCAGGAGAACCTATGCCATTTCAGATAAGTGACTGTCTTTAAAACCTCCAGTGATGGAGTGTCCACGATTTCTGAAGGCAAGCAGTTCCACTGGTTAATTGTCCTCACTCTTAGGAAGTTTCTCCTCAATTCCAGGTTGCTTCTCTCTTTGATTAGTTTCCAACCATTGTTTCTTGTCCTGTTCTCTGGTGCTTTGGAGAATAATTTGACCCCCCTCTTCTTTGTGGCAGCTGCTCAAATACTGGAATATTGCTATCATGTCGCCCCTAATTCTTCTTTTCTTTACACTAGTCAAACCCAAATCCTGCAGCTGTTCTTCATATGTTTTAGTCAGTGGTGAAATCCAAATGTTTTTACTACCAGTTCTGTGGGCGTGGCTTGGTGGGCATGTGTGGCTTGGTGGGCGTGGCAGGGAAGGATGTTGCAAAATCTCCATTCCCACCCCACTCTGAGGCCAGCCAGAGGTGATATTTGCCAGTTCTCTGAACTACTCAAAATTTCCGCTACCGGTTCTCCAGAACCTGTCAGAACCTGCTGGATTTCACCCCTGGTTTTAGTCTCCAGGCCTTTGATCATCTTAATTGCTCTTCTCTGAACTTTTTCCAAAGTCTCAACATCTTTTTTGTAGTGTGGTGAACCAAAATTGGTTGCAGTATTCCAGGTGTGGTATACTTACTAGGGTTCTATAAAGTGGTACTAATACTTCACGTGATTTTCATTCTATGCCTCTGTTTATACAACCCAGGATTGTATTCGCTTTTTTGGCTGCTACTGCAGCACACTGCTGTGCAGTGATCATTCACTAGGACTCCAAGGTATTTATTTATTTATTTATTGGTTCGATTTATATGCCGCCCTTTTCCGGAGACTCAGGGCGGTTTACAATGCGTTAAGCAATTGGTAACCTGTACTGTTAAAGTAACCTGTACTGTTGTGTGATCACACCCTAGATTTACATATAGACATTTATTATTGTTACTCCAATTACGTGGCTGCTCCCTAGACCAGGGGTGGGCAAATGTGGCCCTTTTACAACCTGTGGACTTCAACTCCCAGAATTCCTGTCTCAGGAATTCTGGGAGTTGAAGTCCACAGGTTGTAAAAGGGCCACATTTGCCCGCCCCTGCCCTAGACCAATGGAATAATCTTTTTCCAAAACAGGCTGAATATTTTTGCATGTTTCTCTTTTTTATTCACATACTATCTTTTCTCCCTCTCTCTTTGCCTCCCCCTCCACCCTCACCACCTAATGCCAAGTTTGTTTTATGCAGTTGGACAAGTGTGGGATTTTAATTGCTCTTTTATGTTTATTGCCACCTCACTTTGGAAGAGTTGTACTGACATCTGTTTTCGGAAAGCTTTGCCACTATTGTCTTTGGCCACCTGGTTTAGGTGCTGGTGCAACCTTTACAAGGAAGCTCAACCCAGGCCTTGCAAATCTGTCAAGCCGCCAAAGGGTTGCGGGAGCATCTGGAACAAAACCGTGTGCAGCCTCAGGAACAGCTGCTCAGAGATAACACCATTTATACACCATTATAAAAGATAACATTTTTGAAAAATTGTTAACAGCAAGGCATGTACAGCTGACGATCCTCCCTCAAGAGATACTTTTGGAAATACAGGCAGTCCTTGACTTACCACAGTTCATTTAGTGACCGTTTGAAGTTACAATGGCACTGAAAAAAGTGACGTATGAACATTTTTCACACTTAGAACTATTAAAGCATCCCCATGGTCACATGTTCAAAATTCAGATACTTGGCAACTGGCTCATATTTATGACAGTTGCAGTGCCTTGGGGTCATGTGATCAGCATACACACACACACACACACACACACACACTAACATCCATAAGAATGATTGGCTGTTGCTTTTAAAAAAATGGTTGACTCTCTCAAGTAGAGAAAGGTTACTACATGAAAACTTTGAGGGGGGGTTCCTTTAGACAACAATGGGTTTTTTGTTTTGTTTTGTTGTTTGTTTAGCACAAAAACCCTTAGCCTTTCACTTTTTCCATGAAAACAAAAAAAACCAAAAAAATCATACATGCATTTTTCACTAGCCCATCTAAGAACTGTTTCATTAGTTTGGGATTTGTTTTGGACACCAACATTATGACTCATAAAAGAACTCCCCTTTCTTCAATTTCGTCTTTGAAGCCCAGAAAAAGGATGCTTCAGCCTGACCTGCTTTATTCTTCTACTGTCATAGGCTGTGATCAAAGAACAAACTTAAGCAAATTGATTGAAGATCTAGAAGCTGCATTCACACAGCTTGCTCACTTTTTAGCATCCTGTTTGATACTCAACTATTGGATTAGTTTATGACTGAGTATACAGGTAGTCCTTGGTTTACATCCATTTCTTTAGTGACTGGGTTACAATAGCACTGAAAAAAGTGACGTGTGACCATTGTTCACACTTACAACCATTGCAGCATCCCCATGGTCACATGATCAAAATTTGGTTGCTTGGCAACTGGCAACGGGGTCACGTGATCACCTTGACCTTCTGACAAGCAAAGTCAATAGGGAAGCCAGATTCACATAATAACTTAACAACCGCAATGAATCACTTAACAACTGTGGCAAGAAAGGTCGTAAAATGGGACAAAATTCACTTAACAACCGTCTTGCTTAGCAATGGAAATTTTGGGCTCAGTTGTGGTTGTAAGTAGAGAACCTATTATGCAATATATGAACTCCCATAAAGTGGGTTTGTTTGGTAAACAAATCAAGTTTAAATTTTAAATTTGTTTTCTGCCAAAATATTTAATAATTTTAATGGACTTTTAATGTTTGTATTATCTGTATTTTATCTTGGCTGTTCACCGCCCTGAGTCCTCCTGGAGTAGGGTGGTATAGAAATTTGATAGATAAATAAATAAATAAATAAATAAATAAATAAATAAATAAATACATACATACATACATACATACATACATACATACATACATTGAGTGAAGTCAGTGGCTAAGTCTTCCCCAGCAATGAGAGCTATGGCCCAGGTCTATGCTCCTGTTTGGTATTATACTGAGCCTTGGTGGTGCAGTGGTTAGAGTGCAGTACTGTTGACTGCCGGCTGACTGCAATTTAGCAGTTCAAATCCCACCAGGTTCAAGGTTGACTCAGCCTTCCATCCTTCCAAGGTGGGTAAAATGAGAACCCAGATTGTTGGGGGCAATATGCCGACTCTGTAAAACCACTTAGAGATGGCTGTTAAGCACTGTGAAGCAGTATATAAGTCTATGTGCTATTGCTATATCTTTCCTTTCTTGTCCATCTTCCATAGGTGGCATCACCGCACATTTTGAGCCCTGGGTATCTCCCAAATAGCACATTACGTGACTTTTTGTGACTATGTTCTTCCAAACGGTTTCTCACAGAGCAGAGATTCTGGCAGAAGAGGAAAGAAAACGCATAGCCTTTTCATTCCTAGCTGAAAATTGCATCCTTTTAAGTTGTTTTACTTCCATGGGGATAAAAGATAGCTTTTCAATCTCTTTTTCCCTATAGAGGGAAAGCAGCTGCATTTGGATGATTTTTAGCAGAGAAGTGACATAAAAGAAAGGCTCGAGAGTCACCCCTACACCTGTTCTTCCAGTTTGCTTTGCTTGCTGATCTCATAAAGGTACTTTACAGAAGGAATAAACAAAGAAAAAATAGATCAGTGACAACTTATGTGGCGGCTGAGTGTGATATATGAGCCAAGATAGATTTTCATCCCGCAGCTCTTGTTTTTTTGCGACTTGCATAAATATCTTCCTATAAGAATTGATCCAGAGATGGTTCTGTCCTCCTCCCAAAAAAAAATACAACATGAGATCAAAAGTGGAGAAATGGTTATTGCATACCACTGGCTTCTAACAAAATGTAATAATATTAGAACCCCATATACATCTTCATCAGTGGTGGGATTCAAAAATTTTTACTACTGGTTCTGTGGGCATGGCTTGATGGGCGTGGCATGGCTTGGTGGGCATGGCAGGGGAAGGATACTGCAAAATCCCCATTTCCCCCCAATCAGCTGGGACTCGGGAGGCAGAGAATAGATGGGGGCGGGGCCAGTCAGAGGTGATATTTACCCGTTCTCCAAACTACTCGCAATTTCTGCTACCGGTTCTCCAGAACTGGTCAGAACCTGCTGAATGCCACCTCTGATCTTCATATACCTCAGAGTTTTAGAAAATGAAAGGAGCTGCAATCACAGTAAAGCAATTAAGGAAGCGATAGTGGGAATGCTTTTACCAAAGTTATACAACATTTGCACCAACTATATGGGCTCTCCAGAACCTTGCGTGTGACCCCTAGAATGCCTCCTATAGTTGCTGCTAATTTGTAATTTTAAATGTTTTTTTTTAAATTTGAGAAAATAGTTCAAACATGAGGAGTAATCATTCTATGTAATTGGATTAATTTAATTTATGCATACATAATTTATGTACAGGTATACATAATTTTGAAATGACATTACTCAATATTCGATTTCATTTTTTTTGTCCTGATCGAAGAGTGACTCACATACGCCCAACACACACACACACCTCAAAGTCCATTCCCAAATCATTAATCTTTTCAAGCTGGGAGTGTGTCATATATACAATATTTGTACTCCTGTGTGATCGAACCCAGTTTGTTTGTCCATGGTCAGGAGGCAGTTTCTCAGCTGCTCCCAGGCTGTTGCTTAAACTCAACCATTCCTTTTCTCAATTTGCTGGAGTTAAATACCCTCAAAGCAAAACAACTATGAGAAAACAAGATGCCCCCACCTCAAATTAGTGCCATCAAACAAACTCTTACATTTTTAAAAAAGAAGAGGAAAAATCTAATTAAAATATTGGTTGTGCACACTGTTGCTGGAAAAAAGACTTCTTTGAGCCTTTCCAAATGACCATTTCACTGGGTCCCACCAGAATGCTTCATCTGTACAAAATTTACTGACCATCTGGATGAAGCCAATAACATTCAGCAAATAGCTTCATATTTGTTTGTTTTTTCCCTCTTTCTTTCTGTACCACCAAACAAATCTGGCTTTTCCATGCAGAAGAAAAAAGCTTGAAAATAGACAGAAGGACATTCATTGCTTCAACAATTTGGAGGACGGCCATAATTGCTGGTTGTTTTCCAGGATTCCCCACCCATAGAAGGGGAAGGGAAGGGAAGGGAAGGGAAGGGAAGGGAAGGGAAGGGAAGGGAAGGGAAGGGAAGGGAGGGAGGGAGGGAGGGAGGAAGGAAGGAAGGAAGGAAGGAAGGAAGGAAGGAAGGAAGGAAGGAAGGAAGGAAGGAAGGGAGAATACCATATTAAGGAAAACTATATGCAATGCAGGGGGAAGCGGTGGCTCAGTCGCTAAGACGCTGAGCTTGTCGATCGAAAGGTTGGCAGTTCAGTGGTTCAAATCCCTACCGCCACATAACAGTGTGAGTTCCCATTACTTGCCCCAGCTTCTGCCAACCTAGCAGTTTGAAAGCATGTAAAAATGCAAGTAGAAAAATAGGGACCACCTTGATGGGAAGGTAACAGCGTTCTGTGCACCTTTGGCATTTAGTCATGCCAGCCACATGACCACAGAATTTTCATCAGACAGCACTGGCTCTTCGGCTTAGAAACAAAGATGAGCACCGCCCCCTCGAGTTGGGAACGACTAGCACATATGTGCGAGGGGAACCTTTACTTTTACCTATATATGCAATGCAATACCAGTTTAGACATAGGTAAAATAATGGCACCTTCTTTGTTCAATCACTGGGAACTATATTCAGAAGGATTTTGGCATGCCATTCAGCTGTGCGCATACACAGATCATGAGCAACATCTTCCAGGGACTGTATTGCCAAAACAGGCTTCAAAGCAAAAGGATGCAGCCTCATCATTTCAGTCTTAGAAAGTAGAGCTGTCCTGTTTCATTTGTATCTTCCATGGGGAAGAATTCACATATGTCTTCATTGA
Organism: Pantherophis guttatus; assembly: GCF_059756535.1. Taxonomy (NCBI): domain Eukaryota; kingdom Metazoa; phylum Chordata; class Lepidosauria; order Squamata; family Colubridae; genus Pantherophis; species Pantherophis guttatus. The sequence continues at coordinate 23,526,806 of NC_142063.1, read as the reverse complement.
AGCAAAGCATTCCTTTAGTTATTTACAGCCTTAGAAAATAGTTCACCAGTAACCAAGATCAGTTTTGTTGTGTAAACCCTGCTTATCTGTTCTTGGCTCTCCCCCCCCCCCCAAATAATGCTGTCCATCCCAAAGTTCAACTGGGGATTCCTGGGGATCCAGTTGAACTTTGAATCTGTTCTGATGGCTCTTCTTTCCCAAGGTTTGCTTGGGCTAATTTTCTGGGTGCTTTCATCTTCCTGGCTTACATGTATTACTTATACATGTATATTTCACAGGTAAGGTGATTTTTTTTGTGTGATTTATTTATTTTTCTGACTTATTTTATGCAAAATGAGTCCTTTAATTCTATCCATCCAACATTATTTTGGCATGGAGGAAGAAAAAGCATTGCAAAGCTAAAGAGTTCTTGTTCAGTTGTGCTTTGCCTTAGTTCATCTAGAAAGAAAACTGCAAATTGTCTAAAATGTACCTGGAATATTTATTTATTTATTTATTTATCTATTTATTTATTTATTTATTTATTTATTTATTTATTTATTTAGTCAGTCAAGAACGTATTTGGTAATAAGTATAAGCATGGATTGGATACATAAAATAGATACAAATAGAAGAAACATTAGGACAGGGACGGTAGGCACGCTGGTGCTCTAATGCACACCCCTTACACCTCCTAAGACCTCTTAGGAATGGGGAGGGAGGAGCAAAGAAATTCAAGATGGCAGTAGCTCCAAAAGTACATTCAAAACCATCGTCTTGACTTTTTTGAACACACATACATACACACTCAACTTTTTCTAGTCCAAAGATTGAATTTGGCTTTTGAATGGCCTCTTAGGCAGCTAAGTAATAGGTACAGCCAACTGGATGCCATGTTTCTTTACATTTAAAATAAAACTTAATGTAGTTAACGCACAAAGTACACCACTGGGTTATTGTTGTGGGAAATAAAATGAAGCAACATCTTCATATAAAGCCACCTTAACTTTCAGCAGAAAGCTCCGGTATAAGCCTAACAAATCAATAATTTTTTTTAAATTTATTTATTTTTATATGCCGCCCTTCTCTGGAGACTCAGGGCGGCTTACAATGCGTATAATAATAAAATGCAAGCAGGGATTTAATCATTTCCCCTTTGGCTCACATTAAAATGAGAGTTGGGTTAAAATATTTGGAGGGAGTGCCATACCCATGACTACCAGAAGCACATGATGCCCCCATGGCTTCAGATTGTGCACTTCCATTTTACTGAATGCTGAGCACCCAGATAAGAAAAATGTCATAGGACTACATTTTGCAAGAAACAGTGCATCTCCAGTGCTCTTGGATTCGAAGTCAACAATCTGGAGCTCTTAGGATGCTTCAGACTGCACTTTCTATAATTCCTTTGCTGTTGGCACCAAGCTGCTACCTCTTTTACAGATCATATAGAAGTAATCAGTACCTAAAACTGCAAGACATTGCACAGAAAATCCAGAACCATGTAATTTAACAGTTCAAAGGTATGGAGGAATAAGAAGAATTTAAATGAGCCAGACCCAAAACAACATTCCACATGAACGTTATAAGCATGGAGTTTGTCTGTCATCCAGGTCATGGTTGTCCCAAAGTGCTTTTTCAAAAAGCAACCGCACTTCCTTTCTTTGTTTTTGTTTGGAGACATTTGGCTTCTCATCCAAGAAGCTTCTTTAGTTCAGAAGAAGCTTCTTGGATGAAGAGAGAAATTGTCTCCAAGCAAAAACACAGAAAGGAAGTGCAGTTGCCTTTGAAAAAGCACTTTGGGGTATTAGTATTATAGGGACGTGGTGGCTCAGTGGCTAAGATACTGAGCTTGTCGTCGAAAGGTCAGCAGTTCAGTGGTTCAAATCCCTAGTGTCGCATAACGGGGTGAGCTCCCGTTACTTGTCCCAGCTTCTACCAACCTAGCAGTTCGAAAGCACTTAAAAGATGCAAGTAGAAAAATATGGACCACCTTTGGTGGGAAGGTAACAGCATTCCGTGTGCATTTGGCGTTTAGTCATGCCGGCCACATGATCACGGAGACGTCTTTGGACAGCACTGGCTCTTTGGCTTAGAAATGGAGATGAGCACCACCCCCTAGAGTCGGGAACGACTAGCACATATGTGCAAGGGGAACCTTTATCTTTACCTTATACATCACGCTAATGCAAGGATGTTTTTTAAATTGCAGTTTGTAAAAAAAAAAACATAGTGGTTGGGTGATTCATAATGTTATTCTAACAAACCTTAATGGCTATTTATAAAATTCACTAAGTCTAAATACAAAGATTGACCTAGCCTGGTTTTTACTGTGGTTTTCTGCATGAGTTATAGTAGAACCATACGTGGTGCTGTGGGATACACCGTGATGGCTACAATGACTGGATTTATACAAAACACACTCAGCCTCTACCAAATCCATTTTCTGCTTCAGTGCCATGTGTAAACTCAGTCAAGCAGCCGTCAAGCTGAACAAACTAAGAGTCTTTGTCTTCAAGCTGAACAAACTAAGATGTTTGCAACGGCTCTTGGTGTCACAGACGGTCCGTGTGAAGCTAGCTACCTTCTCCACATGCTCTCTGCCTGCCATTCTTAAGGAAATCATAACGAAGCGGCAATTTGAGCAAGCAGATGTTGCTGTGAAATATGCTTTATGTCAGGACACAGGAGAATACACCTCCACGTGTGATTTTAGAATGATGGCTATCTTCTATCTCCGGTGCTTAGATTTAATAGTAATGCTGCATTGCTAATCGGTGGTGCGTAAGGACCGCTTGCTGTTAATTGAGATAGATCAGGAGGAAAGGACTCCTCTGCCATCATGTCAAATGGAAATATGTCTTGCAACAGCTGGGGAAGCTTCCAAACTGCCACTTAACTGTACTATTTTTTGCTTTCACTCAGGAAATAATTCTCCGCAAGGTTCCTGAATTCTGAATAAATAGAACTAAGTAAAGAGAGGAAGAATTGTCTTTTCTTGATCTTCAGAACTCACCTTGCAGATGTCTTCTCTGCCTTTATATTCCTCTTAACTCTGCTTGCCTAGCACTGGGCAAAAGACAAATAGTTGAGGCTTTTCTTTCTCATAATAGCCGTAATCCATAAGGAAATGACTAATGGGCAAAAGTCCCATTTGCATATGAGTGAGTGAATGTGTGAGTGCGAGAGAGAGAAAAAATTAATTGAATATGGCTAGTCTCATTTTTGACACCAGTAGATGAAGCTTTCTTGTTTTAATGCTTTCATTTCTAATTTTCCCAATCTTCTATGCATTTCTTCATGTTTGGTATCTGTTTACAACTAGAAAGACTTTCACAAAAAAGATGTGTGTCTGTGATCCTTTTAATGCTCACTTTTTGGCAAGTAACTCTTCCCCAAACATCCATTTTATACATATTTTATCTATAAATGTATTTTCCAAGAGATATTCACTAATAGTGGGAAAGAAATGTTATAAGGGGAAAGATTTTAATCTGGTCACAAACTCAATTATATTTTTTTATGTCCAACAAACCAGTAAAAATGGAAAAAGACTATGTAAGTTGATACTGCAGCTTCTGAATTGCCTCTCCAAAAGCAGGGTGATTGCAATCAGCCTTTATTAAACATTCTCTGAGGTGTCAAAAAAAAAAAATCTGCTGGATTAGTTTAACGTTGAAATCAAAGAGAACTAATTTCACATTTTTTAAAAAGAAGCCTCCCACTGTTTGATAAGAATACAACAATTAACTACCATCATTTCAAAGGTCAGTCGCATCAATTGCATCTAATTTCTTCAATTTATTATGCAAATGAGTTACCAATTTAAGAACCACACAACTGAGTTTTCCAAAACTAATAAAGACAGAATTTCAAAAACAAAAAGGGGGTAAAATGGAGTGTAGGTAACAACAATATGTTCTTTCTTCAGTATCCAGTCTCAAGGGATCCTGAAAATATCTTAGCTCCATGTAGTCTAGGTGGAAAAGTTGAAATAAACCTGATTTGAAAACCTCCAGTTTATTCTCTGTGCCTTTATTTAACAGAACATATATGCATGAGTAGAAATAAACCCATTATGAGACTCTAGAGCAAGGGTCTCCAACCTTGGCAACTTTATGACTTGTGGATTCAGCTCCCAGAATTCCCCAGAGAGTATGAGGAATGCCACTAAACAAAGCTTCAACTCTTCATGGCTGGGGAATTCTGGGAGTTGAAGTCCACATGGCCTTAAAGCTACGAAGGTTGAGAAACCCTGCTCTAGAGCACAGGTGTCAAACTCGTGGCGTCAAGTTTCCATCACATGACATATCGTGACTTTTACCTCCTGGGAGCTAGGGTGGGCGTGGCCTGCATCTAACACATCCGGCCCTCAGGCCGCCACTTTGACACCTCTGCTCTAGAGATACTTAAATACCAAAGGACAAATCAGTCTGTTCCTCTGAGCTTTTCAGGCACCATCATGAGGATAGAAGAAGGAAGGCGGCTTTCTGTTGCTCTTGTAGGAAACCAGCTGAAGAACAGAGCCCAGGAGTATCAATCTCCTAAATCAAAGAAAAGAAAAAACAGAGCCAATGAGGAAGAAAGAAGGAGTTTCTTGCTTGTTCATTCTACTCATCAAATAGTCAATAGAATAAAAGGTACAAAAGGGTGATATTTCTGCAGCTGCCTGTGAGAGATTGTGAAAAGGCAAAGAAAGATACGGGAGGAATTCATAATCCACAGATGGAAGCGGAATTTGATAGTAGCTTATCTCATAAATGGTCCAGATTGTGAAACCTTGGAAAGAAGAAATTCAAAACATTCAAAGATACTCTGTTAGAAAAAAAATCCACCAATAAAAGAGAGCTGGGGATTCCTAACAAAGTTCCCAAGATAATATATCCTTAATGGTTGCATTCATTCACCTTACTGAAGTTCATGTAATGGTTGCTCATTTGATTGTGCATTGCTGTGAAGAGCAAGACATCGCATCCCCAACCTGCAGTATTAAATGAAATTTTTTTTCAACCTTCTGGCAGAACTTTTCTTCCACTTTCACTGTGCAATGAACATCCTTAATGGATATTTTATTTCTGTTGAAGAATGCTACCTGGCTATGGAGCAGACATGTACAACTGTTTTTCATCGCATGAGATTACACTTTGAAGTAGAAAATAAATATCCACAGAATATAAAGGCACTAAAGGCAACTATTAAACCATCTCATTCATCTCAAATGATTTTAAAAGGAAAAGCACATTTTATTGACTGTTAGAAATGTGCTTCTTCCATCTCTCTTTCTCTCTCTGTCTCTCTCTCTCTTGGTGTCTCTTGTTTATATTCTCTGCCCCATCCTAATAATACATCAATACTAGAGTCCTAAAAAGCAAATAAGACAACTATTGTTTCCTTCAAAATACAAGAAGATTGCAATAGAGTAGAGTTAGATCCACACCTGCCTAAAATGAAATAAAAATTGGGAACGCTGCAAATCGCTTTCATGGCTCCATAAAAGTAGTGATGCAAAAGAATATATAGCCTACCACTTGGAGAACTATAACTTGCAAATATAACTTGCGAAAAAGTGTTTTATATCGATGGGCACACAATTTCTTGTTTATATGAGTACCATTATTATTTTAATTTATTTTTTGTGTGTATTTTAGACCATTAACAGAATAACAGAGTTGGAAGGGACTTTGGAGGTCTTCTAGTCCAACCCCCTTCTCAGGCAGGAAACCCTATACTATTTCAGACAAATGGTTGTCCAATCTCTTTTTTAAAAACCTCCAGTATTGGAAAATTATTCCACATAGGTTAGGGTAGCTTATACATTTTGTTAGATAAACAAATATTTCAGGTATTTAAATTTGGCTCATTAAAGCAACCATGTCTTTTTTCAGGAATTTCTGAAAATCTCTGGGCCTGGTTTAAAGAGATGCTATGATTTGCCCTCCCACATGTTCTGAATTACACAGGACTATATGTAAGTGCCGCCATTTTGTTGTTTGAAAGAAATTGTGTTTTTCTGAAATGGCACCGGTGCTAGAAAAAACCACTGACTCTTTGTTAACAAATAGTAGAAAGTCGATGGCATTAGATGCAGTAAGTATACTATAGAAAATCTGTTACAGTGTTGTTGTTTTTCAGACTTGCCAACTTTAAGATCCAAACCTGTATCAAAAACCAGAATGTGACAACTCACCACAGGCAACTCACTGCAGCCAACTTGCTATGGGAGAATTTAACAATTCAATTGAATTATTTAAAATAAATAATTCTTTTAATTTTTGTCATTCACATTTCATTTGGTCCCTCCTTTTGCATCCTTTCTTTAATGATTCTATTCCACCATTTCTTTGATATCAGTGTAACTCTTGTCTCGCAACAAATTGTCCCACAGCAAGTTGGCTGTGGCAAGTTGGCCGTGGTGAGTTGGCCACAGCAAATTGTCCTAGGCCCATCAAAAACAATATGCAAAACCATTGCTGAGATAGCCACCCTTTGGACACAGGAATAAGACTGCAGAGGAACAAAACCAATTATGATAAACTAATTTATCATCCCCAAATTCATTTATACAACATTAAAACACTCTTGTCTGTAACCTTTAACTGAGCAAAACAGTGCATGATAGGGCAAGGATTTTGGAACCAAGGGACCTCAAATGAACTAACTTACAGAATGCATCCAAAATGCAGAACCCATGACTCCTGTGGGATTGAACTTTGTGGTCACTTTAATGCTGATGTGCTGCTACACCACTGTTTGGAGGTTCAGTAGACTAATCCAATTCTATCCTTCCAGAGGCCAAGTAGACCAGCCTCTCCTTTGGCTGGTGGAGAGTGGTTAGTCATAAGCAAACCAGCAGTCAGAAGCCACTCCCATTCACACTGCTTTTTTGCTTAGCCACGGTCATTCTGTTTCTCTCTTTAGGTAAGGAAATATCTCTGAAACTACTCAACAGGCCACAGGTTGCTTAGTTTTCTATTACTAAGAAGTAGGCTCTCTACTACTGAGAGTTTTGGTGGCGCAGCAGACTAAAGTGCTGTTAAGTAACACCAGCTGCCTGCAATTACTGCAAGTTCAAATCTCACCAGGCTCAAGGTTGACTCAGCCTTCCATCCTTTCGAGGTAGGTAAAATGAGGACCCGGATTGTGGGGGCAATAAGGTGATTTTCTATAAAAAAGAACACCACTTAGGGTGGTGCCGAAAGCCCTACTAAGCAGGTATATACAAAAGTATGAAGGCTATTGCTTAACGCATTGTAAGCCACCCTGAGTCTCCGGAGAAGGGCAGCATATAAATCGAACCAATAAATAAATAAATAAATAAATAAATAAATAAATAAATACATACATACATACATACATACATACATACATACATACATACATACTGAAGCTTAAAGGTGATAATGAAAAAGATAGAATGGCAAGAACTTTTTAATTTTTTAACTAATGAGTCACAGTGACACAGTGGTTAGAGTGCAGTACTGCAGGCTTCTTCTGCTGACTGCAATTTGGCAGTTCAAATCTCACCGGGCTCAAGGTTGACTCAGCCTTCCATCCATTTTACCTATCCCAGATGGGTAAAATGAAGACCCAGAGTGTTTGGGGCAAGAGGCTGACTCTGTAAACTGTATAGAGAGAGTTGTAAAACAATGTAAAGTGGTATATAAGTCTAAATGCTATTGCTATTGCTAACTTCAATTGATAAAATGCCATTAAGCCAGTTTCCAGTCTTTTGTACCATATAGATATTCATCCATTTCCTGGATGAAACTTATTCCTCAATAAAATGCTTATTCTCTGGCTGATACCTAACTAAGTAACTGTAAACCAGAAAACATCCACAAAACCAATGATGAATTGTTTAAAAATGTGTAAGTCTTATACTGATAGAATATTTGTAGCTCAGGGTTGAACTGGAGGCCCTTGGGGCTCTCTGAACTTGGTGTTTTATTGCAGATGTTCCATTACCAACTAGGTAACATCATGAGTATGGCATTGCAGTCTGATGATGTTACCTAGTTTGGTAATGAAATGTCTGCAAGAAAACAACCAAGCTCAGAGAACACTGATTCCATATATAAATGTTATTACTCATCAGAAAGTCCTTTCTAAAATGGAATTCTTCATTCCCTTATTACACTTTTTAGTTTTTGGATGCTATATAGATTCTCTATCATCTACCTATCTACCTACCTACCTACCTATTTATCAGAATGTATATCCTATCCATTCTTCCAGCATTACATGGATTACCATTTATGAGATAAAGCATTAATAAAATTACAACCCATCCCTAAAATCAATAAATAAACAAAATTATTGAAAACTATAAATTAACCTGACTCTGCCATCATGTGAATCTTAAAGAGTGTAATTTTTATCATCATTCAAAATATCTGAGTAAAGACTAGTGGTGGGTTGTTCCCGGTTCGGCCCGGTTCGGGTGAGCCGGTAGTGATGATGAAGTGACGTCAGCGAACTGGTTCTCTATGACTGTGAGCTGGGCCCTCCCGCCTGCCCCCACGTTATACCTACCTTTATTTGTCATTTTTTAGCCCAGCTGATCATGGGTTTTTTAGCCTGTGATCACGCACAAAGCATGTGCGTGAAGAGAACTGGTGGTAACACCGGTTGGAACCCACCACTGGTCCATATGTCTATGGAGATTCTCAGGCATCCAGGACATAGTTATCCCAAAAGTGCTTTTTCAAGAGGCAACTGGACTTTCTGGGGGGGGGGGGGTTGAAGACATTTCACTTCTCATCCAAGAAACTTCTTCAGCTCTATAAAGACATATTTAACCTAGGTGCAGGGCAGATTCTTCTACAGCAGTGTTTCTCAACCTTGGGAAATTTAAGATGTGTGGACTTCAACACAGGGCTCAGCAGATTAAAAGCATTGTGATTAACACCAGCTGTCTGCAATTACTGTCAGTTCCAATCTAACCAGGCTCAAGGTTGACTCAGCCTTCCATCCTTTCTAAGGTAGGTAAATTGAGGACCCAGTTTGTGGGGGCAATAAGCTGACTTTGTATAAATATACAAAAGTATGAAGGCTATTGCTTAACGCATTGTAAGCCGCCCTGAGTCTCCGGAGAAGGGCGGCATATAAATCAATTTAAAAAAAAAAAAAAAAACTCCCAGAATTCCCCAGCCAGCCATGCTAGCTGGGGAAGGGGCTATTACTGAGAAATCAATTTATTTTATTTTTATTGCATTTATATTTCATATTTCTAGACCATCCATATCCCTCCAGAAGATTAATCTTTGGGTTCCAGGTCCCCCTAACTAAAAGCCGAGTAAACCCTGATCAAAATTCTGTTTGGACCTCAATTTGGTGATAAAAGACATCTCCCAATTTATCTGAAACTGTTTGAGACTTCCCAGGTCCATTTGAGAACTAAATTCAAATCTCACTTTAGAAATCTGCAAGACTCTGCTTCCAGTGGCTATCACCTTTCGTCATCAAATTGCTTTGCTCTGTTGTTAACAGAACTGTGTGCATTTTGTCGGCAAAATGGTTCTGTTGGCAGCTGTAATGCCTGTCATTGTCAGAGAAATAGAATGTGCCAGGAACCCAGACTTTTGATTGTCTTTTTACAAAGGACATAAAAATAAACGTCTTTGTTATTATTCCTCTGCCAAATACAGTATAATTTGCCAGAATATTTGCTTCTCACAGGAAATCAGTCTCCACATTTCTGATGAATAGGTTCATGGGGATGTCAGAGCAAGCCATATGGTTAAAGATTTTTGCAATCTCCATTTCATTGTTCCTGCATTTTTTTCCTAACAACAATTCAAAGTAACCCCTTTTCAGGGGTTTTTTTTTCAGTTCCAAGTTTTCCAAATCAATCAATTTATAACAGAATAAGGATAATGTAAACCCACAGGTATCAATAGAGATGACTGGTCTGAATTTTGTTTGCAACAAAACCTGTTTGTCAGGCACTAGAAATCAGGAGCCAGAATAGAGTTCAAAAGTTTATTCCATGCAACCTATATCCAAGAATCTGATCTACTAAAAGTCAGAGAAAATTGGCTCCAGGTAAGAATCAATGGACTTCAAGAGGAACCCATCCTCAGGCTCAACTGGATCATCTCCTATACCAAGATGGTGCAAGAGGGCCACAACAGGGTTGTGTTTGATCTCGGGGGCCTGCGTGGGCATGGCCAGCTTGACATCATTCATGTCAGAGGTGCCTGTGGTGGCCCAAGTGCTCTGCCAGCAAAAACAGGCTCCTGAGCTCCATTTTCAGCCATGATGCCCTCCTACAGCCCTCTGCCAGTGAAAATGGAGTTCAGGTGGGCTATGCATGCCTCCCCATGGGCACCATTTTCAGCTGTGCTGGCCTCCTACAGCCAGAGATGGGTTTCAGCAGGTTCTGGCCAGTTCTGGAGAACCGGTAGCAGAAATTTTGACTAGTTTGGAGATGTTCTGTCCCCATCTCACACACGCACACCAGCAGTCGATCAAGAGTTAAAATAAACCAGCAGACAAGAATTTCCTTTGATAACAGAATTGGCAACAACCCGGTAGCTGCTTGCCAACAGTCTTTACTTACAAAGGGAGGTTTATCTCCTCCAACCGAAAACATCAAAGTCCACAAAAGCCAAAGAATAGTCAAGTCCAGTCCAAAAAATCAGTCCAAGCAGAGCATATAACAAAGTTCCAGAAATGCAGAATGACTTGCTAGCTTTCAGTTTTTTCCGTCACAAAGCCTGAATGGCCACCACACCCCCTTTTATCCCCTGTGGGGTGTGGTCCAGTGACTCAGCTTAATCTCTGGCACGCCTCCTTCTCTGCTGCACGCGCTTGTCTTTCTGACGCTGTCGGGGATCCAGCCATGACTTATCTCCGTCGCTGTCTAACTGCGGCTGCTTGGAAATGCCTGGCTCCTGGACTATCTCTTCTCCTTCGGAAGACACCTGAGGCATTGCCAGAGAGGAGGGTCCTGGAGAGGAAGGCCTTGCCAACTCCTCTCTTTCACTTTTGGAGTCTTCTCCCTCCGATAAGACGGGCTCGGGGGTCGGAGTCACAACAGGAGAACCAGTAGTAAAAATTCTGACTGGCCCCGCCCCCATCTATTCTCTGCCTCCCAAGTCCCAGCTGATTGGGAGGAAATGGGGATTTTGCAGTAACCTTCCCCTGCCATGCCCACCAAGCCACGCCCACAGAACCGGTAGCAAAAAAAATTGAAACCCACCACTGCCTACAGCCCTCTGCCAGCAAAAACTGAGCTCCATTTTCACTGACAGAGGGCTGTAGGAGGCGGTGTGGCCAAAAACAGAGCCTGGGAGGGCTGCGCGTGGCCCTCCTGAGCTCCTTTTTTGTTGGCAGAGACATGGCGGGCCGGTCCTTTGCTATTTCCAGGGTGGCCCCATGGGCCAGATCTAAGCACCCCGTGGGCTGGATCTGGCCCCCAGGCCTTGAGTTTGACACCCCTGTCTTACACTGTTCTTTACACTAGGGGTCCTCAACTCCTGAACTGTCGCCCATTCATAACTAGATTGCACAATAAGCAAGCGGGCGAGCATGCACAGCTCCACTTGCGGGAGTGGCAGGCACTCAGATTCATTCATGAAGCTCCATTTGTGTGAGTGGCAGGCGCATGCAAATGCTCTCACCTGCCACTTGCATGGAACTCGCCTCCCCTCTCCCCCACCCCACCACAACCACTGCCACTACCAGTCTGCAAAGCCCGAAAACTTGGGGATCGCTGCTTTACACAGAAAACCTGTGTAAAGGCATGAATGTTTTCCACTCTACTTTAGAATCTTATGCATCTGAAACTATTCCTCCCAAAAAAACCCTCATAGCCTAAATTGATCATATTTTTTAAAAAAAAATTACAAGTAGTTATTTTTACAATCTCACCGTTTTATAAAAAGCTAAATCAGATATATGCTAGATGGCATATATGGAGAAGTTACCCCATATTTTTCTTACAAGAACTCTGTGTAGTAAATTTGGTTAATATTCAAGGCCTGGTTAACCTATGAAATTCCTTTCTGAGATGTAATTAAGAGACCACTCATAAAGAGAGAGAGTTTGATGTAGTGATTAAGGTGGAGGACTAGAAACTGGGAACTTGTAAATTCTAGTTCTCCCTTTAAAAGGAAAGCTGGTTGGGTGATTTGGGGCCCATCCTTCTCTCTCATCCCGATTCACCTCCTAGGTTTGTTATTGTGGGGAAAATAGGAAAAAGCATTATGTGTCCCACCATGAGTCATACAAAATAGTTATTAAGTGTGCATTACTATTAATCTTCTCATCATTCATATCACCCATCTCTTCCCATTTATGACTGTAACCTTGTTGCTGGTATCCTTACAATTTATATTGGCTGTTTCCTAATATGATTTGGTTGCTTATTTGTTCCCTATGACTATCATTAAGTGTTGTACCTTATGATTCTTGACGAATGTATCTTGTCTTTTTATGTACACTGAGAGCATATGCACGAAGACAAATTTCTTGTGTGTCCAATCACACTTGGCCAATAAAGAATTCTATTCTATTCTATTCTGTAAAGTTGGTATATCAATCTAATAAATAAATGACATGCAAGATTTTTTTTTTTAATTTGATTTTATATGCCGCCCTTCTCCAGAGACTCAGGCTTACAATGCACTAAGCAATAGCCTTCATCCTTTTGTATATTTATACAAAGTCAGCTTATTGCCCCCACAACTGGGTCCTCAATTTACCTACCTTAGAAAGGATGGAAGGCTGAATCAACCCTGAGCCTGGCGAGATTCGAACCTGCAGTAATTGCAAGCAGCTGGTCTTAATAACAGGGTGCTTTAGACCACTGTACTACCAAGGCTCTTAATATATAACCTTTTTGTAATTGGAGGTCCATTCACTCTTCAAATGCCATGTTAGATCTAAAAGATAAAAACATCTCCAGACTAAGCTCTATTTCTGGTGACCTGTCTCAACCACAGTACAGAAATATATTTGTTGTTGCCTTCTTGCAAGATTTCTTAATTTCTTAATTTTTATATTCCAATATAGTATTCCCTAGAAATCTCATACTGCAGTATGAAGTTAGCCTTACTTAGTTTAACTTCTAAATACACATCATCAGCTAAGCGATGCTGTCCATTGAACCACAAATGCTGAATTGGTGATATCAAAAAAGAAGTATTAATAATATAAACGTCATTAGTTTATATTTAAATTAAGATGCATTGAATACGATTGCTTTCTATAAAGCTGGCAACTTTCCCTTACTGTCAAATTAAAAATTACAATTCAAGGAGGCTATACACCAAGTTTTGGGAACTGTTCATGATCTCCCACTCACCAGAATTTGAGCATAGCAGCCTCCTGTTGTGTATTATTCTTTACAGATTGAGAGATCCTGCATCTTATGAACACATATGGTTCTGTTAAACAAAAAAAAAAAGTACTTGGGCCACTAATGTAGGTCATCAGAGCTTTAGGTGAGTCTTCCAATTCACAAGGCAGCATATGAATGTTTCCGGCCGCTCAGTAAAAGTACTTCTACTACCGCTGGGAGATGCCTGGTGCTGCCTTAGCCTCCACACCATAAGAAGCTTAGCAAAGAAGTCATTTGGCTGGCTTGGCAGCTTTTCAAACCATTGGTAATGGAAGGCTAATTAACAACTCAGAGAATTTTGGCAGCTGCAAAGAACTTGGGAGTTCCAATACGCTTCAAACAGGAGGCAAAACTGCCAGCTTCATTTAAGAAACTAGATGGGATCCTTTCTCTAGAAGCTGGGTTTGAAATGATAATTCGGAAACAAAATGGATGACATCTGTAACAAATCCCGCATTGCTCCTGGAGGCCTGCTTTGGATACTAAAAAGTAAAAACCCTATCTCAAAAGTTGCAAAAGAACAGGGTGAACTAATTATTGGGGGTTGGACGACTCAGAAGCAAGGATGAATTAAATAATGGAGTAAATAAAGAAGTCTAACAGATAGAGACCTTAGGGTGTATATCACACACACACACACACACACACACACACACACACACACACACCTCAATAGTAGCCTCTTGCTAGAAGCTGTAGCTAAATTGTGACTTTTAATATTCCAGAAGCAAAAGTTATTAAATTCATGGGAAGTAATTATAGTTACTGAATTAAATTTAAATTAAATGTAGCTTTTCTTCTGGCCATCACTTTTTTTTTTTTTGGACAGCAACCCTTAACTTACCACTCAAAGCCAACTTGGGAGCTCAAACTCCAAAATGTTGTATAGCAATCACAGGATGAAGAGCAGGGCTGGGTAGTAAAGGCTTCATAAGCAAGAATTTATGAACAATATCCTTAGCCCCAAAGACTTACTGCCAATCACTGTAGGCAACCCTGGCCCAACCAAGGGCTCTTCAGGATGATGGATTTTCACTTCTATAATTCCTCAGCCAGCATGGCCTACAGTTTATAGGTGTTGAAGTCAAATAGATATAAAAGATAGCATGGTAGAGAAAGAAACTTCTAAGATTAATCAACCAGTTCTCACTTGGTACACTGTACGTTTCTAATGTGTAAAAAGGTCTGGAAATAAAATACATGTCTTTTTTAAATGCCTGATACTATCTGTTGTAGTTCAATCATCCTTAACGCATACAAGCTGGAATTGCTCTGTGAGATTTTATCTACTAAGAGCAAATTGGAAAACTTTCCCAGACCTTCCCTTTGATTTCTACTTTTGTAAGATTTGAAAGTCTAGGGCTACCCCCATATGGGCTACAAAACCCAGAATAATCACTAAGATGGCAGCAAAAACAAAACAAAAAAACAGTGGCAAATTCTCACCTTGCCTTCTACTGTAGTTGTCATAATGGAATTTTGCAAGCCAGATTTCCTAGTTCTGGACACAACTGGTCCATGCCAGTTGCCCACACTGTTTTCAAAGGGCCAAACTGCCCCTAGAATTGTACCCCTATCAGATGCACATAGCTGCCTGATAGATCTACCCTCATTCCTCAAACTTACCCATCGATGAAGGACCATTGGTTCCACAAAATTATACAAGGTTAGCAAAGATGTTCCAAAACATGTCCACTAAATGTTGGAAATGCAATCAGACACCGGGCTCTTACTATCATATGTGGTGGACATGTCCAATGGCAAAAAATGCCAGTTCTAGAATTTTTCCTTGTCTGCAAGACAGCACTTTTGCTCTGGATGCCTTGACTGTAAGAAGATAGGTTGAAAACCAGACAAATTCACTCAGCAGCAAGACGGATGCTAATTACTAGTTATCATCCTCTCCCTGGGTAAAAATTATTCCGCAATCCTTGGACATCCTCCCTCTTACTCAGGAGTTACATTGAATTGAGCAGCCAAGCAGGCATCACTAGGAGAGCCATAATTAGCCATGGTTTCATGAAAGACGGGTAGTCCTCCTACTGCAGTTGGAAAGCACTATTTACAATAATGAAGCACGGAGGTTAAATACCTTCAGTTGTTCCCGCATTATGGTGGGTTTTTGTTGTTGTTCTTAGGAGTCCAAATGCACAAATTTCAGATGGGTCAGCTAGTCAGAGTACATTTTCAAATTAAACCCTTTGATCTCTTTGGAACAATGCCTGTAATTATATTTCAAACTAAAACATTGAGGGCACCCTGTAGCTTTGGAACTATCCAACCAAGAAACGTGTAAAAAAAACCCAAAAAAACCTCTCAACATTGAAAGCCAAGTTTCTTTAAGTCCTTTGCCTTCAAGCTTGCATTTTTAGGCAACAAGAACGTGTTCTCGGTTTTGTTGTGATCAGAAGAGCATGAGCCAAGGTTAATTCTAGCATTACCACTCATTCAAGAGAGTTTATGGAAGCCCCACAGCTTCCTGAATCTGAGCAGCCTGGTGCTAAAACTTCTGGAAAAAAATTGGCTTGTTAAATTCATCAGGTACCCTATGCTTTTGTAACACAAGGGATGACTTAATCCATTCCGCTTCCAAAAGCTCCATGCTGTCTCTGTCCTAACCTTGGTCGTGTTGTGTGTAACAAGCAGCCTATTGCTCATTATTTGGCAGTCACTCAAGGATGCCCGCAGCATTATCTAATTAATTAAAGTGATTATCAGTCGCCTCGTCCAGGAATATGTAAACAAGCCAACACCATTTGTCTTGCTTTTTTTTTCTCAACAGGTGGGAATCTAGAGTGCTTTGTGATTCTCTGCACGCTGCAGGGGACCAAACTCCAGAAGAAAGCACAGAAAGCAGAAGGAGCAGGACAATACATCAGAAAATGCAACTTAGGCTGCTGTAGTTAGGATGCAGCACTACAAGAGTTGCTATAATTCCTATACTTGTAAGCCATTTCACCCAGATTTTCCAGCTAGTCCAAAAGGAAGGATGAAGTGAGCCTTGCTGGTTGCCGAAATTAAGCAAACATTAGATGGCAGCAATGAGCAACTGCTTTCTGTTCATCTGTGCTGTCACCATGTGGATATCTGGATTTAGTGCATTCTTTGCACTCAAGAGCTGCCTTCTTTTGAGAAGTCTGGACTGGCTAGAGCAGGGGTGTCAAACTCGATTTCATTGAGGGCCACATCAGGGTTGTGTTTGACCTCGGGGAGGCTGGCGGGGGGGGCATGGCCAGGGTGAGCGTGGCCAGCTCAATGTCACTCGTGTTGGGTGCACCTGTGGTGGCCAAAGCGCTCTGCTAGCGAAAACGGGTTACTGAGCTCTGTTTTTGGCTGCGACGGCTTCCTGCAACTCTCTGCCAGTGTAAACAGAGGTTGGGAGGGCCGCATGTAGTCCTTGCAAACTCCATTTTCACAGGTAGAGGCTCCGCGGGCCGGTTCTTTGCTGTTTCCAGGGGAGCCCCGTGGGCCTAAATTGAAGAGGTAATTTTGACTACTTTTATAAAAGACTAGAAACCCCTTATAGACTTTTTTTGCTGAAAATGAATAAAAATAAACTACTAGTTTTAGGATTCATTGATGACAAAGATTTGTTTATGGGAAGAGGAGAACTCGGATACGTAATATGAGAGGCTGGAGTTGGTAACTGCTCTGACTGTACCTTCCTCAAAGATGATCAGAAGTCACTTGTATGAATATCTTTCTTTCTTTTTTTCTGCTCTTTTGTTATTCTTCCATTTTTTTTAACCTTTTGTAATCATTTTTATTTCTTCTATGTTGTGTTTTTTAAAATCTTATTGAATGATTTTTTTATTATTATTATTTTAAAAAAACAAAAATTTGGAAATGTGAGTGAAAATAAGAACATCTTTTTTAAAAAACAGGATCTGGTTCAGAGGTGGGCTGCTGGGGGTTTGGAGGGGTTCGGGAGAACCTCTAGCTAAGATTCTGCGTAGTTCGGAAAATCCCCAAATCCCACTCCTGGCTGGCCCCGCCCCGCCCACCCCTCCCCTCCCAGGAATTTCCATGCAGCCTGTTTTGGATGCAGGTAAGTGCAGGGCGTGTACAGAGGCTCAGGGAGGGTGAAAAATGGGCCTCCAGAGTCTGGGAAGACCATTTTCACCTTCCTGGAGGCTCGAGGAAAGCCTCCAGAGCCCGGGTAGGGCAAAAACACCCGCCATGGTACAGGAGACAGACTAGGCCACACCCACCATGGCCACACCCATCCAGCAACCAGGCAGAGAACCCCTTGGTAAAATTTTTGAAGCCCATCCCTGGTCTGTTTATATGGTTATACTAGTACTCAGTTCTGACACTAAATTTAACACGAAAAAGAAGATGAACTTTCTTTAAGTGGCAGCTACATTCTTTTTGGAAAAATTCAGAACAGCATAGTTCTGAGTGGAAAAAAAAAACCTTTCTGGTTACTCAGAGGTGACCCTACCTGGGATTAGTAGGAAATAGCACTATAATGTAAAAGAAAGCGATCCAGTACTGCACTGATTTTTAAGGAACTGATTTGCAAGATCTGATACAAAGAACTCATCATACAGCATAGAACAGAATCAACCACCGTTCATCTTTTACTAGACAAAAGTTCGCATACAGAAACTTTTTGTCCATTCAAAAGTCCAGATGTGTTTGAAAACTGCACATAAAAAAGAGGTACTTAATTTTATAACAGGAGATGCAAACGCCTGCACTGGGAAAATGTATATAACAATGGACAACATTAGGAGACGGCATATATCTCCTTCTCCTCCTCCTTCTTCCTCCTTAGGGTGTCACTGAAGGAGTTGGCAGGTGGGAGAAGCATTTGTTGTTGGAAGGACTCCTGCAAAGAGCCTCTAGTGAATAGTACTAACTTAATGTATTACATTTATTAAATTTACTATAGCTGTCTGCTCCATTAGACTCTGGGGAGGCTTGCAAAATCTAGAAAACAATTAAAACAATTAAACACACATAAATAGGCAGCCCAAACTAAAACAGCAAGAACAATAAACCATACTAGGGGATGTTTGTGGGTTTATTAGTTGGTTTAAAAGTTCCCCATCTTCTGTGTTATAACTCTGGGCAGCACATAGCAGCAATGATAAGAACATAAAAAGCAGTAAACACCAACTTTCCCACCCACACACACAAAAAGCTTTTGTGGCCGAAACAACATTCTACAATACATTTTTTAAAAAATCACAACCACCGAGCTTCAGACTGACCCTGTCCTAGTGTTGGGGTGGGGGATGTGCCAACTTTTTAAGGCTCTCCAGAAGGCTAGAAGGATGTTACCTGCCAATCTCAGGTCCCGCTAGATGACAATCTTTAAGAAAAAGGGACCTGGAGCACAACCACCATCCAATGGAGTGGGCATACATTCTCAGGGAAAGATGGTTTTACAGGTTACCTGTATTTGGCCATGCAGGACTTTAAAGGTGATAACCAGCACCTTGAATTACACCTGGGGGTATATTGGAGGTGGTTGCCCTTTGAGAGTTGTATGCAACGAAATCTCATTTTAATGTATGCTGTTTAATGTACATTTAAAGTGACAATAGTTATTATTCTACTCTACTCTACTCTATCTACTCTACTCTACTCTTTGTATGTTCTTCTCCAAAGCTCCCTTGGAACAATGCAAAATAACAAATTCTTTGTTGAACCCCCTCCCCCCCGAAAAAAAGATTTCTTTTCTTTACTATTTCTAGGGGGGAGCCCTTCATTTAATTCCTTCATCACCTGGGATAATAATACTTTTGTTAAAGTATTAATTTATTAGCTTAAGTTATACTAAACACAGCAACTGGATTATATTGCAGCATATTTCTACAAAGAATAAAAACCAGCTTTTTTTAAAAAAATACAAAAAACCTATGCCGTTCTTAAGTTACAGTATGTAAGGCCCTTCTCCAGCCATCCCAGGTTACTTGTAGAACCATTAGGTTTTGCAAAAGTGGCACTCATGAAGGAGGCAATATAAAACTGTGTCATTCGATACTGAGAGGGCAGCATATAAAATAGGTAGGTAGGTAGGTAGGTAGGTAGGTAGGTAGGTAGGTAGGTAGGTAGATAGATAGAATAGATTATGATAGGTTAAATTATGATAGACAGATTAGATAGATGATAATAGATGGATGGATAGATAGATGATAGACAGACAGACAGACAGGCAGGCAGGCAGGCAGGCAGACAGACAGACAGACAGACAGACAGACAGACAGATAGATAGATAGATAGATAGATAGATAGGATAGATTATGATAGGATAAATTATGATAGACAGATTAGATGGATGATAATAGAGAGATGGATGGATAGATAGATGATAGATAGATAGATAGATAGATAGATAGATAGATAGATAGATAGGATAGATTATGATAGGTTAAATTATGATAGACAGATTAGATAGATGATAATAGATGGATGGATAGATAGATGATAGATAGATAGATAGATAGATAGATAGATAGATAGATAGGAAGGATAGATTATGATAGGATAAATTATGATAGATAGATAGATAGATAGATAGATAGATAGATAGATAGATAGATAGACAGACAGACAGACAAATGATGATGGATGGACAGACAGACAGAAAATAATGACATGATAAATGAGTCCTCATAAGTCTTTACATTTCTCAAACAATATATGGAGAAATTCTAAAAGGTCACTTTTTATTAATGCTTTATGGAAGCCGGAAGGACTCAGTTCCAACCTGATGGGATCAATCTGGCAAACATTAATTCATATTAACTTGCATTTAAAGACAATGAGAAAGCTGATGGTTTGTAAGGGGTGGGGGGGGTTCAGAAATGAGCCTGTAAAGCAGAGATACCAGAAAGACGGAGATTGTTGAGAAGAATTACATCTTTCATTCACCTTTGCATCAAGATGTTAGAGAGATCCACGCTCTTGTAACCACTTCTTTAGATTACTGCAATGCATTCTACATAGAGCTGCCCTTGAAGAGCAATCTGGAAACTTCAGCTTTTGCAAAACTCAGCGCATGGGCAGTAAATGGTGCCAGATACACACAGCACATGAAACATTACTACTGTGTGTTTTCAGAGGAATTTCAAGGCCTTGGTGGTCCTCTTTAAAGCTCTTCATGACTTGGGATTGGGTTACATGAGGGACCATTGTTTTCCACCCATCCCATTCAATCCAGCATATTTGAGTTGCTGCAGATCCTGCCTGATTTCCCCTCCCAAAAACTTGACATTATCCTGGATGACAGCAACAGCCAACCAAGCCCTCATAATCAGCACAAAAAAAAAAAAACCACTTGATAAAAAAAAATGCATGCAATGATTCAGATCCAGTTAAAAAAAGGGATAGAGAAAGTAAAAACTGCAGGAATCTAATCTGAGTCACAGAGAGCCACCTCCTCTGTGATAAACCTTCTCAAAGGACTAAGTTCACACCGCTCACTAAGCCCCAGCATGATTTTGTTCACTTTTGATGTAACACAATATGTGAATCCAGCCATTGTGGATTGCAAATCAGGATTTGTGTCTTGGTGTGGTGGGATTTTTTTGGTCCAAGTACTTGTGGTTTATACAATTAGGTCATACTTAAAGCAAATAGTGAGTTTTGTAAATCCAGACTATCCATACGAACCTTTAAGATTTGGGGGGAGATAGCAACAGATCGTTCAGAAGAGAGAATCATAATTTAGTTATTTCCTGATCAGGTAAGGCTGCATGCAAACAAAGCACTGGGCTACAATTACTTATGTATTGTTTTTCTAAGAATACCATATGCGGCCACAAAATCCTTCTTGGAAATAGGGAATAGGCTTGAGGTTGATGCACTTGCTTCAACACCTCACAACTTCTTGACTACAAGAGGGCAGTAAAGTGTAGGTAGAAAGCTACTGTGATGATTTATTGTGCCCCCTCTTTATCCATCACTCTGCCTGCTCGTTGTCAAACAGGTAGCTAATCTCAGATCATTCCTTTCCATCATTCTTCCCACGCATGGAGCACATGCTGGTGGATTATCCTGGTATCATGCAGCTAGGTAGATGTTAGGCTTTGCCTGTAGTGCATTAATAAATCTCTTTTTTTTCTTTCAATTATGTCGCCTGTTTCAGTCGTCTTTGCTCAAGTCAGATTTCTACTCTCAGAAACCCTCACTCACATATAAAGCACCTTAGTCTCCAGGTTTGGAGACTGAAGAATTGGGTATGTCTAGTTTAATGAAATGAAGGACTGGGGGTGATATGATAGCACTCTTCCAACATCTAAGGGGCTGGCACAAAGAAGAGGAGGGGGCAACCTATTCTCCAAAGCACCTGAAGGCAGAACAAGAAGCTAATCAAGGAAAGAACCAACCTCGAACTAAGGAGGAACTTCCCGACAGTGAAAACAATTAATCAGTGAAACTACTTGCTTCCAGAAGTTATGGGTGCTCCAACATTAGAGGTTTTTAACAAGAAACTGGACAACCATTTGTCTGAAATGGTATAGTGCCCTGATGGCGAACCTATGGCACACGTGCCACAGGTGGCACCCAAAACCCTCTCTGCGGGCACGCCAGCTGTCGCCCCAACCTAGCTCTACTGCGCATGTACAAGCGCCTCCTGCTGGCCAGCTGGTCTTCGGATCTCTGCCATGCATGTGTGGGGGTGGGGTGCATGCGGGGGATGTGTGCGTTCATGCACAGGGGGAACGTGTGGGGGGTGCATGCAGGGGGGCTCGCATTGCATTTTGGGGGTTCGCGTCTGCGTCTCCCCCCCACCCCATTTTGGGCCTGGAATGCCTCTTGAACCAACCTGGAAGCCAAAATGGGGCATGGGGGAGACAGGGCGCATGCACGGGGGGGCACTCACGTTGCATTTTGGGTGTGCGCACACATGCGTTTTAGGCACTCAGCACCAAAAAGGTTAACCATCACTGGTATAGTCTTTCCTGCTTGAGCAGGGGGTTGGACTAGAAGACCTCCAAAGTCCCTTCCAACTCTGTTATTATGTTACAATGGGTTTCAGATTATATGGCAATGAGGTTTACTGTCATATACGTTTGCATCATGTTCTAATTTGTCTTAAGAGCCTTTCCCTACTCTTGAGTTAAATTGCTATCCACCCTTCCTTGAGTTGGCACTGACAAAAACTGTACTGTGCCCATGATTGAACCCTATCCTGCCTCTATGGACTTTCTTCTGGCTGATTGCTGAAAGATGTGTTATATTTCCGAGCATCAGGAGATAGCCACCAGTCACCAGGACAATCTAAGGTCTGGTTCGGGTGAGGGGTGGGGCAGAGCTTGATGACATGCTCAGCAAAGCAGAAAGCAGGTCTATTCCCCAGTTTGCTGACAGCTTTTAAAACTTGGCAACTGTGTAAGTCCACCGTACTGAGGGGAGAGTATCTGGGGAACAGATGGAAGGAGATGAAGAGATGGTGGGAAGACTAGGAAATTATAGAACTAGAAACCAGACATCAAGAGATCGCAGATGAGTAAGCTGACAACTTATCTCCTATATGGCAACTTAGCTCAGATGGAAAGAACTTTGAGAAGGAGTATTTCAGATCACTCGGAGAGACTCCACCATTATTAACTTATTATATATGGGAAATTCCTCTTACAGTTTCCAAGTATTAAGATTGGCGTTCAGCAAACATGAAGGAAATCGATGCAGTTCTTGTCTATGGAGATTCACGGTCATCCAGGTCATGGTTGTCCCAAAGGTAATTTTTTCAAAAGGCAACTGGACTTTGTTTTTCCTTGAAGATGTTTCACTTCTCATCCAAGAAGCTTCTTCAGTTCTGAATGGACTTTGTTTTTCCTTGAAGACATTTTGCTTCTCAGCCAAGAGAAGTTCTGAAGAAGAAGTGAAGAAGCTTCTTGGATGAGAAGCAAAATGTCTTTAAGAAAAAACAAAATCCATTTGCCTTTTGAAAAAGCCTTGGTAGTACAGTAGTCTAAGGCACCCTGTTATTAAGCTGGTTATTAAGACCAGCTGCCAGCAATTACTGCAGGGTTCGAATCTCGCCAAGGCTCAAGGTTGACTCAGCCTTCCATCCTTTCTAAGGTAGGTGAAATGAGGACCCAGTTTGTGGGGGCAATAAGCTGACTTTGTATAAATATACAAAAGAATGAAGGCTATTGCTGAGCACATTGTAAGCCACCCTGAGTCTCCGGAGAAGGGCAACATATAAATCAAATTAAAAAAAAAAAAAGCACCTTTGGGATTTGCAGTTCTTGCTTCTTTGAACTGGTCCAGAAATGTGAATCTTGACAGGATGTGTGCCCCATCAGTCACAAGTGGCTAATAGATGCTGGCTTGATCTTCTCCCTTACATTATCACTTGATTAGGCCACTGAAGGCATGGGTGGTAAAACAAGTCAGCTTTGACAGACCTTGAATCTACCACTGGTTGCTCTCAGTTTAAGAAGAAAGTGTTATTTCAACACCATGTGCCCTACAGATGACTTAAGACTACCTTGGGTATTCTGGGACAAGATGACAACAATGTCATGGATGCAGGGCAGATGTTGAGAATGCTTGTAATATAGTTAAGTGTGTGGGAAAGCCTTAAGTGCCTATGCCTTCAATAAGATTTATCTGGAAATAAAAGAGCAGAAGCTATAGCCTTAGGCTACACTCCTCTACCAGCTTCAAATTGAGTTTGTCCAGGGGCTTACATGGATTCATCTTTGCACCTTCCTTGAAAAGAGGTTGCCACTGCTGTCTTCTAGGATGTTATTGTGACATTCTAATCTAACCTACTGCCCTGTCTTCCCTCTTTCCAATTATTCATTAGAGCTGACCTTGCTTCTGAAGTCAGCCAAGACCAGTTAAGTGCTGTTACCCAGCTTGACATACAATTTTAAATAGCAATAAAATCCAATTAATAAATTCCATTTCTTTTCTTTTTTTATCATGGTAGCTGATGGCATACTGAATGCACATCCAGAATTATTGGAATGCAGTTAGAATGAGTGATGTGGTTGAGAGGTTGCTGCAAAACCTGACTGCATCTAACAATCACTGCACCGATAAAACTGCTACCTGGGTTGGAAACGGGGTGAAATCTACCAGGTTCACCAGGTCCTGGAGAACCGGTAGCGGAAATTTTGGGTAGTTCAGAAAACTGGCAAATACCACCTCTGGTTGGCCCCAGAGTGGGGTGGGAATGGAGATTTTGCAATATCCTTCCCCCAGGAATGGGGTGGGAATGGAGATTTTGCAGTATCCTTCTCCTGCCACGCCCACCAAGCCACGCCCCCAGAACCGGTAGTAAAAAAAAGTTGGAAATCCCATTACAGAACAGGGGCGGTGAATTGGAAGCAAGGATGGGATGAGTTTGGGAAGACAAATGGATGTGTGAAAGGACAGAAAAACACTGACTATAAGGAAGGGGTTTAAGACTGATGGCTAGACAGTTTGTAGCAGTGTTGAGAGTTGGAGTAGCAGTACTCAAGGTGAGAGAACATGGGTGAAAAAAGAAATGATTTGAAGCAAGGGTGTCAAACTCTATTTGATTGAGGGCCGCATCAGGGTTGTGTTTGACCTGGGGGGGCAGGGGCCGTGGCCAGGGAGGGCATGGCCAGCTCAATGTCACCCATGTTGAGGGCGCCTGTGGCAGCCTGAGTGCTCTGCCAGCAAAAACAGGCTCCCAAGCTCTGTTTTTGGCTGCAATGGCCTCCTGCAACTCTCTGCCAGTGAAAACAGAGCTTGGAAGGGCTGTCTGTGGCCCTCCCTAGCTCCATTTTCATTGGCAGAGGCACTGTAGGCCTGTCCTTTGCTGTTTCCAGGGCGGCCCCATTGGCCAGTTCTAAGCACCCCATGGGCTAGATTGGCCCCCGGACCTTGAGTTTGACACCCCGGATTTGAAGGGATGGACATTGAAGAAGAGATGGGCTGGAATGAACTACAGAAGAGCTTTTTCCAAGCAAGCTATATTTGGCATATGTTTTATTCCCTGCAAAACCTGCACATTTTCGTATCATTTGCCAGGAATAAAAGCATATATTTAACCACTCTCAAGGGATGGGGAAGAAAAATTAATTCTCACCTCTCCTAAGATATTGTGTTAACACAGGTGTCAAACTCACAGCATCACGTTGCCATCATGTGACATTTCATGACGTTTTCCTATTCCCGGAACTGGGGTGGGCATGCCCTGCGTGTGACGCATCCAGCCTGCAGGCCACCAATTTGACACCCCTGGGTCTATTGTATAAAAAAATCAGAAGCACCTTTTCATAACAAATGATATTGAAAGACATAAGCTTTCATGAGTTGTTGCAACTTATTTCATTGCAACGTGAACATCTCATCCAATTTAAATACCATATCAGTCTAGCCTCTCTGTGCATCTTACTGTGTTATCATATGCTTTCAAACTGCATGCTGGCTACCGAATTCTGGGAGTTGAAGTCCACCTATCTTAAAGTTGCCAAGGTTGAATAGTCCTGATTTACACTCCCATACTAGAGAATCCTAGCCACTTAGCAGTTTGAAAGCAAATGCAAGTAGATTAATAGGTACCACTTTGGTGGGAAGGTAACAGCATTCCATGGGCCTTTGGCATATAGGCATGTTGGCCACATGACCATGGAAACAAGGTGAGAAACATTGGTGTAAAAAAAAAAAACACGAAAGAAAGATGTATCATTCCTAGCAGCACATATAATTTGTTTAATTATTCCTTTTGGCAGGAAGCATTGATTGCATGGTGGCATATCCTTCTTTACATTTATAATTTATAGAAGGATAATTTGACTGATTATCATAGACTGATCATGACTGGCCACTAACCGATGAGTATATATTCTAGTAAATTTTATCTTGAATGAGCTGACCTTCCAAAAACCTTTAGAAAGACGTCCTGACTATAAATATTACACATATTTTTGTCCCCAGTGACTTCTAGTCCTTCATTGAAAAATTTCAATTGAAAAGCAAAAGCGCAAATGCATTTCTGTCATTAGTTCCAATAACTTTTCCATGTCCCCAAGGCCTCCTGATAGACACTTAGGAAACACCTGTTGGACTTAACATATAACAGACGAGACACCGTTGTCAGCATCAATTAAGATCAGCATCCCCCCAATGTAATTTTAGAGGCACCACACTGCATGTGTGAACTCCCTCCAGTGACACTCTTTCCGTTCTGATTAGCTCCTCTGCTTCTTCAAGCGCACAAATATTGACCAAATTCATTTATGAAAATTGCTTAGAAGACTGTTAAAGTCAACAGGAAGTCAGTCAGTCAGCAGGTTTCTGCATGAACGGCTAATGGTATGAGATAGTTCAAAATAGGAAGGCAAACATTATTCAAAGAATAATCTATCAGTGGCCACCCTGGGGAAGTTCAAAGATTTTTGCATGCTACATTTCAGCATGCAAATGCTTGAGTGAACAATCACATTGGATGTTGAAGACAGATTTCAAATGACTGGCTCAGATGAAATCTCCACAATTCTTCCTGCCGTTGATGACTGAAGTATTGCACATTCCACATTGCAAAAGCACTATCAGTTTCAGCATTTCAGGGGTTTGGTTTTTTTTTTATGTCTGGGACACCTGGGCACATTGTGCTTAAGGAATCTCCTTAGAAGGGAAGTGAGTTCACATACCTGAAGAACAGTTGCATAGCATGTTAATATATTTTCTGCAGGGGTGAAATGTAAAATTTGTTACTACTGGTTCTGTGGGCCTGGCTTGGTGGGGGGATAATGTGACTGGGTGGGTGTGGCCAACTTTTTTTTTTTTTTTTTTTTTTTACTTTTCAAAGCATTTTTTCTAATGCTTTGAAAAGCCTCTGCCGATCAGGCAACTCAGCTGGAATCGTCAGAGAGGCTTTTTAAAAAATGCCTCTCTGCCAATCAGGCAACTCAGCTGGGATCGTCAGAGATTTTTCAAAGCACTTTTTTACCACCTCTTCGGCCAAGAGGTTGCAGAAAAAAATGCTTTGAAAAGCCTCTGACAATCCCAGCTGAGCCGCGCGATCATCAGAAGCTTTTTTTTTTTACTTTTAAAAGCATTTTTTCATCGGAAGAGGTTGTAGAAAAAATGCTTTTAAAAGTTTTTTTTTAAAAAGCCTCTGATGATCGTGCGGCTCAGCTGGGCATGGGGATGGGGGGCACGCAGGGATTTTTGCTACCAGTTCTCCAAACCACCCACAGCCATTGCTACTGAATCGGGCGATCCGGTCCGAACCGGGAGCATTTTACCCCTGATTTTCTGTCCCACTCATCCAAGGGTTTTGGGTTACTTGCCAACAAGGTAAAAGAAATGAACCTTTTCTCTTTAATGGCCTTCGTTTGTAAGAAACCAGGTAACCTTTCAGAGGGGATATAGATCTGAAACAATTTTGCAAATATATTTAACATAAGGATTGTGATACCTTTTGATACATCTTAAATTAGGTTGGGAAACAAAAAAATTATAATTTGCCATGGAGAAAGAGAGAAAGTCAGTGGTGAGGACTAGAGAGTGCTTATTTTGGACTTTTTCTATAAACCATCCTGGGAAAAAATGACTTACGACTGTTTTTCACACTTACAACCATTGCATCATCCCCATGGTCACATGATCAAAATTCAGACTCTTGGCAACTGGCATGTATTTATGACAGTTGCAGTGTCCTGGGGCCATGTGAACACCTTTTGGGACCTTCTGGAGGCACAGTGATTAGAACGCAGGTTAACTCTGTCCACTGCCAGGAGTTCGATCCTGACGGGCTCAAGGTCAACTCAACCTTCCATCCTTCCAAGATGAGTAAAATGAGGACCCAGATTGTTGGGGGCAATATGCTGACTCTGTAAACCACTTACAAAGAGCTGCAAAGCACTATGAAGCCGTATATAAGTCTGAGTGCTATCGCTATTGCTTCTGACAACCAAAGGCAATTGGGAAGTCAGATTCGTTTAACAACCGTGTTACTAACTTAACAATTGCAGTGATTCACTTAACAACTGTGACCAAAAAAAAAGGTCATAAAATAGGGCAAATCTCATTAAACAACTGAATTGCTTGACAATGGAAAGTTTGGGTCTCAAATGTGGTCATAAATCAAGGATGACCCGCAGTCATCCTACTGCCTGGCCCTGTGGTCAAGTTGGCTGAGAACTCCAAACTCTAATCCAATATATCTCAAGCAACTGGATACACTTTCTCTACATGCCATAACAGGCCAGTCTAGCTTTTGTACAGCCACCTTTCTTCTCATGCAATTAAATCTGTGTCTGCAGAACTCTGTCAGACAGTTACCATTGGTAATAAATTTGGGCGATCGTGACAAGCTTTGAAATGGGTTAATTTTACCCACTACCAAATGAGAAAGTGCTGCAGTCCTCAGTGGAGCCCAAGCGGGATGTGTCTACGTTATATCTGTTTCAGAGCCATTAACATTAATTCTTGCCTAGTCTACCATATCATATAAAAGAGAAATTTGACAAATTCAGTCACATTAACGTTGGAAATTGAATATGTGGTACGAATCTTAATGTGTTGACTTGCAGGAAGATCGGAGCTCTTGCTTCGAGGCAAATATCTCCTGGCTCACAAATCTCAGTATGTTTAATGCAAGCCCAATTCATTAAGTGCCTATTTCTATTGCTAAAGTCCCCACATGAAACCTTTCTCAAAGCTCCCTTTTGTCGTTGTGGGATGTATGGGAAGTTGTAAGAACTGAAAGTTAGAAATATCAGTGCCAAAATCTTGCTGCGTTACACAAAGAGGAAGGACAAGTTCTTTCTCATTCATTTATACTGTTCTTTACCGGTTTCCAAGGCTGAAGTTTTACCTCTCACTTTCAAGTACAGCTACATTTAGCATACAAAAAAAAAAGAAAGAAATGGAAAGAAATACTGCCTGAGTTAGGCTTCAACAGAGGCTTAAATGGTGCCCATTACTTCCAGGATCATTTTGATTCAGAGATGAAGGAAAAAAAGTTGCTTGTGCCTTAGAACAGTGTTATTTATTTATTTAGCAGGGGGCATATCATACATGGGCTAGCAATATATACAAACATTTTACCTAGATTTGTACAATAAAATGTAAATGTTAAAAGGATCTATGTTCAAATATTAATGTCAGAGTGTTTACAATGTGACTACTATTTTGAGACAACCCAGAAGCAAAATACAGTACATAGAGGTTTGTCTTACAAACAGTGATTTATATACAAGACTTCTATATACAAATGTACACATGGTAGGCACATACCAGACAAGCAATCAGTCTTCTTCAACTCTACATGGAGAACTACAATGCAGATAAATGAGGAGAATGATACACGAGGAGGGAGATACACGAGGAGAGAGAGAAAGATGCCCTCTCATGGCCCCCCTTATATAGACAGCAGCAATAACCCTGCTGACCCATCCTCAGTCTTAAAAGGGCAATAACCCTGCCGACTCATCCTCAGTGGGCCACATCCTTACAACGGCTGGTCAGCATACAATGCAGTGGTGGGTTGCCCCCGGTTCGGACCGGTTCGCAAGAACCAGTAGTAAAACCAGCAGGAGGCTCCGCCCACCACCCTGGATGTCATCATAGGCAATCTGCACATGCGCAGAAGCTTGGCGTGCATGCGAGCGAAGCGAGTACGTGCGTGCGATCCCATTGCGAACCGGTAGTAAAGGTAAGTAGGACCTACCCCTGATACAATGTTATGTACTTTGACAACTAATGTCTGGACCACGGGTGTCAAACTGACCGCTGACTTCTTGACCACAATAGGAACCAGAATTTCCATTGTTAAGTGATGTAGTCATTAAGTGAGTTGCACCTGATTTTATGACCATTTTTTACCATGGTCATTAAGTGAATGTAGCTTCCTCTACTATGACTTTGCTTGTAGGAAGTCATAAGTTGTGACCACATGACTTCAGGATTCTGTAACCATAGTTAATACGGGCCAATTTTGATTACATGGCCATAGGACCATTGTCACAGTTGTAAGTGTGAAGACTGTAAATCGTAAGTCACTTTTTTCAGTTGCATCGTATATATATATGGTCATGTCAATGTATTACTATTTAGGAAAGCAGTAAAAAGAGCTCTTTCACAGAACTTTTAATTCAGAATTGAACTGGGACAATAGACACATGGTTAAGTAGATCATTTATGTTTTAACATTTACAATCAATGTTATGTAGAATTTTGTATTATTTATGTTTATAAATCACTAGGAATAAATAAATAATGGGGGGGGGATATCTGTAAACCTCCAGAATTTGTTGAACTACAATTCCCAGCACACCTCAATATTTTATGTGCTGATAGGACTGATCAGAGCTGAAGTTCAATCTGTACAGAACATGAAATATATTGAAACTCATAGGAAATGTATACAGGGAGTTCTCAATGTACAACCATTCATTTAATGACAGTTTGAAGTTACAGCAGCACTGGGAAAAAACAACAACTGCAGCAAGGAAGTTTGTAAAATGTGGCAAAACTCACTTTACAAATGTCTCACTTAACAATATAAATTTGGGGCTGAATTGTGGTTATCAGTAGAGGACTACTGTATTTACAATCTCTATATCATATCTTTATACATAAAATATTTTCATTTTTTATTCTATTCTCTAGTTTCTTTCGTCTGTATTCTCTCTAAACCCTTCTATCTTCTCTATATATCTTTCTGTTGTGAGGTGACCAGAAAAGAAGAGCAAAAATTAGTCAAGAGAAAAGGGCTGGAGAATCCTAACTAAATCACCATTTAGCACCATTTAGGACTGATGAACGGAATTAGGCTAAACAAAATATCCATCTATCATGGCTGCAGGGTGGTACTACTAAACAAGTCTTTATTTCCTCAAGAAAGGAGCTGACACATCAAAATAAGAAGGAATATTATGAGGCCAAAACAAAGTATTAAAATTCATTGTGAGAATCAATACTAAACAGATATCTTGACGTTTGTGAAGTATAAATGATTGGAGGCACTGCAAAGCTGAGATTCACCCACAAAGAGTTTTTTAGGATTCAGTTTTTTAGAATATAAAACCATATAAACTGGGGGAAATCAGGCTTAATAGCAGTGACAGTGGGAGGGATCTTGGAGTCTTAGTGGACAATCAGCTAAATATGAGCCAGCAGTGTGCAGTGGTAGCTAAAGGGGCCAATGCAATCCTAAATTGCATTAACAGAGGGATACAATCAAGATCAAGTGAGGTACTAATACCATTCTATAAGGCCCTGGTGAGACCACACCTGGAGTACAGCATCCAGTTTTGGTCACCACACCATAAAAAAGATGTTGAGACTCTAGAAAAGGTGCAGAGGAGAGCAACCAGGATGATTAGGGGACTGGAGACTAAAATATATGAAGAATGGTTACATGAACTGGGTATGGCTAGTCTAGTGAACAGAAGGACCAGGGGAGACATGATAGCAGTCTTCCAATATCTGAGGGGCTGCCACAGACAGGAGGGGGTCAAGCTGTTTTCTAAACCACTTGAAGGCCAGACAAGGAATAATGGATGGAAAGTGACCAAGGAGAGATTCGACCTAGAAATGAGGAGAAACCTTCTGACAGTGAGAACAATCAACCAATGGAACAGAAGTTGCCTTCGGAAGTTATGGGAGCTTCATCACTTGAGACTTTCAAGAAAAGATTGGACTGCCATTTTTCAGAAATGGTATAGAGTCTCCTGCTTGAGCGTGGGGTTGGACTAGATGACCTATAAAATACCTTCCAATTCTGTTAATCTGTTAAAATCTGTTAAGAACTAAGGAGAAATTTTCTGACAGTCAGAATAATTAGTCAATGGAACAGTTTGCTTCCTGAAGTTGCGAGTGGTCCGTTGCTGGAGGTTTTGAAGAAAACATCGTACAACTATTTGTTTGGGAGGGAAAAAGAATTCTGCCTTCTGCAGAGGTTGGATTAGAAGACCTCCAATGTTTTCTAGAGACAACGAGACAGTTCAAACAGAACACATTCAAAAACAGCTCTGGAAGAAAAGCAGAGAATCAAAAAGAAAGAATTCATTTTTTGAAAACTGGTTAAATGCTCCAGTCAGAAAGAACTTCTACACAATGAAAAGAAATCAAAAGCAACAAGAGCAATTGAGAAATCGGCATGCATATGCGATGTACCACAGCAACAACACTCCATGTACGGTAAATATGCTTTTTTCCCCTTCTTTCCCATTTCCTTGTTTGTCTCATTTTTCTGTAATTCTCCAGAAACGTGCTCTTACTCTTTACAGTTTTTTAATACTTCCTTTCGATCATCCAGCCCCTCATTTCTACTTGACTGGCGCAATTTTATTGTACTTTTTCATTTGAACTCCCTTTTTAAAGATTTGTTTAATAAATAAAAAAGTATCTGTCTTTCCACACTTTTTACCTCTGACCAATATCATAATCTACTCACTGAGCTCTCAAAACAGTCGAGATAGGCCAGGGGTCTGCAATCTTAAATACTCAAAGAGCCATTTGGACCCGTTTCCCACAAAAAAGAAAACATCAGGAGCCACAAAACCTGGGTGGGCATGGCCAACTCGATGTCACTCACTTCCACCAGTCACATGACCCCTCCTAGCCATACCTACCCAGCCGGTCATTAGGGTAGAGAACGAGTTGTTAAAAAACACCGGGAACCACAAAATCCTTTTGACATATCTCTGTCTCCCCTGCCTCCCTCCCTCCCTCTCTCTCTGTATCTCTCTATGTCTCTCTCTCCCCCTCTCTCTGATCTGCCCTGGCCGCTTCTCCATCCCCCGCCGTCGCCCTTACCTTCTCAGGCCAGGCAAGGAGTGACTGGGAGGGGAGGGCCAGTCAGTGGTGGTATCACCTGACAGGGAGCCACAGCAGAGGGTCCAAAGAGCCGCATGCGGCTCCAGAGCTGCAGGTTGCTGACCCCTGAAATAGGCAAACAATTAGGAAAAAACCAAGATTAATATATTAATCACTGAAGAATTACAATCTGTAATCAGACTGAATTCAAACTCTTCTCTTATCTCATGGCTAGAACCAATCTTGGCTCTCCAGAAAGCTAAGCAGGTATTTGGATGAGACATTACCAGGAATTTCCAGGTGGTAGATTGGAAAGCTACAAAATATGCCAGAAGAAAGCAGTTGCAAAATTCATCTGTACTGCTACCCAAAAAAAACCCTATATTAACATATAGGGATCAGTCAGAGCTCAAGGAAACCTTTACTGAATATGGGAATCCTTAAGAATAATAATGAGAAAATGCCATCTACCAGTCTATAGAAATTCTCAGTGATCCTAGTCATGGTTCCAAAGGTGCCTTTTCAAAAGGCTACTGGGTTTTGTTTTTTCCTTGAAGATGTTTCGCTTCTCATTCAAGAAGCTTCTTCAGTTCTACTGAAGAAGCTTCTCAGAGGTGGGATTCACATAGTGTAGCAACCGGTTCGCCCAGCACCGGAAATGTGAGCGTGCGCATGTGTGCGGCGTAACAAAACACAGCAATTCACATGCGTGCACAGTCCTCACATGCATGCGATGTCAAACAACATGCCAATTCGCTCGTGCGCACCATCCACACATGTGTGCAGCATCAAAAACACAGCGATATAGGACGGGATTGTGCCCAGACAGCAGGTCACCATTACCAGTTCGCCCGAATCTATCCGAACCGGCTGAATACCACCTCTAAAACTTCTTGAATAAGAAGCGAAACGTCTTCAAGGAATAAACAGTCCAGTTGCTTTTTGAAAAAGCATCTTTGGGACATGCCATCTATCAGTTGGTACAGCATACAAGGCAGGGGTGAAATCCAATTTTTTTTAATACCAGTTCTGTGGGTGTGGCTTGGTGGGCATGGTATGGCTTGGTGGGGGTGGTTTGGTGGGGGTGGCAGAAGAAGGATACTGCAAAATCTCTATTCCCAACCCACTCCAGGGGAAGGATACTGTAAAATCTCCATTCCCACCCCACTCCAGGGGAAGGATACTGCAAAATCCCCATTCCCTCCCTACTCCTGGGAGAAGGATATTGCAAAATCCCCATTCCCACCCCACTCTGGGGCCAGGCAGCGGTGGTATTTGCCAGTTCTCCGAACTACTCAAAATTTCCGCTACTGGTTCTCCAGAACCAGTCAGAACCTGCTGGATTTCACCCCTGATATAAGGATAAAATACCAGATTAAAAGTACAAGTATCAAAGTATTAATTTGTTCCTTTTCTATTTTCCATCAATTAGAACAGAAACAGATAATCTCTTTCCATTGTAGCTCTATCAGCTACAATTTCCAGCTTATTGCCCCAGCAGTCAAGTTGGCTGGTAAAGTAGAGATCTTTGGCTTTTCTGGATTACTGAACATGGCTGGAATTAAAAACATGTTGTAATGCTATCAGCAAATCACTGTCCATGACACAATGCAAAGCATTAACTGATCAAAATGCTACTCCTCTCTATTAGACATTCCATCAGTAAAGAATACACATAACAATTCCACCCAACATGCGAGAAGATTTTTTCCATTTTCAATTCTCTTACAACAGCCATTTATTTTACTTGTCTCCTCCACTTGCTAGTTTATGAAAATTTCTTCATAGTACTAAATTACTAGTACAGCAGCAGGACTAAGAAAATTAATCTATCTCCACAATGTTAGGAAGCCATTATGGAGTCCTTGGTGCTGTCTGAGCTTGGTTGTTTTATTTATTTATTTATTTATTTATTTATTTATTTATTTATTTATTTATTTATTTATTTTAATTTGATTTATATTCCGCCCTTCTCCGGAGACTCAGGGCGGCTTACAATGCGTTAAGCAATAGCCTTCATACTTTTGTATATTTATACAAAATCAGCTTATTGCCCCCACAAACTGGGTCCTCACAGATGTTTTGTTAACACTAGTTACCAAGCTAGGAAATACCTGCAAGAAAGCAATCAAACTCAGAAAGCACAAAGGACTTCACAGTTCAACCCCGAGCTACATATATTCTCTTCTATAAAAAATGCTAGCTAATGCAGATGTTAGATTTAAAGACACCTATTAATTTCAGAGCACAGGATTTGAAAGGAAGGAGCACCAGCAGAGGACATCTGTCTCCTAGCAAATGTCATTTCAACTGTGAAAGACATTCTTAATACATTTGCACAGCTATTTTTGGCATATCAATTGCAGCCATTCCTAAATCAGTCATCTCTGGTAAAAGTTATCCTTGTCTTTATTACATGTCAGTTAGACTACCACAATGGGTTGCATGAGGGCTACCCCTGAAGGCAAACTATAAACATCAGTTGGAAATCCAGAGAATGTTTTATAGGGCCCATGAAGGGAGAAAAGTCTTCCATTACGTGGCTGGCAAATATAAGTAGCACTCTTTAGTTGCTTTTTTAAGCTAGATGTGTTGCATTTTAGCTAACTGGCTATATGAAAAAATGCAGAATGAGCTGAAATAACAATTAAGCAACTGGATGCCCCAGAGGTGCTATTCAGAAGGTTCTGACTGGTTGTGGAAAACCGGTAGCGGACATTTTGAGTAGTTCAAAGAACCGGCAAATACCACCTCTGGCTGGCCCCAGAGTTTTGTGGGAATGGAGATTTTGCAATATCCTTCCCCCAGGAGTAGGGAGAGAATGGGGATTTTGCAGTATCCTTCCCCTGGAGTGGGATGGGAATGGAGATTTTGCGGTATCCTTCCCCTGCCATGCCCAACAAGCCACGCCCAACAAGCCACGCTCACAGAACCGGTAGTAAAAAAAATTGAATTCCACCACTGGGATGCCCCCTTATGACGCTTCAAATTGATTCTGACAGATTTAAAAATAAAGTGGGGAATACATAACTGAGGAAAGCAGTGATGAGACATCTCATTCCACAGGAAGTACAGGTAGCCCACGGTTTTTGTTTGAGACATTTGTTAAGTGAATTTTGCCCCATTTTACAACCTTTCTTGCCACATTTGTTAAGTCAATCACTGAAATTGTTAAGTTGCTAACACAGTTCCTAAGTGAATCTGGCTTCCCCATTGACTTTGTGTCAGGCCTGGAAGCCATCTTTTGCATTGGACCTTCAGGCCTGCCACATTTAGTGCTATGGGAAACTGGGAGGGGGAATTCTATGGAGCTGGGGAGATATATAGCCATAATAACATTCCTTTCTCTCGGAGTCAAGGACATCCTGCCCTGCATCTGGAGTGGTGTAACTGGGAGGCATCTCCAGTTGAGACGGTGCTTTGATTGGACCACGTGATGGACATGTGGGTGCTGGGCAGGGATTTGGATTTTCATTTGAGTAGGGAAAACCTGGAAGCTTTCAGATTCAGCTTTTCCCAGATGTGCCAATATGATAACTCTAATAAAATGAACTTTGAGGAACATCAAGCCACGGACTCTTCTTTTGTTGTGGGTGTTACTTGGAACCTTGACACTTTGCTTGTCAGGAGGTTGAAAAGGGGGATCACATGACCCTGGGACACTGCAACCGTCGTAAGTATAAGTCAGTTGCCAAGCTCCTGAATTTTGATCACATGACCATGGGGATGCTGCAGCGGTCGTGTGAAAAACGGTCATAAGTCACTTTTTTCAGTGCCATTGTAACTGAACTGTCATTGCATGAACTGTTGTAAGTCAAGGACTGCCGTTACTTATTTGGTGTACATTGATACCACTTTTCCTTTTTAAGAAAATGACAGTATAGTTTGCATAAAATAAACTACAATCCATAAACATCATTCATAATATACTTCATCCCAGACAGTCATTAGGATACTGATTAAAAAAGAAAACGGGGTGATCGAGAGATAGCCTAAGCCAGGGATGTCAAACTCATGTCGTCACGGCAGCGTCATATGACATATCGGGACTTTTTTCCCCTTTGCTAAACAGGGCATGGGTGTGACGCATCTGGCCTGCAGGCCACGAGTTTGACACCCCTGGCCTAGTGGTAAAATCCAAATTTTTTTACCACCGGTTCTGTGGGCGTGGTTTGGTGGGCATGGTGTGGCTTGGTGGGCATGGCAGGGGAAGGATACTGCAAAATCCCCATTCCCTCCCCACTCCTGGGGGAAGGATATTGCAAAATCTCCATTCCCACCCCACTCTGGGGCCAGCCAGAGGTGGTATTTGCCAGTTCTCCAAACTACTCAAAATTTCCGCTACCGGTTCTCCAGAATCTGTCAAAACCTGCTGGATTTCAACCCTGCCCTGGCCTAGGTCAAGAGTGGAGAATCAGGGACCTTTTATGACTTGGGAACTTGAACTCCTAGAATTTCTGAGCCAGGAGGAATTCTGGGAGTTGAAGTCAGACAAGTCATAAAAGAGACATGGTTCCATAGCCTGGCCTAGGAGAAGAGGGGTTTTTTTTTCCCCTTTCATTTTTAGCAAAAAAAAAAACAACCCCGTCCTCAAAGACCTATCAAATTTCCACTGGTATGTTTATTTGACATGGAAGGTGCAGCTTCTGCTCCTGGTACCAAAAGCATGCTGTGGTGCTATCAGCAGGGCATCCTCATCAGAACCTAAAATCCAGGGGTGAAATGGTACCGGTTTGGGGCGGTTCATCCAAACCGGTAGTGAAAATGCTACTGGTTTGCCTGAACTGGTAGTAAAAAAATGCTTTAAAAAGTAAAAAAAAAAAAAAGTTCCTATGATCGCACAACACAGTTGATTGTCTGAACTTTTTTTTTACTACCGGTTTGGGCAATAGGTAGTAAAAAATGCTTTAAAATTTTTTTAAAAAAGGTTCTGACAATCAGTTGTGACAATCAGCTGTGCCGTGCTATATCAGAACTTTTTTTTTTTAAATTTTTAAATCATTTTTTTTACTACCTATTGCCTGAACCGGTATTTTTATGTGAAGTGTGATAGTTGGTTTTTGAGCTCTCTGTGACTCTGTGAGGTTCCTGCTTGTTGCAGGGACCATTTTGTGTGAAGTCCAGCTGCTTTTGCACCGTGTGTGAGTCAGTTGTGCAGCCAGTTGTGAGTCAGTTTGTGTTATGTTTGTGTAAAGTGCGATAGTTGGTTTTCCCGGTCATATGACCACCAAGCCACACCCATCCAGTCACATGACCACCAAGCCACGCCCACAGAACCAGTAGGGAAAATTTTTGCATTTCACCACTGCTAAAAACTATGATTGGAACCCTACTATTAAAGTTATCCAACCATCATTGTGCCGAATGTAATAAGGATAGGCTTTCTAACACCTCACTAATGGCTGACTGATGCTTAGAAGATGCTGCAAGTCAGTACTAGGGAAGCAGCTTGGATAAATCTGTAAGGAAACAGGTGTTTCTCAGGGAGTAAACAAGGTGTCATCTTTCTTAAAAAGACTAGAGAAAGGGAAAAATCCTATTGCATCTTGCTCATTCTAGCACTTAGGCGTCTGCCATGTCCCTCACACACAACACGACCTGGCACAGTTCCTCTCCATCAAGAATGATTCTGTCCTAAAACTTGCAACTGCAAAAACATTTACACCCCGGGAACGGAGGAAAAGATCTTCATTGAAAGGGATGTATAGTATTATGCCATCCAATTACTTCCCCTTCTGCAGCCTTTTCCAAATGCTCCAAATTGTCACTTGTGGTTTGGCAAACATAATGGTAATGTACAATTAAGGGATCCAGATGTGACAGTGTTTCAGCAGGAGATGTAATTGGAAGATAGCAATGGCAATCAATGTGAATTTCTGCCCCATCG
Organism: Pantherophis guttatus; assembly: GCF_059756535.1. Lineage (NCBI taxonomy): Eukaryota > Metazoa > Chordata > Lepidosauria > Squamata > Colubridae > Pantherophis > Pantherophis guttatus. The sequence continues at coordinate 23,487,882 of NC_142063.1, read as the reverse complement.
GTTTAATTTCTGCCAGTCCAGCAACTCAATCTGCTGTTGCCGGTGCTATCAGAATCAGTGGCTTTGCATATAAGCCCCATTAGGCTTTGCTCTGCCAAATAACTGAATCAAGCTGGAAGAGAAAGAACAAGGAAAAAAATGGGGTGGATAGGCAGTCCCCCTCTTCTCTTGCTCTTTATTCTGCAATTTGAAAACTCCTGCTTTGATTTTTTTTTTTTTAATCCAAAGACTATCAACAAGGAGAGGTGGGTCTCAAGACCATGAATACAATATAAAGGTAAAGGTAAAGGTTCTCCTCGTATATATGTGCTAGTCGTTCCCAACTCTAGGGGGCGGTGCTCATCTCCATTTCAAAGCCGTCCAAAGATGTCTCCATGGTCATGTGGCCGGCATGACTAAATGCCAAAGGCGCATGGAACGTTGTTACCTTCCCATCAAAGGTGGTCCCTATTTTTCTACTTGCATTTTTTACGTGCTTTCAAACTGCTAGGTTGGCAGAAGCTGGGACGAGAAATGGGAGCTCACCCCGTTATGCGACACTAGGGATTCGAACCGCTGAACTGCCAACCTTTCAATCAACAAGCTCAGTGTCTTAGCCCCTGAGCCATCGCATCCCTATGAATACCATATACACAGTAGCAATTGCATATTTCTTGTGCTACACATGTCTTAGCAATCTTCTAATTTCAGAACATTTTTTTTTTCAGACTGCCACTTCTATAGAACATGTACACCAGCCTGGGTGTTAATCAGGCATAATCACTGTATAAGGACAGGGAACACCCCCAAGGTTCACCGAATGTCCCTTCGCATCCCCTCACTAGTGATTTTGCAAAGACCAGCCATCAGGTTTTGATAAACCTCTGGAGAAAGATATGTCAGTTTAGCTTGAATGCTTCAAGGTTAACTTTCAAAATGTCATTTCCAATCAACAGCCTCTCTCGAGACTAATCACAGGGAAATGATGCACTGTTAATCAACAGTTGGCCTCATTTGAACTTGGGGTATTTAAAAGGCTGTTCTATATATACAACTTGATTTATAGAAAAACCCGCTATCTACTTGCAGGTCACTTAAGGAAGACATTTTCTGTCCTCTCTCAGATATTTATTGCCTTACTTTTTCCTTCATATAACAGAAGGGGATGATTTTCTTGAAACCTCATCTTTCTGACACTTCATTTCACTGCCCACATTTTTCTGGCTACATCGTATCTATGTAGTAATAACAGGAAAGGTTTCGGAGATTACAGATCCACAAAAACTATCTACCATGCTAGATTTTATCACATCAGGACAATAAACTCTGTTGCATGCTGGCACGTTTTCCCATCACACACAGAGCCAGGGTATTTTTAATGCTCTAAATTTGAACGTAGGATGTCCATTTGAGTCTCTACTTATTTTCCCACTTCCTGGATCAGTGAATTGTTTTTTCTCCAATTTTTTGTTTTGTTTTGTTAGTTTGTCCACTGAACTCAATGACCCAGAAAAAAAGAAAGGATCTGGAAAACTTTAAAATATTGGAATCCCTTACTGACTTTCAGTGTAAAAGTCCATGTATAGTGTACTGACTTTCAATGTTTTCTCTTTTGGGGAAAAATGAGCCCATATAAGAGCCCACCAAATATGAACTTCAATCAGACATTTACAGTTAAAGGCATTCTTTGAAAACAGATCAATTAATCTTCCTTCCATATTACAAAAGATAAAGCAAAGAGGAAAATAATACTTTTAGATTTTAAAATAACAGCAAAGAGTTTAATGAAGATTTTGTCTACGAAAGTTATAAACAGTCAAAGGGGGGGGTGTATAAATCAAAAAAATAAATACTTTGGTGAAAGTATTTTTGGCATTAATCTGAATTAAATAAATAGATTAGACTTTCCTGGGAATGTCAATTTTTTGACAACAAACATAAAAGATAACTGGTGGAGGTTACAAAATAAGGAGATAAGTGTAATGTGAGATAGATTGTGTTATCTCAACTATGGAAAGACAGATTGACTAAAGACTTAAAGGTATAGAGAAAGCAAAAGGGAAAAAAAGAGAAGCCTACTTTTTACCTTGATCTTTGTATGATCCAAAAGTAAGATCTTCGACTTACTTTTACTTTTAAATTGAAAATTAAAAATGACAATCACTGTAAGACGTACAAAGCAAGGTGAGGGAAGGGGAGGTTTATTAGACCACCCAACAGATAAAGGAATTATCCCAGAAATACTACAGCAAACATTTGAAGAAATGGAAAAGCAGGTAGCTGAATCTGTTAAATCTGTCAAAAGTAAGCTGGTTATTTTTGAAGAGAGAATGGAAGAAAAGTTTATAGAAATGAAAGAAGTTACCAAATTAATTGAAGAAATCTATAGGGTATTTAATGGGAGAAGTTAAATTGATGACAAAGTGGAAAGTTGATAAATAGAAATTATGGAGAGATGGAAAAGGTTTCAGAAAATCTGGCATTATTTGAATCTTCTCAATGCTTAGAGTAAGAGAAGGGTTAACCTGCTCAGAATAAGAGAAGGTCAACAGCACTCAAGGAGAGTTTAACTTACTTTGCTTGTGGCTACTTAGGACTCTAGGCTGATTCCTCTTTTCACCCTGCCCCCAGGTTCTGCCAGTCCTTCTCTTACATCGATGCTGTGGATGCCCCTAGCCAAAAATATGGTTTTTAAACAAACACCTAGAGTATTTTAAAAGAAACAAAAAACAAAAAATGGGGGATATCATAGACAAGGTCCAATTACATATGGCCATCACTTTAATCCAGAGCCAGAAGTAGCATGGAGAGAAAGACAGGAGTGACAGGGGAAGGAGCAATATTTTCAGAGCCCTCTGATTGGATTGGAATATTGAAATATACCATATTTTTCACTCCATAAGACACACCTGATCATAAGATGTACCTAGGTTTAGAGGAGGAAAACAAGAAAAAAAATCAGGTGGAGCCTGAGAGGACCACAGATAGGTGTCATCTCATGTGCCAGCTCCACCTATTGACTCCTGCACTGCGGAAAAGAGACAGAAGAGGCAGACAATGATAAAGCTAAAAGAGGTGGGGTTCAGCACTGTAAAAGGATCCTGCTGCCGCGGCCCACCTGCTATTCACCAAAGGACTGGAACTGTCCACCATTGGGAACCCCTGAGGTAATACACTTCATGGTCTGTGATGCAATATTCGCTCCATAAGACACACAGACATTTCCACCCACTTTGAGGGGGGGATTGTGTTTTATGGAGCGAAAAATATGGTATTTTGCCATCTTTATCCCTTACTGATTTTTCTCTAAAAATTTCAAAATTTTCTGTTAGTCCTCATCATGTCTGAGGAATGTTTTATAGCTCCCCAACTTTTACTTCTAGCAATATTCTCATTCTTCAGAAACAGAAGAACCTCCATTTTCCAAACAACTTTGGGAACAGCACCCAATTTCATGGCTTTGGCACCAACTTTAGTTTGAACAGTCATGATTCATTAATCAAGAGGGACTAATTATTTATGGCACTCGAATTCTGTGGTAGGGGTTTTTCATGTCTTAATTGGAGGAGAGGTCCCCTAGATCATCTCTGTTGACATGTACTGTGCTCTCTTCCATCACAAAGTGATTACGTTTTAAATGCCACACAGAATAACATCATGCAAGGGACTCTCCCTAACTAAGGAATTCAATTAGTTTTCTAAGCTGATAATATTATAGGCCAGAAAAGGAGCAGAAAAGAATTCACTCATATATGGATTTAGTCCTACCATAAAATCAACTTAAGATTCATGGTGATGGATTCATGGACAGAAGCACACTTTCTGCTTGGCCCCTTACCAATACAAGTTCTTCACTTCTTCTGAGTGCAGGAAAAGATTACTCTTTCTTCCATTCTCATCCATCATGAATGCACCCATCCATGTGTTTTTCTTATTTGATACAGCTGCTGTTTTCCAATCCAAGTGATCGTTCAGTTGCAACCAAGAGTGTGGCTATTTTATTCTATGAAATGCTACTACCAGCTCTTCCTTGCTATAAGATTTCCATGAACCTAGAGAGGAATATAGGGTTAAAACAATATCTATTGCTATATTATTCTGGCAATAGAACTATAATGATATCATATGGGTAAAAATTTAAAAATAGAAAGGATACATGAGTAAGCAAGCACACGTGGCTGCCTGGGGTGTCCCTAGAGGTAACCTAGAAGTAAGGAGAAATTTTTCTGACAGTGAGAACAGTCAACCGATGGAACAGAAGTTGCCTTCAGAAGTTGTGGGAGCTTCATCCCTGGAAGCTGTCAAGAAGAGACTGGACTGCCACCTGTCAGAAACAGTGTAGGGCAGTGGTGAAATCTAAAATTTGTTACTACCGGTTCTGTGGGCATGGCTTGGGGGGGGGGGAGTAATGTGACTGGGTGGGCGTGGCCAATTTTTTTTTTACTTTTAAAACCATTTTTTACATGTAAAACCATGTAAAAAATGCTTTCAAAAGGCTCTGATGATCCCAGCTGAGTTGCCTGATCATCAGAGGGTTTTTAAAAAATCCTCTGTCGATCAGGCAACTCAGCTGGGATCGTCAGAGCTTGGCTCGTCAGAGGCATTTAAAAGAAAAAAAGCCTCTGATGATCACCTGGCTCAGCTGGGCATGGGGGGGCAGGGGCAGGGATTTTTGCTACCGGTTCTCCGAACTGCCCATCACCATCGCTACCTACTCGCCCGAGCCGGTCCGAACCGGGAGCATTTCACCCCTGGGGTAGGGTCTCCTGCTTGGGTGGTGGGGTTGGACTAGATGATCTACAGGGTCCCTTCCAACTGTTAATCTGTTAAATGTTAGTGTCAAAAAGGAAGAAGGGATAAAAGCTTCTGTGCATACAAATACCTGAGAAAGATATACAGAAGTATAATTCCTTAAAGAAAACAGCAGGTTCTAGAATGTTCTTTAAAGTCCTTCATGGATCAGGATCTGAACATCTTCAGAACTTCCTTCTCTCAATTGGCTCTGCCTGTTTGATAAGATCAAATAGAAGGAGCTCCCCTCTGAGTCCCTTCTTTCATGGAATGTCTTCTATGAGGACCTCTGGGGCTTTTCAGTTGATGGCCTATAGAGAATCAGGAAGATGATCTTGAAGGGAAAAGGCAAGAACAATCATACAAGCAAAAAGGGTTGAATCATTCCTTAAATTCTAGAAAGTAACATAGTATGGTATTTTTAAAAAACAACAACCCTCAGGCAGTCTGCTCCTGGGCTCAATAGGATATCAGATGGAATAGAGATAAAGCACAATGAGGCTTGCAAGATCCTCTTTATTGAGTCTATCTCAATAAAGTATAATTCTGGCACTTGATAGGATAACAATGATGGCTTTGGAAAACATGTTCAAGTACTATGGTGTGTCTATTTCAAACAACTTCTGATCAAACAATCAAACAACCTTCAAACAATCTCATATTCTTGAACAATCCACATGGGGCAGTCATATTCCTTAATAAACTTGGTCCAGGATCTGAAGATGATGGAAGAGTGGACTCTAGTTATAGCAGGTTTCAGATCCCTAAATGGGTTGATCATGTGATCTGGGCTTCTGATTGTTGCCTATAGTCTCTGTGCTTGCTGTTCTGAGTTGACATCAAAGCAACACTATAAATTATTTTAATTTTCAAAGATTTGTAGTAGACTAATAGTCTCAGTTTGGTTTACTTGTTATTCATACCTTGGTTCTGCCATAACAATGTGGTTCCAATATCTTAGCTTAAACCTAAAGATTTATTCAGTATGTAGGAAACACCTCTGAGTTTATGCTGTATGCTAGAATGAACACTGCTTTGTATTCATTTGAACAAAGCAAATGTTCAATATAATTAGTTTTATTTATTTATTTATTTATTTATTTTATTTCTATACCGCCCTTCTCCCAAAGGACTCAGGGCAGTGTACAGCCTAATTAAAAACACAAAGACAGACAAAATTTAAAAATAATTAAAATTATTAAATAATAGGCCCAATTTATAAAACCCCAAATTTAAAATCCCATTTAAAACCAATTAAAATCTTTACATTGATAGTTTTACCTATTGTAATACACCATGGATTGCTTGTTCCATGCTTTCTTGAAAGAAATCTCAATTGGATAGATTCATACACGAGTTAAGCCATAAACTATGCTTTACAAACCATAATGATTGACTATATGCAACACACCAACTCAGAACTAAAGGAACCATTTGATAGCTCAATATGGTATATGAACCATGCCTACACACAGTTACAAAACCATGTGTGGAACAACATTCCTATAATAATAATAATAATAATAATAATAATAATAATAATAATAATAATAATAATAATAATAATAATAATATAGCGCCCTTCTCCCGAAGGACTCGGGGCAGTGTACAGCCAAGATTAAAACATAAATATACAATATCATAGTTAAAATTAATTAAAATCATTAGTTTTGGCTGAATTTTAAAACCCAATATTAAAACCCAATTTAAAATCATTCAGTTAGACAGCCCCGCCTGTTGGAACAGTAGGGTCTTGAGGGCACAGCGAAAGACCTGGAGGTCAGAGATGTTACGAATATCCGGGGGCAATTCATTCCAAAGGGCAGGAGCTCCAACAGAGAAGGCTCTCCTCCTGGGTATCGCCAGCCGACATAACTTGGCCGACGGTACCCTGAGGAGTCCCTCTCTGTGGGAGCGAACTGGTCGGTGGGAGGCTGTTGGTGGCAGAAGGCGGTCCCGTAGATACCCTGGTCCTATGCCATGGAGCGCTTTAAAGGTGGTGACCAACACCTTGAATTGCACTCGGAAGACCACTGGGAGCCAGTGCAGCTCACGCAGGAGAGGTGTTACATGGGCGTAACGAGGTGTGCCCATAACCACCCGCGCGGCCGCATTCTGGACCAGTTGGAGCCTCCGAGTGCTCTTCAAGGGGAGCCCCATGTAGAGAGCATTACAGTAGTCCAGATGGGAGGTGACGAGGGCGTGAGTGACCGTGCATAAGGCGTCCCAGTCCAGAAAGGGACGCAACTGGCGGATCAGGCAAACCTGATAAAAAGCCCCCCTGGCTACGGCCGTCATATGCTCTTTTAAAGACAGCCGTGAGTCCAGGAGGACACCCAGATTGCGAGCCCTCTCTGTGGGGGGCAAAGATTCACCCCCAATAGTCAGCAATGGCACCAGCTGACTATACCAGGACACCGGGAGCTACAGCCACTCAGCATCCTCAATATTTAGGAAATTGTTGAAACATGAGTACTAGTCTGTTTAATGAGTGTTCAGGCAGGTATTCAGAAACTGAGATATAGAAGATATATTTACCAAAAATGTGGATGAAGATAGTGATGGGTGTGTGCTCCAGATGTAGTGTTAACTTAGAACAGCCTACGTACCGGTATATACCAGTAAATAAAATAAATCAGTACACATTATCCTTGGGTTACAGTCGTTCATTCAGTGACTATTCAAAGTTACAGTGGTGAATGAGGGGGACTTAACATTAGGTCCTTAGAGTTCTGCCATCACAGAGTTATCACAGTTATATGTTCATGTTTTCCAACATTCCCTGCTGGTTTCCCATAAGCAAAATCAGTGGGGAAGCCATCAGGAGCTCTGCTGCACCTGCCTCCAGAACCCACATATCTGTGCTCCATTGTGCCTGCAATATCCACCCAGCTGTAGCTCTCACCTGCAGCTCTCAGCTGCCAACATACTTGGCTGGGACTCCCACCTCTTCCGACCCACTTTGCCATCATGTGAGGTCCTTGCTTAACAACGTGAGTGGTCCTGGGGTTATGACACAACCAGGATTGCCAGGATTACTGTTCTTGCTAAGTGATGTGGCCATGTGACATTGGTAAAGTGTATCATTTAACAACAGTAGTCCGGGTCCCAATTGCCATGTTACCCAAAGACTACCTGTAAATCAATCAATACACCGTACATGGAGGTATTCCCCATCTATTAATTTCATTGAAAAATTCTTACATTAATAAAGGAACTGCTTTCACTTTTATTTCTGGAAATCTGAAGTTCCTGAGAATGCGGGCTTCCAGCTGGCATCACTTCTTGCTTGGAAAGAAAAAAATGGCCGGTGAATTGCCAGATTCAGGCACTGTAGCTCCCCAAGCCACAGTGCTTTTGAAACTGTATTCATTGTCATCACATGGGTGAATGCAACTTACAACATTATTTTTTTTATTTATTTGTTTATTCAATTTGTACAGCCACCCAGTTTAATGATGATAAAACCTGTAGTATAACCTCTCTTCAGTACTAACTTTGGGATAATTAGTGTTTAGAATGACACTATGCCCGCTACATTAAACAGAAGCAAACAAACAGAGCTTTGCCATCTCTTTTAAAGCATTTCTCATTTACATTTCAGTTGTGTGGATTAATTGTCTACATTCTCTGCTGTGATCATGTAATCACTCCAATTATCAAGTGTCAGACTGCAATGTAAAAATGCAACACATACGCACATATTTTATGACAGATTGTGAATAATAGTCATGGCAAGCTGGTAAAATCTGACCCATGAAAGAACCCAACTGAATAACAGAACTGAAAGAAGTAGATAAAATAGAGATTACACAGCTCACAATCTGGGGTACATCCTCTTAATGGTATTTAATAAGATAGATAGATAAATAGATGATAGATAGATAGATGATAGATAGATAGATAGATAGATAGATAGATAGATAGATAGATAGATAGATAGACAGACAGAGAGACAGACAGACATATACATATGGTATATATATATAATTTGCCAATTAGATTAAATACTACTTTTGTTCTGCTCATCTATTTTTTTATCCTAGATGTTTTTTGATCCCCCAAAATTGTGAGTGCCTTTTTAAAAAACAGAAAAAAGAGAGAAATAATTCAATCACAAATTGTCCATTATTTCAAGAAGAAATAGCTTTTTCTATGTTCCATTCCCCGGCTTTTTCTCTGAATCATGTAATATGTCCTTCAATGTATTTGCTAATCAATTTCTGAACTTTCTCTCAAGTTACAGCACATAGACATATTTCCATTCATACAAATGGACTTCCGTAATGATTGGATATTAGAAATATCAATCAAAGTGTGACAGAGATATGTGCTATGTCAGGGAAAGCCAGGACTGACTTTTGGAATATTAAGGAAATCTGTTTACAAGCCATTTGTAAGTTGTTTAATAAATGTTAATTTGATTCCCTAGGTAAAACAACAACAAAGTGACTATTCTCTATTTTCCTACAAGAGAGAGAGAAGATGAAGAATTTCCAAATCAAAAAAATGATTTGATGGTAGTAGCAAAACCAACAATCTTTAGAGAAAGCCTCTGTGAATAGAAGTACTGTATATTTTAATTTGGAAGGAATTTAAGAAACAAAAAGACAAAAGAAAGGAAACAGAAACAAGATGCAACAGTTTCCCTTTACTCTCCATACCTTTTAAGCATTTCAGAAATCAGCTTCAAAACCTCTCAGCCATCTTGAACAGATCTGAGAGAAGTACAGGTGGGATGTAGAGGGGGAGGGGAGAGCCTATTTTGCTGGTGGATTTTATTCTGCTGGTAGAACGATACTACTGGGTATAATCTGAATTTCCCTCATCTCCTGCACAGAAATGATAATCAAACATCTCTAGGGCTGCCTTTGAAGAAACCATTAGGGGAAGCAAGTATGCTTATTAAAATCTCCACCAGTAAGAAACGTTCTTCCTAGTTTTCCATGCCTTAGAACACACTTGACCTCAATAACATCCTGTGTAATTTTAATGAGCTTCAATTCAAAGCTCTTGAATTGACCGTATCCATCAGCTCACACCCGAAGTACCTATCCTTATTCAAAATCTGAAAGGTTCAGAGAAACTGAGCTTCATTATCCTACTTCATTCTCAACCACTTTTGAGAAAAGTAAAATGGTGGTTAGCAAAACAATATGGCTACATCCTAGAAAAAAATGCTTGAGATTGCTGGGAAAAAGCACTTCTCAAAATTAAGCCCAAAGATAACCAATCATTACTGAAAAAGTTGAGAGAGCCCAAGAAAATCCCTTTGTTAAATTTCGTGCAGTCTATTTAGAGTTTGAGTGGGTATTATGGAAAGTAAAGTCCCATGTATATAGAGGGCATTAGCCAAAGGAACAGCAACTTATGTAAAAAGTATAATGGTGCTGAGCTGAGAAATCAGTTTTGCTTCCCCCAGTTTCTGATGGCATCAGTTTTCATTTGTCCATTGGATGAAAAGAGAGAGAAAGAGAAAGACAGAGAGAGAACTGATAAAAGTTAAAAGATAGATGGAGAGAGAGAGAGAGAGAGAGAGAGAGATGATAGATGTTAGATATTTGTATGTGTGGCGTATGGGTGTATGTGTGTGGGAGAGAGAGAGAGAGAGATAATGAGAGATAGATAAATGAGTGATAGGGAGAAAGATGAGAGATGATACATATATGAGAGATAAATGATGATAGACAGACAGACAGACAGACAGATAGATGTGTGTGTGTGTGAGAGGGAGAGAGAGACAGAGAGACAGAGAGACAGAGAAGAAAGAGAGAGACAGAGACAGAGAGAGATGCCTGTCTAGATATATGTCTATGAGGAAGTGTTTCAGTGCATCAGAGTGTAGATTGAACACTCATACATTCATTTGTGCACAAATCTATTCAGGAGGAATTGGCTCAACACAAAATTTCAGGCTGTGGCACAGCATCCATATTTTCCACTCCATCAATTTCTTTCCGTGGTCAGTTCTGCTTGTTACAAATGTGATTAGTGTTTCTGAATAGGTTTTTTTCTATAACAGCAACTGCATGAAAATGTCAAAAAGCATTTCTGTCCCTGGGGATTGGATGCATGCGAAATCAAAGGTGAGTGAAAGGAAATTGCCTCTGGGCTCCCACCAGATGGAGCTGAGCAGCCCTAGAGGCAAAAATATGGCTTGCTATTTCCTGGTCTTAATATCTGCAAAATGGATCTGTGCAGTTTACTACAGGATTGCTAGATGATTTTTTTGCCTTCTGCTGCTAGTCACTGAATTATCTGCAAAAACAAAGTGGTTCAGAAAAGTCCCAGGAAGAAGGCTTCCAGTAAGAATGGGAGGGGGGGGTGTTAAGGGAAATTGTCCATGGGAAATCCAGCCAAGCATCCACCTAGTATAGCATCCTGTTGCCAAAAGGGCTAATCACTATTAAGACATGAAGGCAAATGATACCACAGATAACAATATTTGCCATCCATCTGGTAAACTTTCAAGATTCGTTTTTCTCGCCATGTACATGTATACATCTGTATACATGTATACAACTAGACTTTGTTGTTTCTCTGTGTCATACAATATATGTGGGTATGTGCATATATTGTGATGACCCAGGACAAGGCCTTTTTGTATTTTTATTTATTTATTTTTCACATTTTTGAACTGCCCACCTCCCTCAGAAAGGGATTCTGGGTGATGTACACTAAAATGTTAAAATATAAAAACAGCATATAAAAATGTAGAAATTAAAAGGAAGCACGGATGATTAAATCCTGTTAAAAATTAGTTTAAAAAGAGAAAGGGGGGCTCTCAAGGCACCATCGAGCCCCATGGCTACATGCTCTTCTGGGTTCCCCATGTGAGGCCACAGAACTATTTTTTAACTACTTTCCAGAAGGCCAGGAGCGAAGGGGCCTGCCTCACCTCTGGGGGAGAATGTTCCACAGGGCAGGGGCAGAGAAGGTTTTCCCAGCAGTTGGAGTTATTTAACTGACAGGATCTGTAACATATCTCCCTTGCCTGACCTGGGTGGGACAGGCTGATATAATAGGATGAAGATAGTTCCGTAGGTATTGTCTTGTTGTCTATTCACTTAGTGCATTGACTCCCCATTTAAACTTCCCAAACTAATGATCAATAATATATCTTGCCAGAATAAAATATGTAGGATATGGTACTTGAATATCAAATCATTCCATACCACTTGTAACACTCGGTTATATTTTCCATCAATACTTTAGACCGGCCAATTCAGAAGTATCCTTGAAGGTTGCTCAACTATGATTATGTCTATACAATAAGTAAATATTTAGAATCGAATCGAATTGAATTGAATTGAATTGAATTGAATAGAATAGAATAGAATAGAATAGAATAGAATAGAATAGAATAGAATAGAATAGAATAGAATGGAATGGAATGGAATGGACTTCTTTATTGGCCAAGTGTGATTGGACACACAAGGAATTTGTCTTTGGTATATATGCTCTCAGTGTACATAAGGAGAATAAAATATATTCATCAAGAATAAAAAGATACAATACTTAGTGATAGTCAAGGTTACTAATAAGCTATCAAATCATACTATGAAAGTTGGAAGGGACCTTGGTGCATATGCTCTCAGTGTACATAAAAGGAAAAAAAGAAAAAAGAAAAATACATTCATCAGGAATCATACGATACCACACTTAGTGATAGTCATAGGTTACTAATAAGCAATCAAATCATAGTAGGAAACAAACAGAACAATATAAATCGTAAAAATACAAGCAACATGGTTATAGTCATAGGTGGGAGGAGATAGGTAATAGGAAGAATGAGAAAAAGAATAGTAATACAGTCTTAATAAATAGTTTGACAATGTTGTGAGAATTAGTTGTTTAGCAGAGTGTTGACATTCGGGAAAAAACTGTTCTTGTGTCTAGTTGTTCTGGTGTGCAGTGCCCTATAATGTCGTTATGAGGGTAGAAGTTGAAACAATTTATGTCTAGGATATGAGGTGTCTGTAGATATTTTCACAGCCTTCTTTTTGACTCGTGCAGTATAGAGGTCCTCAATGGAAGGCAGGTTGGTAGCAATTATTTTTCTGCAGTTCTAATTATCCTCTGAAGTCTGTGTCTGTCTTATTTGGTTGCAGAGCCAAACCAGACAGTTATAGAGGTGCAGATGACAGGGTCAATAATTCCTCCCTAGAACTGAACCAGCAGTTCTTTGGGCAGTTTGAGCTTCCTGAGTTGACGCAAAAAGAACATTTTTTGTTGTGCTTTTTTGATGATGTTTTTGATGTTAGCTGCCCATTTTAAGTCTTGAGATATGATAGAACCTAGATATGATATGATAGAATCTAGAAATTTGAAGGTCTCTACTGTTGATGCTATGTTGTCTAGGGTTTCTCCTAAAATCTACCACCATTTCTATGAGTGTATTTAGTTCAAGATTGTTCCGTTTGCACCATAAGGCTAGTTGTTCAACTTCCCATCTGTATGCAGATTCATCATTGTCTTGAATGAGACCAATCACCGTTGTATCATCTGCAAACTTTGGTAGTTTAACAAAGGGATCTTTTGAGATGCAGTCATTGGTGTATAGAGAGAAGAGAAGTAGAGAGAGAGCACACAGCCCTGGGGGGCTCCTGTGCTAATTGTACATGTATCTGGTGTGATTGTGCCTAGCTTCACCTGTTGCTTCCTGTCTGTAAGGAAGTTTATGATCCATTTACAAGTGTGGTCAGGTACAGCAGCTGATTTAGTTTAGTTAGAAGAATATCTGGAATAATGGTATTGAATTCTGAGCTGAAGTCTATAAAGAGGACCCTTGTATAGGTCTTTGGAGATTCAAGATGTTGTAGGATGTAGTGCAGAGTTATATTAACAGCATCATCTTTCAATCTATTTGCTCAATCTATTTACTTGTTTAAATAAATATTATTTGAGTAATATTATTGAAAGTCACCAGTCTTTGTTTATGGTAGGGCATCATTAAGTTCATGTGAAGTGTTAGTACCACTTTATAACATCTTGGTAAGACCACACTTGGAATATTGCATCCAGTTTTGGTCACCACAATATAAGAAAGGTGTTGAGACTCTGGTAAGAGTGCAGAGAAGAGCAACAAAGATGATTAAGCAACTGGAGATTAAAACATATGAGGAACGGTTGCAGGAATTGGGTATGTATAGTTTAATGAAAATAAGGAATACAGGTGACATGATAACAGCGTTCCAATATGTAATGGTCTGCCACAAAGAAGAGCAGGTCAACCTATTCTCCAAAGCACCTGAAGGCACAACAAGAAGCAATGAATGGAAACTAATCAGGACTAAGGTCTTTAGGTCTGGTGATGGGGCAAGTAAAGTGTTGCCAGAGCTAGTCTGAAGAATGGTATTCGGAAGGCCAAGACTGATTATAAGAGGAAGATTGAGGATAATTTTTATAGTCAGTGATGATCTCTGGAGGGCTCGGGACAGGAGTTGTTCCTCTGTCCTGGTCCTATTAGATCTCTCAGCAGCTTTTGATACCATCAACCATGATGTCATGCTGCGCCGGTTGGAGAGGTTAGGGGTGGGGGGCACCGTGTTACGGGGGTTCTCCTCCTTCCTTTCTGACCGTATGCAGTCTGTGTTGGCAGGGGGGCAGAGGTCAACCCCGAGGCGCCTAATTTGTGGAGTGCAGCAGGGGTCAGTCCTTTCACCCCTCCTGTTCAACATTTATGTGAAGCTGTTGCGTGAGATCATCTGTGGCTTCAGGGTGGATTTCCATCAGTACGCTGATGATACGCAGCTGTACATTTCCACCCCGGGCCACCCCAATGATGCCCTTGAAGTGATGACCTGGTGCCTGGCGGCCGTACGGATCTGGATGGGGAGAAACAAGCTCAGACTCAACTCCTCCAAGACCGAGTGGCTGTGGTTTCCGGCGTCCCGTCATAGTCAGTTGGTTCCATCACTGACTATAGGGGGTGAGATCTTGGCCCCCTCAGAGAGGGTTCACAACTTGGGTGTCCTCCTGGACTCACAGCTGTCTTTAGAAGACCATCTGATGGCTGTGGCCAGGGGGGCCTTTTATCAGGTTCGCCTGATCCACCAGTTGCGTCCCTTTCTGGACCGGGACACCTTGCACACGGTCACTCATGCCCTCATCACTTCCCGTCTGGACTACTGTAACACGCTCTACATGGGGCTCCCCTTGAAGAGCACCCGGAGGCTCCAGCTGGTCCAGAATGCAGCCGCGCGGGTGATTACGGGGGTGACTCGATGTTCCCATGTAACACTCTTCCTAAGCAAGCTGCACTGGCTCCCGGTGGTCTTCCGGGTGCGATTCAAGGTGTTGGTTGCCACTTTTAAAGCGCTCCATGGCATAGGACCTGGGTAGTTATGAGACCGCCTTCTGCCTCCGATAGCCTCCCATCGACCAGTACGCTCCCACAGAGAGGATCTCCTCGGGGTGCCGGCAGTTAGACAGTGTCGACTGGTGACCCCCAGGGGAAGAACCTTCTCTGTGGGGGCACCTGCCGTCTGGAACGAGTTGCCCCTGGAGATTCGTCGGATTCCCGACCTCGATACCTTTCGCCGCACCCTTAAAACACTATTATTCCATCAAGCAGGGCTGGTCTAAAATATTATTTTAATGGGTTATTTTATTTTAGATTATTGGCCAAACTATTTAATAATTTTAAATTGTTTTTAACTTTTATATTGTTGGTTTTTTTATCTGGCTGTACATCGCCCTGAGTCCTTTGGGAGAAGGGCGGTATAAAAATTTAATAAATAAATAAATAAATAAATAAATAAATAAATAAATAAATAAATAAATAAATAAATAAATAAAAGTAATAACATGAGGCAGGTGTAGCGAGGGATTCAATATATTACCAACCATCAACTGTTTTGCCCCAGCTACAGACTCCAAAGAACGCAGCACACACAAGGTCTGTACAAACCTTAGTTTACTAAATTAAATCAGTCTTTTTCAAACAAAGGCTGTTAATTAACTTTCTTAACAGCCTACAAGAATCCAAAGAATAAATAATCGTAATCTTACTATGGAATCTTACTATGGTTGGCAGAAAGCCCAGAAGCAATTTGCAGGTAACTGATAAAAGAACTAAGATCAAGACATGAAGGAGAGTAAACCAGTTGTTCCCTGCAAATTGCCTCAGTTGTCGTCCATCCTTGAATAGGCTAAGGGAGTGGCCAATTAGCCCCAAGCCTTACTCTTGAGTAGACCTCCTCCTGAGGAGCCACTCCTGCCTTTTGGCAGCTCTGTGCGCCTGTGCATTGAAAAGAGACTCCTCCTCTTCTTCCTCTTCACTTAAGGGAGCTTCTGGAGGTTCTGAAGGCCCTGGCTGAATCCCGGCCTCTGGCACCACATCTTCTCCAGCCTCCTCATTGTCCGACTCGAGTGCCAGCTGCACAGGCTGCTGGCGCAGCACCACACCAGCCTCCTCGCTGTCAGAATCAGCTACTAGCTACACAGGCTGCTGATGAGCCACAACATCAACCGACCAATGTCATCCCTGCTCAGAGGGATGCTTCGTTGGCAGAGGAGCTGAATCATTTCTTTGCTCGCTTTGAAGTGGAGACATCAGAGACAGCTAAAATACATCCACCAGCCCATTGTAGCCCCCATCTCATTGTGGAGGAACAGAAGGTGAGGAGAATTCTGAGGGCTGTGGACCCTAGAAAGGCTGCCGGTCCTGCCGGTATCTCTGGCCGAGTGCTTAAAGTCTGTGCTGATCAGTTGGCTGAAGTCTTTACCAGAATCTTCAATCAGTCTTTTTCCCAGTCCACTATTCCATCTTGTATGAAGGCTTCCCCCATTGTTCCGCTGCCAAAGAAGTTCCCTATCAATAACCTCAACGATTACAGACCAGTGGCAGTCACTCCTATCATCATGAATTGCTCTGGGAAATTGGTCTGCCGGCACATCATTTCTGGTCTTCCTCATACATTTGATAAACACCAATTTGCATACAGAAGAAATAGATCTACAGAGGATGCTACAGCCATCACTCTTCACACTGCACTGACTCATTTGGAACAGCGGGGGTGGGGGGGGGCTATGTGAGGATGCTTTTTGTAGATTTTAGCTCTGCATTTAACACAATACTTCCACATAGACTAGTGTCTAAACTTATGAATCTTGGGCTTTCTTATTCAATCTGCTTTTGCATTATGGATTTCCTGTCTGGCCACTCTCAGAGGGTCAGATTAGGTAATCATATCTTTTCAGCCCTTATTCTTAACACTGGTACACCACAGGGTTGCATGTTGAGTCCCTTACTCTATACTCTTTATGTGCATGACTGCATTCCCATTCACGCTAGTAATACTATTACTAAATTTGCAGATGATATAACAGTGGTGGGACTCATCTCTGGGGGAGGGGGGGAATGAGTCTGCCTATCGAGATGAGGTGGACGGGTTGCTTCTGTGGTGTGGAGACAATAACTTGGTCCTTAACACCAATAAGACTAAGGAGCTTATAGTGGACTATAGAAGGAATAGATCAGACATCCAGCCCTTGCTTATCAATGGAGACCGAGTGGAGCAAGTGGCCAGTTTTAAGTTTCTGGGTGTTATCATAAAAGAGGACCTGACCTGGGGCATCCACATTGCAGCACTGGTCAAAAGGGCCCAGCAGAGATTATACTACCTGAGACTTCTCAGGAAACAACAACTGAATGAAAAACTGCTGGTGACCTTCTACCACTGCACTATAGAGTTTTTTTTAACTTACTGCACCTGTGTATGGTTTGCCAATTGCACAGTGGCAGATAGGACAGCGCTCCAGAGGGTTTACGTCATTGCCCAGAGGATTATTGGTTGCCTTCTCCCCTCTTTGGAAGAGCTTTATAGCTCCCGCTGCCTTAAGAAAGTTCAAAGCATTCTTAAAGATCCATCTCATTCTGGGCACCCTTTTTTTTTTTTAACTGTTACCATCTGGCAGACGGTACAGGATAATAAAAACAAAGACAAATAGGCTGAAAAACAGCTTCTATCCCAGGGCAGTAACTATACTGAATTCTACTCTATAGTGCAATATTATTGCAATATCGGTTTTCAATTCAATTGTATAGAATGTGAAGGATGTGTGTTTGTGTTTTTATTTTTATAATTATAATGTACACTGAAGATGGCATTTAATTTCGTTGTACGAGATGCAATGACAATAAAGTAAGTAAGTAAGTAAATCAAGCTGGAAGGACAGTGATACGACATCATCTGGGAGTAGGGTTATTTTTCTCTTCTGCAAAGAGACTTGGATGCATTATTATTTACCAATATTTGAATAATGCTGAATAATAAAGACATCAAGAGTGAAATGTCCTGTCAGCATTTTTTAAAGATGCAAGTTGAAAGTAATAAGCAAAGGGTTATCACAGACGATAGGAAGGTTCCACATATGTCACAACAGAGAACTTATCTTTATCTGCTCTTCATTCCACTGAAAGTGAACCAATATTAGGAATCAAGGACTTGCCTGAGATTACTTCAACATCCCAACAGGAGACCCTTAATTGCCTGTATATGAAATTAGTTTCACTGTCACTGGTACTATTTCCCTTCACCCTCCCTTGAATACAACAAATCAGCTTTTCCATGTAATATCACTGTAAGTACTCCTATTAGATAAAAGGCAATGACTTTCTCATCATCCCAGGTCAACCTTCATCGGAGTAAAAAACTGAAGACCCAGGGCCTTGTGCGGGTACTGAAATCTTTAAAATGGCCCACTATAAAATTTATTATCCACTTGTCACCTTAAGATGACAGGTGGGATAAATTAATTTTAAAGTAGGGAATGGTCATAATTCAATTTAAATTGTCATGATTTAAAGGTTGTATGTCATGCCAAGCATGTAACTTTTATATACTGTTGTTGCTCTCTAGCCCCATCTAATGGCGGGAAGGACAAATATGCCCCAACATACAATCTTTATATATTGTTGTTGTGCTCTAGCCCCATCTAGTGGCTGGAGAGAAAAATATCAAGTATATCGTTTGAAGCTGACCCTACCCCATTACCCATCAGCCGGCACTCTCAAAACAAGTGCATGTTGGGGAGCCCGACTCCGTTTCCTTTAGCATTTGGAAAAGGCAGAAGCACAAGAAGAATCCATCTTAATCTGTGGCACATGGTCATCCAAGGACAAACCCACAACCCACACACAGAGCATCGCTGGTGAGATTTAAATTGCTTGTATTTATTAATTGTTATGTTCAGCAGTAACTCAATACCGTCTACCTTGTATTTGGTTCTCATTGTATATATTCCTGTTTTCCCCAGTTTCACCATATCCTGTTCTTTCAATAAAGCATTCAGATCTACGCACACAGTCTGTTTTATTGGAGAATAGGTGGGTTTAGCCGCATGTCAAGCTGCACACAGACTAAGGTATAGTGAGGACAGAACATTGTACATTTAAATTGAATCAAGTTTAATGTTTACCTTGATTCTATCTTTCAACACATAAATACTAATTGTCCTTTGATCCAAGAAGACAGCTATGAAAGTAAAGGAAAAACTGCAACACAACACCAGAAGATCTACCAAGCAGATCTACAAGGGCTTCTATTACAAGCATCACAGAAGAATATTGAGAGTAAATTCCAAAACCCAATTCTACAACTGGCTGACTTGACAAACACACGAAAAGATATGCAGGTACAGCCCAGAATGAGTAATTCCTCCAGGGCCCCAGTTGGCTTGTGAAACTGCCAGGCTCTCCATTTTCTCTTCCTGTCAGATAATTATTTGAAGATGACTTTAAAGAGTTCAGGGAATTAAATCTTGCCCTTTATTTTAAAGCTTCATTAGCACTATCACTGTTAAGAGGCTTCCAATGTCCTCCCTATTGTTGCTTTTTTATTGTTGTCAGATAAATGACTCTGGACCTTGTTAGGGGATGAATGTGCTGCACAAGTGACAGAGCAATCTTGGGAAAGAAAGCATGCCAGGAATTCTAAACAGGAGTAAATGCATGGCCTTTTATCCCAAATTATTATTCCTCCATTCCCAGGGGCATCTGAACGATGTGAACAGGAGAGGGGCCATCACCCAGTATCAGCATTAGTTTT